>NC_051078.1:14400889-14724461 GCF_004664715.2 Peromyscus leucopus | reverse complement strand
TCACTCTGCTCTACTGTTTCCCTCATCCTCACCTTAGAGACTTTTGTTGTTGTTGTTCAATCCTGGTCTTTTTTTTTTTTTCCGAGACAGGGTTTCTCTGTGTAGCTTTGCGCCTTTCCTGGAACTCACTTGGTAGCCCAGGCTGGCCTCGAACTCACAGAGATCCGCCTGCCTCTGTCTCCCGAGTGCTGGGATTAAAGGCGTGCGCCACTACCACCTGGCCTCAATCCTGGTCTTAACCCATGTTTTCTCTCACCTGGATTTGCACATTGAACAGTTATTTGGTTTTATGTGTGGTTCTTGGTTTGGCAAGGAAGAGAAAATATAAAAAACACAAAAAACAAAACCAAAAAAACTCTTAACTGTATTCTCAGACAAACAAACAAAATCATGTTTTCAGACAGGAACTTTTAGAAAATGATTTTTTTTTTACTTTGGAATTATTTTATTTTCCCTTCATAGATAAAAGCTGAAAGAAAGAAAGTATGAATGAATTGGTGAAGCCATAAGAACAAATTTTACCTCCTGAATGTATCAGTTAAGTTTGAAACACATTCTATCACTACAACTCAAGTGCCAGATATACTGTGGTGAAATACAGGAACGCAGCCTTCAGTTAAAAATATGTGATTTGTGGGGCTGGAGAGATGGCTCAGTGGTTAAGAGCACTGGCTACTCTTCCAAAGGACCCAGGTTCAATTCCCGGCACCCACATGGCAGTTCACAACTCCATAAACTCCAGTTCCAGGGGATCCAACACCCTCACACTTACATGCAGGCAATACACCAGCGTATATAAAATAAATATAAATTATTTTAAAAATATATGTAATTTGCAAAAGTCTATTGTTACCTTAGATGCATATTAAAATTTTATTGATGTTAGCATTTTCCTGTTATGAACATTGTATAGATATTAGGTAAATCTATAAGAAGATAGAGTTTACAGGTGGTCTTTAGTGATCTTTCAGAAAGGTTCTGACAGTAAGTGGAAGCAGGACTATTCAGAATGCTGAGAACAAATTAAAAGATACACACTGGGTTGTGGAGGGGGCTGGAGAGATGGACCAGTTGGTAAAGTGTTTATTGAACAAGCTTGAGGCCCCGAGTTCAGAACCATATCATCCATGCAAAAACCTGGCACACATCTGTAACCATATCCCTGGGTGTGTGGGTGTGTCTGCGTTTGGGTGCTAACAGGAAGACTGCTGGAGCTCATTGGCAAGCCACGCTAAGCAGTCAGTGAGCTACAGGTTCAGTGAGAGACACTGTATTATAATACACAGTGTGTGTGGGTGGGGTGGGGTGGGGGTGGGGGTTGGAGAGATGGCTCAGCCGTTAAGAGCACTTGCTGTTTTTCCAGAGGACCTGGGTTTGATTCCCAGCCCTCCTGCCATGGCCATCTGTAATTCCAGTTCTTAAGGATCAGAAGCTGTCTTCTGGCACCCACACACATGGCATACAGACTACACACAAATAAAAATAAATCTTAAAAATACCCCACTAATATTAAGAAATATATAAATAAAGTGAAAAGTTACAAAAGAAGATGCCTGATGACATTAATCGCTGGACTCTATATACATGCATGCCCCTACCCACTTGCACACACATGCATCCCTACACAAACAAATAAACAGATGCATACACAACACATGAACTATAGCCTCACAAAAAGAATTGTGGCTTAAATACAGAATAAAGAAAGGAGAAATGAAAGGCTGACAAAGTGGTCAGAGAGCAGACTGGGTACCCATGGCTTCCTATCTGTAGCCGGAAGTTTTCTCCAGTCCTGCCTGGCCCGAGGTCCCATGTTGCTCTGGTCCCACTGGTCCCACAGTCCCACAGTCCACTTATAAAATAATCACTCAGAGACTTACATTAATTAACAATTGTATGGCCTATGTCAGGCTTCTTGCTAGCTAGCTAGCTCTTATAGCTTAACCCATTTCTATTAATCTATAAGTTGCCATGTGGCCGTGGCATCAGCAGTCTGCTGGCATCTTGCTGCTCCTTTGGTGGCAGCTGGCGACTCTCTCTCCTCTCTGTATGTCTACTTGGATTTCCCACCTGCCTCTAAGCTGCCTTGCCATAGGCCAATGCATCTTTATTTATCAATCAATCAGAGCAACACATATTCACAGCGTACAGAAAGACAACCCACAGCACCTGTCAGTAGAGCTGGAATTGTTTCAGGTAGTCTAATGTACTCTACTAATAAAATAGGATGATTTGAGTCTGAAGTATGGAGTGGAGAAGTTTTACATTTTCACAGCCAGCCCAAACTATTCCCTTAACTATTGTTTTCTGACTTTAACCTCCAATAGACATGACTTTTGCCAAATGTTTTGTTTGTTTTTGTTTTTCATTTTTGTGACTGTGCAGTATAAGTAGTATAGGAAAAAAAGATAGAAAAAAAAATCTGAGAAGTGGCCAGCTACTGTGACCAGGAGTCTCCTTGTCTAGAAACTAAAATGGATGCTCTAGAAGATGACTGATTCGATGAAGGGAATCTGACTGCTGGCTGTGTTTTGGCCATTTGTAACATTACAAAACATGTTAACTAGTAACCCACTCGAGAAGGCAGATTTCACCAAAATATAGATTTCTAGATTCTCTTGAAAAACTAAAATGTCCAGTAGGGCCCAGTTGGGCAAACTGGGAATGTTCTCTTTGGCACCTGCCGATTCCAGTCAACAGTCCCAGTATGCTACATTTGGTTACTTTGCTTGCTTAGCCCTTCCTTGTAGGCTCCCTAATTTCTCACCCTTAGTCTAAAGCAGTGTTTTCTAAGTATGATTTATAGTGTTCTAGTTCTCGAGGGAACCTCATGGGAAGTATAGTGAGCCCAGATGGACTCTCTACCCTCTTCTCACACCCCTTCTTCAGAGTCCAGTTGCTGTGTCAGTGTCCAAAATGATACGTGGAGCACCAATTTTAAGTTTTCCTCTAAAATCTCTTGCAGAGCAACAGATTTTTTTATTTTTAGTGTCAGTTTATAAGTGTGTTTCCTGCATGTCTGTATGGGTACTGCATACATACCCGGTTCCCATGGAAGCCAGAAGAAGGCATCAGATTCCCTAGAACTGGAGTTACAAGGGTTCGAACGCATGTAGGTACTGGGCATCAAACCTGGACCCTCTGTCAGGGCAACAAGTGCCCTTAACCAACGAGCCCCAGATCAATTGTATTTTAACCAGGCAACAATGTTAAAAGGAAACATCAGCCTCCCAACCTCCTATGTGTCTAGGTACAGTCATAAGACTTACAAAGATGTGATAGTTGTGCCTTTAGGATGTGCTTGATTTAGGGAGGTGTCGCTGAACAATCTTGGGCCATATTGAAAAAAATATCTTATCGATGACAGAGCAACAGTCCCTTGTGCAGAGATCCCTGTTAGCAATTCAGCTACGTCTATGCTTGAGAGAAAATTTAGCTTTCACTTTGCTTAAACTAATATTAATATGGATCTTTATTATTATACATATGTAAGACTATCTGAATTATGATAGCCATTGAGCTCCTTTCCCATCCAAAATTCCATGAGCATTTAAAAATAATTTCCAAAAAGACAAATCTGTGTTTAAAACTTTCGGAATAACTTCATTGAATGCTTTTTTTTTTTAATTGTCTGCATAGAAGTTCACTTTGTCTTTGCTCATTCATATGCTTGTGGAATTTTTATGAAATCATTTATACAGAAATGTCAGCAAACTAGCATACATTGAACAGGGAGTGTGTGCTCTGTTTGCCTTTAAATCAAGAGTCCTAAGTACCCATTTCAGTTCCATTTTACTTGGAGAACGAATTTACCCCCAGAGAGTGGAGTCAAATGTGCAAAGGAAAGGATGTGAGCTTGTTCTGCCTGAGCTATGTAGATGGCTTCAGCGGAAAAAGATAAAGTTACTGGCTGAGCCACCCAAGAGAGGTCTTTGAGGTAGGCTATTTCAGGCTCAATTTAGAATGTGATGATGATGGTCCCTGAGGCTTGGATTGCAAAATGTTATAAATAAGTACAGGATTCCCTATTTTAAGCCTGAGAAAAGAGCAGCTTTTAATAGCAATTCATTTTATTTTAGTTTCTTAAAAATTAATGTACCTAAACAAGGATTATTATTATAATGCACCAGTTTGAATTCTTGTAGCTAACTTACAGAAATCATGGATTATTCAATATAATAAAAGAAACTCAAGACAAACAAATCTTGGACAGCACTCAAAAATGTCTCAGAATGTTTTTTGGTGATTTTAATGTCCACCTCTCCCCCTCTCAAAACTTTTCATAAATATTCACTTTACAAGTTCCTGGGAAAATTTCAAATCCTAAAGTCTGAAACTAAGAGGAGAGTTGGAAGGTTACAGCTGGTTCTGTTGAGATTAATGACATTCCCACATTGGGTCAGCCATGTGCACGACCATTGGAAAACAAAATTCTTTCTTCCTGTTGAGTATGGGATGTATTTGAAGTGATATGTGCATCTCACTATGATAAAACACTCATTGAGCAGAAGCAAATTATTTTATCTGAAAGAGTATTATTAAGTTGTAATTATGGTGCAATAATTTCCAAATATTATCAGTTATTTTTATGAATAAAATATAATTATTAAACATTATATAGATATTGACATATAGATATAGTTTAAGCAGATAATTCTTCCTCCCAGAGCCATAGTCATTTAATAAAAACTCCAGTGCCAGGAAAGGGATACCTCCTTTCAAGTTGTTGGTCAGGGCAATTCAAAAGCACCTTAGACAACATAGGATATTCCCATAGACCGGGGTTGCCTGCCCAAACTTGAAGAAAGTATCTCATTGATGAAGACATCACACACTTTGGTCACAGGGAGAAATATGGCTGTTGCTGACCTGGAAGACTTCTTGAGAACTAGCTTTCACAATGCCAGAGGATGCTCTGCAAGCAGCCAAGGAAGAAAAACAACAACTCAACTGTAAAGCTTGGTAACCACAACAACCAGTCCAGCCCAGAAAGATACCCCCAACAGTGCAATAGTGGCATTTCTGTCAAGGGGGCAACCAACAACTATCTAATTGGACGTCAAGTTCCACTTGGTAGGAGGAAACTCGTGCCTAACACTGTAAAGCTAGCCAAGAGTCCATGCTGGAATAATAGTAGACACTAGAGGAGAACCCACTACAATCATTTGCTTAACTAATATGGTTGCAAATTGCTTTCTAAATACTTATCCTTACACCCATAAATAAGTGCAGCTCTCTCCCTTGGTCAAAGCAACTTTTTGCAGCTGATGGACACTAGTAGGGAGATCTCCAACTGGTCAAAATGCAAAAAGTAAGTGACTGTGGAGTTCTCAGCCCCAGTTGGTATATCTATAATACAACTCTTACACCTAAGGCTCAGGGAACGTCATGGAAGGGGAACAAGGGGAGCAGAAAAGTTCTAAGAGGGCTGGGGCAATGGCTGCCAGATAGTGTTTTCTGCACATGACATGAGGATTGCGTGCATGAACTCTCAGTAATGTGGTTGACTTACAGACCTGCACAAGACCAGGCCAGTTGACATGCCAACATGGATGGGGAAAAAATTTCCCAAGCCACCCTCCCTAGATGAAGAACTACGAGCTGCCAGTGGCTGCGGAGGAAGGGAGATTGTTTCCTTTAGGGACAGGCTCTCTGTTAGGTGTCTTTCAGTCCTAAGTGGTCAGCCCTAAACACATATGGGCAACACTAATTGGACTCAGCAGGTTTCAGATGTATATGTATTATCATTGTTTTATGAGTATTATATATATATTACACATATATTATAATATACACATATATTACACATATAATACACATATATTATATATATGTATATATATATATGACAATAATAACTATAGAGGAAGAGGTCATGAATTTGAAAGGGGTTATTGTGGGGAGACATGGGAGGAGATGGAGGGGGAAAGGGAGGGATAGAAATATAAACAGTATACTTACATGTTCTAAAAACATAATCATCAAAATTAATTATCATCTAGAGTATTGAGTTTCATTATGGCATTTTCAAACAAAAATACGTGTTTTTTTTTGTTGTTGTTAATTCTTCGCCCACATCTTGCCCATGCTCTGCTTCCACCTTTTTCCTTCTCTCCCCGCCATAGCCGCCTTCTTGTTGGCATGTCAAGGTTTCCCACTGACCTCTCTCCCTTTCCTCAACACCTCTTGCCCACTCATGGGCTCTCTCTTCTGCTTTCATAGCCTGTACCCTAACTCAGCCCACGGATGTACATACACTGAAATACTATAAGCTGGAATTTACATGTGAGGGAGAATATATGAGTTTTGCTTTTCCTAGTCTGGGTGGACCTTGTCTAATATAATACCTTCCAGGTGCATGCGTTTCCCTCCAGATTTCCTTGCTTAATAGTTGGATAAAATTCTGTTATCTACAAATGACACATTCTCACTAACTATTCTTCTGTTGATGGACATGTAGGCTGGTTCCATTGCCTTGCTATTGTGAGAAGTCAGAGAGTGGTAAATATGGATGTTCTACCTCCATGGTAAGATATGAAATCCTTTGGTAGTACTCACAGGAGTGGTGTATCTGGGTCATATGGAAATTCTATTCTTACTTTTTTTTGAGGAACCCCTACACTGATCTTGGTGGCTGTACTGGTTTACTTTCTCACCAGCAGTGAATAAGAGTTCCTTTCTCCCAACATCCTCACCAGCACTTGTGGAGTCTCCTTTCTTGATGGTAGCCATTCCAGAAATGTCACCAAAGTCCTCACTTTAAAATGACTTAAAGATAGTTCTTTAAGTCAGAGAGATGGTTCAGCAGTTAAGAGTAATGGGTGTTGTTGCAGAGTAGCCAGGTTAGACTCAGTACCCACGTGGTAGTAATTCAGACATCTGTAAATCCAGTTGCAGGGGATCTGATGCCTTCTTCTGGCCTCTGTGGGCTATGCACACTCATGGCACATAGAAGGCACATAGACATATATACAGGCAAAATACCTGTACACATAAAACAAAAGTAAAAATAAAATCTGCCTTCAAGTAAAATAAAATAGTCTTACGTGACAGAACTCTCATCCAATGACTGATGGAAGCAAATACAGAGATCCACAGCCAGGCCCCACGTGGAGCTCCAGGAGTTCAATTGGCTAGAGTGAGGAGGGATTACATGAGCAAGAGATATTGAGACCATGATTGGAAAAAGCACAGGGATAAATAGCCAAACTAGTGAAAACACATGAACTATGAACCAATAGCTGAGGAATCCCCATGGAACTGGATCAGGCCCTCTGGATAAGTGAGACAATCGAGTAGCTTGAACTATTTAGGAGGCCCCCAGGCAGTGGGACCGGGACCTGTCCTTAGTGCATGAGCTGGCTTTTTGGAACCTAGGGCCTATGCTGGGACACTTTGCTCAGCCTAGGTGAAGGGAGGAGGGGACTGGACCTGCCTCAACTGAATCTACCAGGCTGAGCTGAATCCCCAGGGGAGTCCTTGCCTTGGAGGAGGTGGGAATAGGGGGTGGATTGGGGGTAGGGTGGTGGGAGGCAGGAGGAGGGAGGACAAGGGAATCCATGGCTGATATGTAAAATTAAATTAATTATAAAATTTAAAAAATCGACTTAATGAAAAAATGAAGCTAGTCTCATAATGGCTGGGTGGAACAAAAATTTATCTTTAAAATATAAAATATTCAAAGCCATATTATATTTTTATACAAATTATATATATATGTGTGTGTATATATAGTATAAAACAAAACAGGAAACTGTTTTCTATGTGGGTCAGAGCAGAGTAATTGAGTTAGGAATTATTTTAAAGACATCATCTCTGTATCTTCTGGCATAAGTAAATGTTCAGGTTCTATTCTTTGTTTGAATTTCAGAATTGAAGTTTTTATTCTCAAGACTTATTGGGAGAGAGAGAGAGAAAAAAACCTTAATATTGCTGTCTAATTTGCAGGGTCAGGAAGTGAAATACATGTTGAAAAATTTCATGTCTTACAGGAAAGTGGGTCAGCTAGGTCTGTAGGTCTCATTCTGAAATAAATGCATTTATTGTTGAAGTTTCTTGCGTTTGAATATGCAAAAGTGCTTTACCTCTAGGTCCTGGAAATTTGCATTTAACCTGTGTTAACCTCCTGGAATCTACATTATGTTTCTATGCAGATGGCTATAAAGAGAAGGAACCTTCTTAGATCGAAACAATGGTCTTATTCTGTTCTTTCACATTAACTTTAGTAGTTCTTTTAGCCTTTTTAATGTTTCCATTTGTCTACGAAAGTCATAGAAATATAACTTCACCACTTACTGCCTGGGAATGCTGTCATGAGACATTATGGTTGTGACAAATACCTCTCAGGCTTTAAAAAGCAAACAAAAACCCCTCCAAAGGGCAGTTAGTACTTTGAGCAAACTTTTAAAAAGGGTTTCTAACGTAAAATAAAATGTTTAGTTACTATGGGTGCCCATAGCAGCTATGAGAAGCTCTTGGAACTTGGGGTACAGAGGGCGGAGTGAAGTGTGGTTCTGGCTGCTGCACCCTGAATCACAGCATGCATTTACACACTTTCATGGGCCACTCCACCTCTCTGGGGCATGGAAAAAATACTAAGGCAATGTACTTCTTGAGTGGAAGGACTCTTGGTGGCAGACATTGGCCAAGGACTCCTGATAGCTTTGTCAAACCATCTCACCATCATTGAAGCTTCCTGTATATAGCCTTCCATTCCTCCTCTTTCCTTCACATTGGTCAGATCTGCATCATTACCTGACCCACAGCCCTCCAGCTTCTCTGCTCCATCACTTTTTTTTTTCTCACAGGTGTTTCCCCCATTAACTCTCATTCCCCACCAGTCCCATTTTGGTGTCTGCTTTTATGCAGTTGGTCCCTTTGAAATTGCACCGTAAGATTTTCCTGTGGTTTTGTAATTTGGTAGCTGAGTTTCCATATCAACCTGGAGCATTCATTAACTTGATGCTGAACAATAGCCTGTTTTAGAGCATGTAGCAAGACAGGCCCTTCCACCTATTACACTTTTTCCTTATGGATAATAGGGACGGTACTTTAAGAAACACATTTGATGCTGTTTTTATGATATTGTCTGTTCCCAAAGAATGTGAATTAGTACCCTCTTAAGAATAATAATCCGCAAACAAGCCATCCTGCTTACATAGCATGGTTTTGAGTCACCGTGACTACTCTTTTTTCTGAATCCTCCCCAAACACCTATCAAAATATCAAACCCAAAGTTAATGGAAAGTGTTTTTATTCCTCTGTAACAGGGGTATAATGGTTAGAACAGCCCACATAACAAAATACATGGGACATTTATGGATAATTCAAGCTCTGTTTCGATTAAACTAACTAATAGTGATTCCTAATAGAACCAAAATACTTTTAGACTTTTTTATTTATAGTTTTCATGTATTTAATCACACTGTACTTGCAAGTCTATATTACTTTTCCACATAGAAACATACTTTCATTGCCTATAAATCAGCCCCATAAATTTGCATAATACTTTAACTAGAAAATACATTATGTCTTATGTATTGAACATTTAGATTGTTTATAACCTCTGTTGTTGAAAATAATGCTTCTTTGTGTGGTTTGATGAATTTTCCTTGTTTAGATTGAGCTGCATTTCCCACAGAAATCATGAGACTGCACCTTTCACTCCACCCTTCACTAGTTGTATAAGTGAAATCATGTACTGTCTTTTCGTGACGGGCTTACTGCATTTTATACAATGATTTTAAGTTGGTATATTTCAGAATTTTCTTTTTTAAAAAAAATAAACTAAAAATAGTCTTTGAAAATTTCACACAGGTATAAAATGTATCTTGATGATATCCACCTCTCATTACCCCTCCAGCTCCCCTCAGGACCCCAGATTACATCTCCTCAACTTCATGTCCTTCTTTAGTATTTATTTGTTCATTTATTTAACCCATTGGGTACACTTAGTGTGCTCCTATGGGCATGGGCATGGAGTCATCCATTGGGAGGTTTGGAACCAAAGGCCATACTTCTAAAGAAACCTGGCTCTCACTCTCCCAGAAGCCACCCACGGACAACATCGGGAACAAGACAGGGCTGTCTATGTTCCACTTTTACTCAAGGAAGTAATTGAAGTCTTAGAGCAACGAGTCAAGAGAAGGAAAGAATACAAATGGGAAAAGAAAGAATCAAAAGTATCCCTGTTTATAGATGAGATGATCTGATACATAAAGCTGAATAACATTCCACTGTATGCATACAGCACATGAGCTTGGTCCATTCATCTACTGGTGGACTTTGCAGTTGCTCCCCGAAGTTGTTATTGCTAGAAATGTTAGGGTGAACACAAGAATACTAGTATGCATTTGAGATGATGATTTCTTTTGGATAACTATCTGGAATGAAACCACTGTAGCATACGTGACTCTATTCACTGTTTGGAGGAACAGCTCAACTATTTTTCACGCAGAGCTCTTTATGCTCCACCAAGAGTGTGCAAAGTTCCTTATTTCTCCATATTCTTACCTCTTGGTTATTGTCTTCGATTTGTTTTTCTCTGATTAGTGCCCATGGCTACTTGTGTGTCTTAGGGAAAAAAATGTGTCTTGCAAGAGTAAGTTACTGTTTTATAGGGCTAGATTAGTTACTTTGAGTGTAGGCTGTTATAAAGCAAGGTTTCCCCTCATTTTTGTCTCGTTGTCCGTGACCTTTTTGACTTCAGCCGTGAAGACTTCACCATGAGCTAAGCCATTACTGCCACTATGATCTTGCATTTCTGAAATAGGAGACAAAATAAATCTCCTTTCTTTATAAGTTACTATCTTAGATATTATGTTATAGTAACAAAAGATAGATTAAGATTCCAGTTTTCCCCAAGACCATTTGTTAAAAAGATTATCCCTTTCCCTATTGTATAGTCTTGGTATCCTTGTGGAAGATCATTTGACTATTGGTATTTGGGTGTATTTCTGGGCTCTGTATTCATTCCATTGGTCTGTTTTCATGCCAACACATTACTGTTAGTTACCATGACTTTTCAGCATATTTTGAAATAGTGAAATGTGGTGCTTTCAGCTTTTATTATTATTTTAAAGGCTGATTCTGCTGTCTGTAATCTTTTGTGGTTCTTTATGAATTCTAGAATTTTCATTTATTTCTATTAAAAATCTCCAGTGATTTGATTCCATTGCATCTATAGGCTATTCTGAGTGTGTGTGTGTGTGTGTGTGTGTGCATGTGTGTGTGTGTGTGTGTGTGTGTGTGTGTGTGTGTATGTGAGAGAGAGAGAGAGAGAGAGAGAGAGAGAGAGAGAGAGAGAGAGAGAGAGAGAGATTATATGCATGGGTATGTATTCATAAGTGTGAATATACATGCACACGGAGGCCAGACACCTCTGCTCGATGTCTTCCTCAATCACATTTCCATGTTATAGTTTGGACAGGGTCTCTCACTGAACCTGAAGCTTACTGATTGTCTAGACTGTCTGGCCACCAAGCTCAGGGATCCTTTTGTCTCCATCCGTCTCCTCAGTGCCAGGATTTCATGCATGTACCCCACTCCCCAGGCATGCCGTGGGTTCTATGGTCCAGCCTCCACGTTTGCGTGGCAAGCATTTTACCCACTGAGCTATCTTCTGAGACCTGAGGATGAATTTTTCAACAATACTCAGTTTTCTCATCCACAGAAACACAGGATGCCTTTCTGTTTGTATGACATTTTATTTCTTTCACCAACATTTTATATATTATAGAACGTCCATCTTTTGCCTCTTTGCTTATTTATTCCTAAATGTTTTGTCATTTAAAATATTTAGGTGTCTTTGCAAATGAGATTGTTTTGATCATTTCCTTTTTAGATAATTTATTTTTAGTCTTTAGAAGCACAACTATTTAGTATTTTAGAAGCACAAGTGATGGTTTGTGTTTTTTTGAAATTGAACTAGCTTTACTAGTTCTCATAGCTTATCTTAAATGGGGTGCTGTGCTTTCTGTATCCAAAACTGATGTAGTCTGAGTATTGTGCTTCTTTAAAATCCACAGGTTGACATTTTAGATCTGATGGTGATTATCTGAAAAGAAAAGGGACCCCCAAGAAGCCATTAGATCATGAAGTGTAGGCTTGAAGAATGGGACTAATCCCTTTCTAAGAAAGACGGAAGGGACTTTGCCCTTCTACCATGTTAGAAGACAGACAAAGTGCCATTGATGAGAGGGCAGGTCTGTACCAGATAGTAGCTTTTGTGTCACCAAGATTGAGGTAACAGAACAGCATATCTGTGAGGAATACATTTATTTTGTTTATGAGCTTCTGGTGTTTTGTTGTTAGTGCAGCTGATGCACTAAGACAAAAATTGCACTCTGTTAATGAGGACAATTTCACTCCCTTCTTTTCAGTTTTAATGTTGTTGGTTTTTATTTTTGTTTGTTTGTTTTTTCTTTTTCCTGCTTAATTGCACTGGCTAGGATTTCCAGTCCTAGGGTTGGTTGAAGTGCTGAGAGCAGACATCCTTATCTTGCTCCTGATCTTAAAGAAAAAGCTTTAAATGTTTTATTTTTGGATATGATGCTAGCTGTGGTGTTTTCATACACAGCCTTTGTCCTGCTTGGGTAAGTTTCCTCTTCCTCATCTGTTGAATGCTTTTATTGTTAAAGGGCTTTCATTCTTGTCAAATCTCTTTCTTCAGCAAATGAGATAATTATATAATTTATTGCTTTTATTCTGTTAATGTGGCATAATATATTAATGGGTGATTTTAATACTGACACATCTGCAAACTTCTTTGATAAATCCCATTTTGCTACGATGCAGGATCCTGTCAATGTGCTGTTGGAGTCTTGGTGTTTTGTAGAGATATTTTGCACTAATATCCACCAGAAATAAAGGGTTATTATTTCTGTTGCTGTTGGCATTTCTTTTCCTGGATTTAGTGTCAGTGTAACACTGGCCTTCGAAAATGAGTTTGGGAGTGCTCCCTCCTCTTCCAGTCTTTGGAAGAGTTCGAGAAGAATTTGGCATTCATTCCTTGAATGTTTGTGGAATCCAGCAGTGAAACCATCTGGTCTCCGGCTTTCTTTGCTGGGAGGTTTTTAATTACTGATTGAATTTCCATGTTAGTTATAGGTCTGACTTTCTACTCCTTCCTGATTTAGTGTTGGCATGTTGTACGTTGTTAGGAATTCATCCGTTTCTTCTAGGTCCTCCAATGTGTTGGTGTACAATTCTTCACAGTGGTCTCTAACATCATTTTCATCGTTCAGCTTTAGCTGTGGTACAGCTTTCACTTGATTTTATTTATTTAAATATTCTAGTTTTTCATATTTTTCTAGTTGTTTGCCAATTTTCTAACTTTTTAAAATAACAAACTCAGTTTTGCAGTTTTTCTAATCTTAGCTTTATTTCTATTCTAGTCTTTCAGAATTTTCTCTTTCTGCTAATTTTGAGTTTAGTGTCCTCTTACTTTTGTGTCTTAAAGAGGTGATAAATTATATACTTTAGGATTTGATAAATTATATACTTTAGGATTTGATATGCTGCATTTTCATTTTCTGAAATTTGTTTGGAATTATTTGCTCTTGTGACCTACTATGTTATCTATCTTGGAGAAATACTAGTGTGCACTCAAGAAGTATGTGCATTCTGCTTACATAGGGCACTTATATAATATGTTATTAGTAGTCAAGGTAACTGGAGTAAGGTGGCATCTTCTTATAACTTTGGTTGGCATTCCCTGATGGCTAAAGTTATTGTGCATTTTTCTCCAGGTGTTTATTAGCCATGTGTAGTTCTTTGGAGAGTCTGTATTCAGATCATCTTCCTGAATTTTCTTTGGTTACATTTTGTTCTTGTTGGTTGTCTTTATTTTTTGGTTATTTACATATTTTGGATATAATTCTGTCATACAAATATATGACAATTTTTCCTATTATACAAGTTGTCTCTTTACATATTTAAAAACTATTTTTTGTGTGTGTTTCGCCTGCATGTATACCTGTGCACTGCATACATGCCTAATGCTGGCAGAGGCCAGAAGAAGGGATCAGATCCCCTGGAATTGGACTTAGAGTTGATTGTGAGCCACTGTGTGGGTGCCGAGAATGGAAGCCAGGTCCTCTGGAAGAGTATTTAGTACTCTTAACCACTGAGCCACCATTCCAACTCTTGTAGGTTGTATCTTCACCAATGTTGATGGTTCTCTGTTGTGCAGAACTTTGTTAATTCAATGTAATATCATTTATAAATTCTTGTTTTTAAAGTATTTATCTAGGAAACTGTTGCCTGTGCCCATATATATACATATATTTCCCTTGTATTTTTTTCTATTAGTTTTGGAAGTTTAAGTTTTACATTAAGGCTTTGGATCTATTTTTATTTGAGTTTTATGCAGGATGAGAGACAGGAATTAAATTTCTGTCTTCTACTAGTGGATATCTTTTGTTACCATCACCATTTGTTGAAGAATCTCTGCTTTCCCCAGTGTATAGCTTTAACCCCTTAGTTAAGAATTATTCAGGTGAAGGTAAGCAGCTATTTTTTCCCCTGGGCCTTCCATTTGGTTTCCTTGGTCAATGTGTCTGCTTTTATGCAAATACCATACTGCTTTGTTTTGATACTTTTACAGTATATTTTGAAATTATGCACTGTTATATTAACTAGCACTGCTAATTTTCCTCAGGATGGGTTTGGATGTTCAGGAGTCTAGTTTTTCCATTCGAATTTTAGGAGATTTTTCTAGTTCTGTGAGGAAATCCATTGGCATTTTGATGGGGATTGAACTGAATCTGTCATTTGCCTTTGAGAGCATGCCATCTTAATAATATTCATTTCTCAATCCATGAATATGGGTCTTTTTGCCTTTTGATATCTTCATTTCTCCATTTTCAGTATGGAGGTTTTTCAGAATCATAGGCTTATTTTTAGGAGTTTTATTTATTTCTTGCGTCCATTGTGAATGGTCTTACTTTACTGATTTCTTTCTCAGCAAGTTCATTACAGGTGACTAGGGAAGCCATGTGTTTTTGTTTGTTGATTTTCTATCTTCTGCTTTACTGAATTTGTCAATCTTCATAGCCCTCTGGCAGAGTCTTTAGGATGTTTCAGATACAGAACCACATTGTCTGCAGACAAGAGTAATGTGACCTTCTTATTTCCTATATATTTGCATTTTAAAGTTCATTTTTAGTGCCTAATTGCATGGGCTAAAATGTCTAGTGTATTACTGGAAAGGGGTGGAAAGAGTAAATGTAGATATAATCTTCCAGCATTCACCCCAATAACTGGCCTCAGGTTTGATTTTATTAATAAGAACTTTAAAGGTCCCTGCTACATCTAGACACTTGTGTTTTGCTCTTGATCTCCAAGGAAATACTTGCAGTTTCCCCCCATTCATTGTGTTGTTTATGGCTTTGCCATGCATAGTCTTTACTGGGCTTTTAAACAGAATCCTTCTACACCTAACTCAGCCATGGTTATTGTTAGTTACCAAGATAATTGGAGTGAGACTGCATCTTCTTGCAGTTCTGACTTGTATTCCCATCTGGCTAAAGTTGGAGTAGGAATAACTTCTCCCTAGAACTACTAAAACACATCTCCACTGGACTGGGAATTTATGTCGGTGGCAAAACACCCACTCTGTGTGCCCAAGATCCTGGACACTGTCTCCAGAATGGTACGGTTTTTTCTTCCAGGCTAACTATTAAGACGGCAAAAAATAAAAAGGAAAAATAACAATGTAAGGTCAAAAAATATCAAGATAAAGAAAAAAAACCTATGAAAAGTAAAAATGAGAAAAAATACAGAGAAGAGAGCAAGCAAGCAGATAGACAAAAGCATCAGCAAGACCTGAAGTCGGAACAAAACCAGGAACGAACTCTCCCACTTCCAGATGCTTAGTGAAGTAGTTCGTTGGTTTGTTACAGCCCAAATTAAAGGTCTTCCTCGTCTGTGTGCCCTAGACAGGGTGATGACTAAGATTTCCACTTGCCCCCTCCTTTCACTTGTCGTGTCTACCAGACGACCAGCAGGCTGGTGTGCAGCTGGAGCTTGTTGGCACTGCTTTCAAGCTGCCTTTCACACTGAAATGAGCTAGCGGGGAACGCGGAGCTGACAGGCAGAGACTGTCTCCAGAGCTCTTGAGTCTGTTCACTCCGGGGTGGGCAGAGGCTGGGACTGCGCGCTTTGTGTGCGGATATCTCTGAGACAACACAACGTTCAATGCTGGGTAGGGTTAAGATGCTGGGATCTGCTGTTCTCAGCCCTGGTGCCTGCAATCAACTGGGCTGCTGTGTAAAACAGCACATGACTCTTCTCTCTCCCGGGGCTGCGGGGACAGGTTAGGCAAAGCATTGATTTTAAAGGGCAGCACTATCTTATCTCCTCCATTCCGCGTCACCATTAGCATTTCCCAGGCAGAGAACTCTTGAGGTTTGGGCCAGAGTCCTTCTTCTGGAGACCCGAGACCGTCTAACGACCCAGCTACGGACTGAGGCAGTACAGTGGCATGGTTGTACCGTGCCAGTGAGGGGGAAAGGCAGGGTTTCTGGTTTCCAAAGCTTCTGAAACTGGGCTCTTCTCAAGATGGTTGACTGAGGGACAGACACAGCAAACTTCTAAAGCCGGTTTGCCAGATCGCCTGCGTAGTTAAGAGAATTGTCTTCAGGAGATAAGATTCGGCACTAACCGAGCATACTGGGCCCTGTGTTTTGCCTGCATCACAGACTGGGGGATGCTCCCTCTTCTGGCCACATAGCCCTGGTCCTGGGTGCTCTGGATTCTCTTATTTTATCACCCCAAAGCTCTCAGTTTCATCAGTGTTTCTACTGTGTTTCTACTGTCGAACTTCGGCCATCACCTCCACATGGTACTCCACATCTGTTGTTTGGATTGTTTCACGGACAGTCAGGCAAATGCTGGTGCCACTGTTTGGAAATCTTACCTCTCTGAATCTCTTTAATTTTGAGAGATAATTTTTCTGGGTATAATATTATTGGTCAGCAGATTTGTTTTGTTTCAGCATTTGGAACCATATCAACCTGCTTCCTGTGGCCTTCAAGGTTTCTGCCAAAACTCCACTGCCTTTGTGACTATTGTTGGACTCAAATTAGTTACTAAATAATATTTTTGGTTTCTTAGATCTTAGATGTCCGATTTTTTCCCCATAATTTTGGGAATTTCTCAGCCTTTCTCTCTCTCTTTCCTCTTTCTTCTTTTTGAGACAGTGTCTCACTGTAGCTCTGGTTGTCCTAGAACTCACTATGTAGACCAGGCTAGCCCAGAACTCACAGAGATCCACCTGACTTGGCCTCCCTCCCAAGTGCTGGAATTAAAGGCTCGTGGCAGCTGTTATTTATTTGGACAAGCTTTCTGTTCCCTTTTTGTACTCTCTCCTGTCCTTGAATCTCAAGTCTCTCTGTTGTCTTTAATTGTTTGTTTTTGTGTTTTTTTCCTGGATGCAGGAGCCTTTCAATGGTCCCTGAATTTCTTATATAGGCAATTTTCTTATGAGTTATCACTAAGTTGTTGGTAGGAAAGGAGGGTTCCAGGCTTCCTATTCTGCCATTCCATTGGCAGTATTTTATTATTAATGTACTAAACCAAACTGAAGTGGTTAACAAAGTTTGATTGAATGAAAAGGGGAGAAATGAGCCCAAGGAGGAGATGGAGGGGGGCCCTGGAGGGATTTGAAACATTAAGAAATTGGCTTTTATCACAGAATTTCAGGGGACCATTTAATGGTTGCTTAGCAGGAGAGGAAAACAATGGGATTTACTTTGGGAAAATTATTCTGGTTGACGTGTGGAGAATGGTCGAGTGGTAACAAGCTAGGGCGTCTTGCCAATTAAATGAGTGACTTCCTCAGGGAAATCAGTTGAAAGTCAGTGGCCGCCGGATGGGCGCTGTGCTAGTGGGCACATTAGAATCCACGAAACTGAGAGTGGGAACCGGCACAGGCAGAGGCAGGTTCCCAGGCTACTCACCCAACTGTGGCCGGAGGGTGCTGTCTCCTGAAACAGGAAATGGAAAGGCAAGCAGGAAGGTGTCATCTCCAGATAAAAAATTAAAAAAAAAAAAAGAAACCTATTTGAATGTATCAACATTCTTGACAGTTTGTTAATTTGAAAGATGAACAAATTTTCTGTTATCTTAATTTTAAGTAATTTTGAAATGGCCTTGGCTTCAGTTAAACGAAGATTTGTGGTCTTTTGGGGGAGGGAATTTCCAGTCACTGAAAAACAAGAAACAGCTTATCTGCTGGGATTCCCCAGACATTGGGTCAAATTACCAAATTCTAATAATCCAGAAGTCACAGCCAAGATTTAGTTGATAATAAAGACAAAGATGTTTTCAAAGAACAGACAGTTTCTTATGACCTCAGAGAATTGACACAAAGAAGTGCTTCAGAAGTAATGTTGAATATTGCCAGTGTGGAACAGGGTTACTGGAATTTCTCACAGCGGCTCCAGCAAATCCATGAGTCTATGTATTTCCTTTTACACCCTTAGAGTTAAGAGAAAGGAAATAAACAGATACATGTTAGTTTTCTGGTGTGGGGGAAATAGGCACATGAAAAAAGAATCTGGGACTCTTCGAATACATAGTTAATTAAAAAAAAATGATACAAAAGACCCTGAAAAAAGTTTTGCAAACACAAAAATTTTATCAAATTTATGCTTTGGTGTTGTTTGGGCTAGCCTACAAGTACTAAACATTCTGTTTTCTAAATACTAGATAGTTTTTTTTTTATAACTTTCTTGATGGACCATTTTCAAATATTATTTATTTGTTTGATTCATTTGTTACTGCGTGCATATAATGTGTGTGTGGGGCACTTGGGTGGAGATCAGAGAAGGCTATGGAGTTGGTTCTCTCCTTCTATTTATGAGTAGGTGCCAGTGATCAAATTCAATCTCTAGCTTGCCTTGCAGGCACCTGACCCAGAAACCCATCACACTAGCCCATTACTGGATCATTTGAAAGATAATTAAACCTCTTCAGAGTATCATACTCTCAGGTATTAAGAACTAGTACATGGTTTATGCTTCTGAAAGAGGGTACAGCAGTTTTAAACCCCAAACACGTTGAAATAGATAATTCTCTCTCTTGTGTGTGTTTGTGTGTTTGTATGTGTAAACAGGACTGGAGTATATATAGTCAAATGCTCTTACAGCATACTGATATGGTTTAATTTTGTGTTCTCCAAACTTCAATATTATATTATTTTAAAAATCTAATAATAATATCCTCATAATATTATAATATTCTAGTTTAGTACTAATTCTGTGAGTTATACAAACAACAAATAGCTTCAAAATATGTCATACTAATGCATATAGACGCATGATGGAATCTGAGTGCTTAGCTAGATCTCATATCTCTTGTTTCACAAGAACAATGACAAAAAAAAAAAGAAAACTGGGGCATTCTGTTAAAACCAGAGGAGACTCGCATATAGGGCATTTGTTTCCCATATAAGGACCCTCTACATGGTTTACACACCCAGCTTGATGGTTCCTTATTCTACCAGAAGTCATGCCATGAAAATAGAACATTGTATTTGCCAGTCAGATTTCATACTTACATGTATTTCATATCTAATATATATGTGTGTATCCATATATATTGAAACATTGAGAAACCCATTCTTGCTAAGTTTGAAGGACAGATGATAGAATGCTGGGTCCTGTGCAGACCTCAAATCTCAGCTCCTGAAGAGGCTGAGGCGGGATGATCAAAAGTTCGATACTGCCCGTGTTCCAGAGAGAAGTTCAAGACCCATCTGTGAGCTTCTGAATGATTTTTTCTCAAAATGAAAAAAAGTTAATTGTGATAGAGTGCCTGGTTAGCATTTGGGGGGCCCTATCTTCAATCTTCAGTGCAGCATAGAAAGGAAGGAAGAGAAGAAAGAAAGGAGGAAGGAAGCAGGAGGGAAGGAAGGAGAAAGGGAGGGAGGGAGGAAGAAAGGAAGGAAGGAAGGAGGAAGGAAGCAGGAGGGAAGGAAGGAGAGAGGGAGGGAGGGAGGGAGGAAGGAAGGAAGGAAGGAAGGAAGGAAGGAAGGAAGGAAGGAAGGAGGAAGGAAGCAGGAGGGAAGGAAGGAGAGAGGGAGGGAGGGAGGGAGGGAGGAAGGAAGGAAGGAAGGAAGGAAGGAAGGAAGGAAGGAGTTAATAGGAAAATAGAAACAGGAGTCTTACAGTTCACAGTCCTGAGCTCAGAGAACAATTGGCCCAAATCTCACATAGAAACTGTAGGTGCCTTAGTTTACCTTATCTGGCTGTGATAAAACACTTACTCTGACAAAAGCAACTGACTTTATTTTACTTTCGGAATTTTGCAACTTTATACTACTTCAAAGTTTAAACCAAAAACGTCACAACTGTTTTGGTAACCTTTTAGTAAGTGACAGAAACGTCCTGACAGAGCCCAGTCTCCCCGGCTTCATAATTGGATGTTTGTTAGTGGAGTCCTGATGGTTACCGCTAAAGACTTGGCGGTTCTAATTTTTAGTACGTGCCTCCGAACAGTTAGTTAGTGTTGCCAGCCTCCATGAGTGTGATTGCCTAATGCGGTGAACTATAAATCCCGTGGAAAGGACGCCTTGGTGACTTAAGGGGTTTTAAGGGAATAGGCATGCTGCTGATAAACAGGTTCAAGCTGACGGAGCACTTAAAAATGTGCACGCTAAAGACAAAACTCTTTTATGTGAATACCAACCAGGGAAAGGACCCTGGTGTGCAGAAAAGAAGGAGAAGAAGAAGAAGAAGAAGAAGAAGAAGAAGAAGAAGAAGAAGAAGAAGAAGAAGAAGAAGAAGAAGAAGAAGAAGAAGAAAAGAGATCTTTTCTTGTTTTTGAATGAACAGAATGGGACTTTCAAACACACAAAACTCAGTTTTGTTGTTGGCTCCTCTGGCGTCCTGTACTGTCTCCTGCAGTCTATTTTCAATCGTCAGAGTCTCGGTGTTGCTGACCATCTCACTACAGCATTTTGTTTACCGCCTCGGTGACCCTATGCCCTGTTGGTTACCTGCCTCCCCTAGTCTAGTCAAAATTTCCAGTCCAGAGTTACCTCATCCATCACTGTGGGGAAGCAACTGAGCAAAACAAGCCGTGCTAATGAGTAATTAGTCGCGTTACCTCCAAAGTGGTATTTACATTTTTTTTTAAAAAAAGCAGATACTTTTCATACGCAAATAAATCTAAGATTTAATGTCATCCTGATGAGCAAAAACAGTAAAAATCAGTTGCCCTAAGCTAGTTTTATTTTCCGCCAGACATTTTTTTTAAACTTCGTTTTTCATCTATAAAGTATTTAAAGGCCCCATCTTTTTCATACTGGCTCTCAGAGCAATAGGAGTTGGGGGAGTCCAGCTGACAGGAGAGGATTCGGGTGGGAGAGTCATTTTTACATTTTACAGGTGGGTAGATGGTGTGGTGGATGTTTGCAAGCATGAACAATGATTACAGCAGTGAGGGAGGCTTGTTTACCCACTGGAGCCCCGTCCTCCACAGCATTAAGTTCACGGGATTTTCGTACAGGTTGTTTGTGTACCCCTGCATGCTCACAGATTATGTATAATGCCGTTCAGATGAATGGAGTTCAGACACAGGACGGTTTGAAATTGTTTGGGGCCCATTGGGAGAGAAGATGAGTTATCTACTTTCATTTATTTAATTTTTACTCTACTGCAAGCTGAATCACAGAGCTGATGCAGTTTTAGCTATTCTGGAAGACCCGGATACACTAGCACATCACATCAGATCCCCAAGTCAATAAATAGTACCTCAGAGTCAAAAGATTAGGGATGGAGATACAGCCCAGAATCAAAGCACATATGTAACATGTTTGAGGTCCTGGGTTCAATTGCCAACATCACAAAAAAAATGAGGAAAAAATATAAATGATTAGCCTAATAGCAATGATACATACTAGTTCAGTACCGATGTTAATTCACCACAGTTGCAAACTCTCTCTCTCTCTCTCTCTCTCTCTCTCTCTCTCTCTCTCTCTATATATATATATATATATATATATGTATATATATATATGTGTGTGTGTGTGTATATATACAACATGTATATGTATATATATATATCCTAATGTACACACACACACACACACACACACACACACACACACACACACATACACACACACACACACACGGCCTTGCAGGAGAGAGACTGGAAATTTTTTAATGCGGTAAGTAGTTATAGAATTAGCTAGATAACATATTTATATGTTATAAAGCTGCTGTTATCATTTTTTCTCTTTACTCTTTGAGGAGGTTACCACCCAGCTCCCAAAAAAATCACACGGAGGCTCATTCTTTCTTATGAATGCCTGGCCTTACCTTGTCTTGTTTCTAGCCAGCTTTTCTTAACTTAAATTATCCTGTCTACCTTTTGCCTCTGGGCTTCTATCCTTCTCTATTCTATATACCTTTCTTCACTTCTTACTCTGTGGCACACTGTGTAGCTGGGTGGCTGGCCCCTGGAGTCCTCCTCTCCTTCTCTTTTCACTCCTCAATCTTCAATCTCCTCTTCCCAGGTTTCTCCTCCTAATTACTCTCTCTCTCTCTGCCAGCCCTGCCTATCCTTTCTCCTGCCTCGCTATTGGCCATTCAGGTCTTTATTAGACCAATCAGGTGTTTTAGACAGGCAAAGTAACACAGCTTCACAGAGTTAAACAAATGCAACTTAAAAGAGTGCAACACACCTTTGCACCATTAAACAAACATTCCACAGCATAAACAAATGTGACACATCTTTAACTGATATTCTACAACATAAAGCTTCCCATGATATGTGGTTTTTTTCTTTGGCTTAGGGACAGACAGCATCCAACAACATCTAGTAATTTTTGATCATGGTAATGTGATAACCATAAGGTTCAACCTCATTTTTAAAGGGTTATGGGTCTATTTAAGATTGCTAATAAATTTTCTCCCGAAACACAGGGCGAACATTTTTTAAAAAATCAACTAAAGTGAGTAAATGTACATACGGGCTTCATCCATAGGTTGTGGGATAAGCTAAATACGTTTCACCAGGGGTATTTTTCAGTGACTTGTGGGGCCTAGAAATATACTTTTAAGGATTTTCATTTTGAAGTTTCTTGTGGTCTAGATACAAAAAACCCCCTATAGGTTCATGTGTTCTGGTCTGTGGTTCCCAGGTGGTAGTACTTTTTTAGGAGCTTCTGAAAACTTTAAGGGAATGCCTAACTAGAGGAAGTGGGTGGGCCCTTGGAAGTGTTTTGGCTCTGGGGACCCCCCCCCGTGCTCCCCGGGGGGGCCCCCCCTCCTTTCCTCTCTCTTTGTTTTCTGTCTGGCAAAAGGTTAAGGCTTTCTTGGTCTTATCTTCCCATAGCTAAGCTTATGCCACTAAATAAATGTGAATAGAACCATCTGATATGGTGAACCAAAACAAATACCTCCTTCCTGGTATGCCTGTACATAGGTGACTGCAGGCCACCTTAATGATAGGAATGTGAACAAAGAGGAAATCTTGTTCTGAAGATCCTTGGGTTTTTCATTCTTAGCCTCAGCTATACTAGGATCTATTTCCAGTCTTTGATACACCAATGGAATCCATGTTTTTTTTATTTTTATTTTTTTATTTTTATTTTCTGGAGCTGAGGACTGAACCCAGGGCCTTGTGCTTGCTAGGCAAGTGCTCTACTACTGAACTAAATCTCCAAGCCCAGAACCCATGTTTTGTTTGCTTGTTTGTTTTGGCTGTCAGCCTCTCCAGCTCAATGCCTAGGAGAAAACATATCCCCTTTCTTAAAAATATGCAATACAAAGGAAAGAAAACCTTTACAATGAAAATTGTAAGACAATTAATAGAGAAACTGGGGGAGGTAGACACTAGAAAATGGAAAGACCTCCCATGTTCATGGATCAGAAGCATCAATATTGTGCAAATGGCCAGCCCACTAAAACCATCTACAAATTCAATGCAATCCCAGTAAAAATTGCAGAGGTTATTTTTTTTTTTTACATTCATAGAGTAAACAAATCTTAAAATTTACATGAAAGCACAAGAAACCAAGGTTAGTCAAAGTCACCCTGAACAAAAAGAATTTTGTGGACGATATCACCGTATCTATTTTAAATTTTACTACAGAGCCATAGTGAAGGGCTATGATACAGAAATAAACACATAGACCAACGAAATAGAATTAGATACCCAGATATAAGACTATTCAGAAATACACTGTTGTAGAAGCTTTCTGAAATATATTCACACACAAGATAAAAAAAAGTTTAAATGAAATTACCCTATAAACTGGGCACAATGCCTCTCCCTGACATCATAGGCTATCAAATAAAAAAAAAAAAACAGTTTTAAGTATGGATTGCCAATTTTCAAGCTTTTGGTAAGTGGGATTCCATAGACATGCCCCACCCAACAATACAGTTCTGTACTAGCTGGTGACCCCACCAGGCTCTACCAGATGGTTCCAGGCCTGTGGTCATACAGACATTCCTAGTCCCTAATTAAACTGTGGGAAAATAAAACAAAAAGTCATAAATATGGGACAGTGACTTATAGGGAGGAAGGGAAGCTGGCAGAGATGGGGGTGGTGAAGAGAGGATGAGGGAGCAGAGTAAGAAGAATATATTGTATACATATAAAAATTGTCAAAGAACAAAAGCAATTATAATAAAGAACATCCAGTGCTTTCTAAAATTCTAGTCCGTTGAAGGCATTTCCATTTGCTCTGTCCCCAGAAATCCCCTGATGAGTTTAGTGAGTGTTAACCTTTCCCTTCTCAAAAATCTACTGCATGAACGTCCAAGTCACATGCAGTATTCAGTTGCTCTCCAATGACTCCATTGTGATCAATTCGCTTCCCAGTAGGATCATGCAATACTTCAAGACAAAGGCTTAGGTTTGGCTTCTTTTATAGTCACCAGATGGAATTTTCTTCGTGTAGATCCACAGCAAGGTATCCCCAAAATTATTCTGAGTGGGGCTAAGGTTTGAGGACCTCTGTTCTACTCTGGTGCGCTTCAAACTATAACAGGTCTACCGTTCCCTCCAGGGCTATATGCTAAAGGGAAGATGTCGGGTTCGTTGGTGTGAGACTATTCATTTTCAACAAGTTTATAGGCAACAGCAATGTTTTAAAGACAGTCTACAGATCAAAGAAAGCAAGCTTCCAGCTCAAGGACAACATTATGCACATGGGGAGATTTTCAACAAATTCTCACTGGTGACACCCAAGAGAATCTTCCTATGAATAGACTAGTATAAGTTGATGCAAGTGTGATCACAGCAGAGAGAAAATGACATGGAAAGGGATGAGGAGAGCAGAAAGAAAACAAAATTTACTATATAACAGTTGTAACCAAAGACCCAAACCTCCCAGGTGACACTTTTTAATATTATTTTCCTCATTATATTTTTATCCGACATTTCAGTCATTGTAAATTCCCATCCTCCTCCTTCTCCACCCTTCCTTCTCCTCAATGAAACTACCTCTTACTTTTCACGTATTCTTTTTGTATGTGGCCCACTCAGTTTAATTACAGTTTCTTGCTAGGTTATTTAGCGGGCAGGGGCAACTTAGGACATGTTAGGGGGAAAAAAAAAGCCTTAATTTGTTTTCTACTTTCTCATCTATCACCAACAACTTTCCTTCTAAATGTAGACCAATAAACTAATCTTACCTTTGCCCCTAAAATATGCATCTATAATCTATGGCTCAATGCTAGTAACTTACTTAAGATTTGTTAAATTGAGTTCTCTTAAATAGACCCCTCTCCTGACACACACCTTTCAAAGCCTAGGAAACAAAGACAGAAAGGACCATGGGAACAAAAACAACCATCACCTGTTTCTGCATAGTTTTTCAAGTACTACAATGGACAGAAGTAGTATAATTTATGCTCTATAAACAATGGACAATGTCCTGAATTCCACCCCTCGCAAAATGTAGTCACTAAGCAGCCAGTAGAGAGAAGAAAAAAAATTTTTTTTGAAAAGAATCAACTGCTGCAAAGAAGCATGTGGGTAACCAGGAGGCTTTTCAAGGGTAATTGAAATCATGAACACCAGTGTCCTGGCTCCAGTGAGTTCTGTGCTACACTGTGACAGTAATTTCTGTGCTGTTTCAGAACGACACTGTCCACACAAAATGCTGCTGTGCCTCATACTTGTGTGCCCACCAAGTAGTCAAAAGCGATTAAGTGAATGTTTTGAATAAAACCAATTTTGTAAGTCTATGCACATTGAAAAATAAGTTCAAATAATCCCAAATCAGACTTAAATTTAAGAATGTGTGGGTAGTACGTTTTACGAGACTCTTAGGTATAGGCAAGCAACACCTACGGCATGTGACCCTACATCTGCCTTAGAGTTGGAATAAGGAATTACTTAAGCAGCAGCACACTTTTGCCAAGATTCACAAATGTTACAATCCACTTTGAATTCGTGGCAAAACAATGCTTCTGTTGGCTTTTTTTCAGTCGTAAATAGGAGAAAAGTAACACGATTTCCCTTCAGTGGCCCAGATTCATGGAAGTGTTTCCAATAATTTCACCTCTAAATGCAGTGGAAGACGACAAAGCACAGATGAACATTTAGGTCAGAATCCAGCTGTATGATTCAGAGAGAGGGAAAGAATGGACTAATTTATACCCCACGCTGAGCAAGAATTGAATACTTCCCAGGGTTTTAGAGCATTGGGAAAAAATCTTTTTTACATGACCCATTCCTTTGGTTTTATCTTTTCATTCACTTCTATATGACATGAGAAGCAAAAGAAAAGGCAGACATGTCTTGAGAATGTTGCAGTCAGCTGGAGTTTACCAAGAAGAACCCAGGATTTTCCTACTTGACTTCCATTCCAATGTTGTATACTTCCAGGCTGGGACTTTCAGGATTCCAGCTCTCGCTCCATCAAAATAAGCTAACATCCAAGTACTTTGGATTTCCGCCTTCCATGCTTCATTACCCTGGGATCTCCAAGGAACAAAAGAGCACTGCTAAGTTCTGAATTGTTTTTGCATTTCTCTGGATGTGCAGTGAAGTGGGGAAATCGAGCCATTGGAGTCCTACTCTGAAAAACAGTTGACAAACCTAGATTCTCTTCTGTCCAAAGACAGGGCAACCAGCAAAACATTTCTTCTCTTTCTGTCGGATTCCCCCAACACGTTGCCTACTTCAAGACCTTAGCAAAACTCTGTTCTGCTGCAGACACTGTCTCACTGACATTGCCGATTCGTTGGAAATTTCACTGAATGGAGGCAGTAAAGTCCTCTGAGTAAATACAAATTGTCCCGTCAGTATACATGAGAGACCCTTGATGACTTAAGACCTGAGAATTTCCCACTCTGGCTTTTGCAAGCTTTTGTCTCCTGTTCTTAACACAGCTTTGCCACCCAGGCCCTCTCTTGTATATGACAGTAGCTCTTAATCCTCCCTAGTTACCCAATTCAGTAAAATCCAGATTGCTCAAACAATAGCTCTTACACCACAAAACTATCCCTCCATTCTCATCTTTAAAACTATGTGCATCTCTTTGCAATTCTTCTCCTGCTAAGTCTCACTGAAAGTTGTCCAGCTCCTGCTAAAGCTAATGGCCTTCATCTCCCCTCCATAGTAATGGTGCTGATCTGGGTATAGAAATGGAGCCTCTATCTGTTGTTTATCCCAGAGCCACCAGAACACTGGTGCATCACCCAAGTTCTTATTTCTTTGTCTTTGATATCTATATCTTGGTTTTACTATCTTCTTTTAATTGAAGATCTTATGGGTGAAATGTTAAGGAAATGTGAAAGAAAGACTGCAAATTGTTAGGCCATTTGAATGTGTATTTTTTTTATATAATGGATCCAGTGGTTTTAGATATTGGAAACTCCAGCAGAATTTTACCAAGGATAGTTTAGAACTTCAATGGTCACCTGAAGAATGTGGGGCACAAATAAAAAAACCCATTTTTATGCTACCTTAGGATCAAAGAATTTAAGGCTTCTAAATAGTTATCAATATTTGTAATTGATATGGAGGAACCTCTTAAAAATAAAACAAAAAATACCTAGGAATAAATTTAAGCAAAGAGGTTAACTATCTCTACATCAAAAACTTTGACACTGAAGAAAGAAGTTGAAGAAAACACTAGAATATGAAAAGATCTCTCATGATTATTGAATGCAGAATAATATTATGAAAATGGCTATATGACTCAAAATAATCTATAGATTCAATGCATTCCTCTTCAAAATAGCAATGGCATCTTTCATAGAACTAGAAATAACAATCCTAAATTGCATAAAAGATTCTAAATAGCCAAAGAAATCCTAAGCTGAAAGATCAATGGGGTTATTGTAATATTTCATTTTAAATTATACTATGGAGTCAGAGCCAGAGATAACACAGTGCTAGCATAGACGTGGACACACAGACTAACGGATTGCAACAGAAGACTCAGAAATAAATCCATGTAGTTATGGATGCCCATTTTTGGTAAGCATATCATAACTTATATTGGTGAAAAAAGTAGCCTTTTAAACAAATTGTGCTGGAAGAACTGGTTCTACACATAACCAAAAAGCAAAACAAAACAAACAAACAAACAAAAACCCCAAAACAACAACAACAACAAAACGAAACTAGATTCACATCACTCACTGAGCACAAAAATCAATTCAAAAGAGGTCAAAGACCTTAATATAAGACCTGAAACTTTGAAACTCCTAGGGGAAAACAGAAAAAAAATGCTTCCAGATTTTGGCAAAGGCAAGAATTTTCTGAAAATTCCAATAATATAGGAAATGGCCCCAAGAATTGACTGTTGAGATTACATGACATTATAAAGGATTTGAATGGCAAAGGAAACAATTGTCAATGTGAACTCTACTACACAACTCATTGAACATGGAGAAGTCGAGCTGGTACCTACTTAGAGCCTTAGATCTGTGGACTAATGTCCATTGTTCTGAAAGGTACTCTACACACTATCAAAAGAGAATAGTAAACACTAAACAGCTACAAACCCTTAGATCTACAATGGTGTATTGCCTGCAAGATATCCTGATATAATAGTGACACAAAACTTGGAGTAACCAACCAATGTCTGATTTGACTTAAGACCCACTTAAGAGATGGAACCCATGTCTGATGCCACTTGGTTGGCCAAGAACCTGGGACTAAATAGCCTGGAGACCTAGGAGAAAACCAAATACTACTGTTTTGATAAAGGAATGTAGCACTAAAATGTCTCCTAACAACATTCTGCTATACTCATAGATGCTTGTCTTGCTCATCCATCATCAGAGAAGCTTCCTCCTTAAGCAGATGGGAACAAATACAGAGATCCACAACCAGATGATTTGCAGAGAGTGAGTGTGGTGATATATTGTGTACCCCAATAAAACTTGCCTGAGGATCAGAGAAGCTGAGCAAGCCACAGCCAACCTTGCCTTGCAACTCCTCAGCTGATCCTGTTTCCACAAATCCTCAGACTGAAATCCTCTGAGTTCTCACCTGGAAGGGTCTCAGCTGAACTGCTTTAGTTCCTGTCTCCTTATGCCTTATATACCTTTGTCCACCCTACCATCACTTCCTGGGATTAAAGACATGTGTGCTTCCCAGTACTGGGATTAAAGGTGTGTGCCACCACTGCCTGGCTCTGTTTCCAGTGGTCTTGAACTCACAGAGATCCAGACGGATCTCTGCCTCCGAAGTGATAGGATTAAGAGTGTGTGCCACCACTGTCTGGCCTCTATGTCTAATCTAGTGGCTGGCTCTGTCCTCTGATCCTCAAGCAAGTTTTATTAGGGTATACAATGTATCACACAGTGAGAGACCTTGACACATTCAGCCCCAAACAGTATGTCTCCATCAAATCCCTCCCCTTGGGGAATCCTGAGGAAGAAGAGCTGGAAGGGTGAAAGACCCAGAGGAAATGGAGGACACCAAAGAATCAAGGCTTTCTAGACATAGCAGGGTTGGCACACATATGAACTCACAGAGACTGTGGCAGCATGCACAAGGCCTGCATGGGTTTGCACCAGACAGGGTTGCAGCTCTGGAAGAAGTGGAGACAAGCCCCATCTCTAATCCAGAAGCTATCTCCCATTGATGACCAAAATAAAAATGTTTAATTTTCTATAAGGAAATCTCACCAGGATGTAAATCACTCTTAAGAGCAGGCCCTATACCCAGCAGTAGATGGCCAACATAAAATGAACTCAATGGCATCTTTGAAGGTTCTTTTGTCTTGTAGCATTTGTCAGGATGGTTTTTTCCCCTTACAGGTCCTTTGCATGCATGTTATGGCTTCCAGATTTGTGTTTTATGAGAATCCTGTGAGTGCAAGCAGTTGTGTCTCTGTATCTATATGCATTTCTTGTGCTTTTTTTTTAAAGGCTCTTTTTCTTTTGCTTGTTTTATTCTATTCTGATTTGTTTGTTTGTGTTTTATTTTACTGCATTTTATTAGCATCCCTTAAATGCCTGTTTGCTTTCTAAGGAGAAACAGAAAAAGTCAGGATGGGAGGGCAGGTGGGGAGGAACTAGGAGAAGTTGGGGAGGGAAAACTATAATTATGATGTATTGTATGAAAAAAAAATCTATTTTCAATAAAAGAAAAAAAAGGAGAAACAACCCATAGAATGGGGATTTCTTTTGCCAACTATGTAATAAATGGCAGTTAATATGCAGACTATATAAAGAATTACACAAATTAAACACTAAAATCAATGAATATTTGACCAATAAATTGGCTAAATGAAGTGGGTGACCATTTCAAAAGAAGAAATGCAATAACCAATAAATGTTTGAGAAATTGTTGAACATGCTCACCGTGAAGGCAACATAAATTAAAATTTTAATTCAGGATTCTATTTCTTCCCAATCAGATTGGCAATCATGGGGGAAAACAGATGCTGCCTGGCAAGGGTGTAGAAAAAGAGCCTCTATCCACAGCAGGCAGGAATGCAAAGTAGTGTAACCACTAACAAAATTATTATGAAGATTTCTCAAAAAACTAAAAGTGGAACGACCGTATGACCAGTCTGTGCCACTGTTAGGTATAGTCAAAGACTTTAAAGTCCTAAAACATAGATCCTCACATGTCTTCTTTATTACTACATTATTCATACTAGCTAAGAAATGGAACCAACCCAGATATAAACCAATGGATGAATTGATAAAGAAAATGTAATATATATACATATCACATAAATATATGTAATATATATGTATATATACATGAATTTCATTCATCTGTAAAAAAAATAAAATAAATCATGGCATTAGTAGCTGGATAGACCTGGAAAAAAAATTACGTTAATCAAAATAAGCTAGAGCCAGACAACTACCATGTTTTCTCTCACATTATGATCCTACATTTTAATGTGTGTAGATGTATATATAAATATGTGTATATATGGAGTGGATTATGAAACTAGAAAGGTGACCACAAGAATGGGAAAAAGGAAGAAATAAAACAAAGGATAAAGGAATGTATCCAGCATGTGTAGCTGGAGAGCTTCTCTCCAGGTCCCACCAAGCCCCTGCAGTCCCACAGCCCATGTATAAAATAATCACTCAGATGCTTACATTATTTAAACTGCTTGGCCATTATCTCAGGCCTATCATTGTCTAGCTCTTACTCTTATATTTAGCCCATTTCTATTAATCTATACTTTGCCACGTGGCTTGTGGCTTATCGGTACCTTACATCTTTCTTGTCCTGGCGGCGGCTCCAGGCAGTTCCTCCTCTGCCTTCCTGTTTCCTCTCTGTTAGTCCCGCCTATACTTCCTGCCTGGCCACTGGCCAATCAGTGTTTATTTATACAGAGCGATGTCCACAACAGGCATGGGAGTAGAGAGGGGTTGGGGGATGAGGAAAGAGGGCATTAGTGAGCGGAGAATCAGGACCATGAGAGAGGGGTGTGGAAAGGAGACAAGTAAGAACAAAATATGGGAGAATATGCTGCACGAGAACCTTACATTGTAAGGAAACTATAGAAACTAGCTCCCCACCTGCCCCCAAGGCCACCCCTCACCCTCCCAACCCCCCCACCCCTACCCTCTACCATCAACAAACTCAGGGACTGACATGGAGGAAAATTGGAGGTGATTTTAGTTCAGCTTTTTAAGTGCTACTGATAAGAATATCCTTGTGTGGAAGAAGGCCATGCTCCACCATTCTGAGAAAGGATACTGGACAGTATGACAGCAGAAGCTCTCTGTGTCTTGCATATTGGAAGCTGGGGTGCTAATACTCTACCAAGTATGAAGATTATTTCTGCCCTGTTATTTCACCATGAAAATTTTAATGATATGAAGTGGGAGCAGTTATTGAGATTCTTATTTTTAGAACATGGGGTCATGAAGATTTTTCAATGCATGTTTACTGAAATAAAAACAAAACAAAACAAAAAAAAACAGAACCAAAAAAGAAATAATGAAAAAGAAAAATTTCAAAAGATTGTGGTTTAGTCAAGGTTCTCTAGAGTAATAGAACTTATAGAGTAAATCTATCATCTATGTATGTATTATGTATGTATCTATCATATATATATATATATATATATATATACACACATATATATATATATATGTAATTCATTAGAATGACTTATAGTCTGTGGTCCAGCTAGTCCAACAATGGCTGTGTATAAACAAAAGGTCTGAGAATCCAGTAGTTGTTCAGTCCACGGGACTGGGTTTCTCAGCTGGTCTTCAGTGTATGCTGGAATCTTGAAGGAGTTGGCTGTAATGCCAGCGAAGAAATGGACTTTCTAATGAGGTGAGATCAAGAAGGCAAAGAATAAAGCTTCCTTCTTTTATGTCCTCATAGAGGCTTTCAGAAGAAGGTGTCATTCAGATTAGATCTGGATTAAAGGTGTGTTTTACTACCTCAAAGGCCCAGAATAGAAGTAGATCTTCCCACTTCCAAATAACAAGTATGCCCTCTATTTTTGGGTTTTAGTTAATTCCAGATGTAGTCAAGTTGACAAGCAAGAATAGCCATCACAAGTCCACCTCTTGTCAACTTGACACATAATTATATCTCCTTGTATCATGAATAATTTCCAAATGAAAAGAATAAACAAGTCATAATAACACCTGAACATAATAAAACTATCCCATGTACAATTGCAAATGCATTATATATTTAACCAGGTCATAATTATGCCTAATATGATATAACCATCCCATGTAAACCACAAAAACATTATAAATTTAGAACAGGTGGCAATGTCCCTGGAAGGACATTCTTTTAGTATCTCAAACTTAAATATTATGGTTATGCTATTGATATTCTCTTAATTAATGTTACATCACATGATAAAGAAACTGAGGAAAGAAAACACAAATATCTGCACAAACACATTAACAAAATATGGCAAAAGCACTCATGTCAATTATAATCCTCTCTTCTGCAACTGGTCATGTGGATTTAGCTGGCATTTATAACTAGCTTTCTCTACTACACATTCTGTATTTCCTCCACCTTTGGCAAGCACCTCACAGATTGATATAAAAAGTAGACAAATATGGATATAAAATAACTGAAAATAAGATCTTCTAGTGGTTATTCCTGAGGTCTTTCCTGTTGAAATTGATCGGTTTAAAAAAATTCAACTATGTAGAAGGAGAAAATGGATTCTGTCTTGATTTTTGGAAGACTCCAATCCCTTCTCTAGAGTTCTCTGTCTTCAGTTGGAGTGGGGATTGTGCAGTTGTTGATTTTCTTAAACTTGTAGTGACAAGTGGCCTTAGAATCCAGAACACTGGATGGATGACTTTTCCTAATTATAAGAGCTTGATGGGTGCTCTAAAGGTATTTTGGTTCAGAAAATATAATTATTGGCTAAATCAATAGCTTTTCACATTAAGCCATTAGAAAAATTCAAGAGCAAGAGTATGCCTTCTAGAAATAGATACTTATGACTATTTCCAAGAAAGGGAACACAGGGAAAATTTGTCTCCTTAAATTGAAACACAGAATCCAAAAAGATGAAGGATAAATGTCATGTGACAGAATAAATCCACCTGAATAAACTAATTTGTCTACAGTTGCTTTTCAAACAAAAGGGAGGTGCTTTTCAAGCAAAACCCCATTAGTTGGTACCGGGACTACAATACTCCAACCATGAAGTCAGTGACCTTTCCACCAAACCTTTCTCTGGGTAACCAAAACATTCCAGTGGTGAGAATTTTGAGTATTTCTCTCATTAGTCAACATACTTTCCACACAGTGATTCAACTCTGATGCATCTGGGGCAAGAGCTACTTTGTAAATTGGGTGTGACTCCTAAATGTGGGCAGAAGAGGGTTTTTTCTGGAATGCCCCTGAATAGAATTATTTGAAGTTGGTAGAGATTGATTTTTCCAATACCTGAGTTCTTGAAGGCAGGCTCGATAGAACCTTCTAGACTTAGAGAAGGCTTAGCTATAGATCCTGGGTTTAGACTCCCCAGTTAACACAGGCTCTTCTATGCTTATTTGAAAGATTTGGAGAAGTTTGGGGGGTGGGGTTCCAGCGCTTTTAGTAGCTCCCCATCTTTGCCACATAGCAAGAGCCGTCCTCTTTGTGTGCAGCGGCAACAGAAAAGTTTTCTGAGGTGTCAGCTGACTCAAGATTCCATTTACCCTGTGACTCACGCCACTCCCACTTTTTCTTGGTTGAAAATACATGTGCTTTCTGTGTCTAGACTCAACTCTGAAGTCTTACTCTTCCAACATGCATATGATATATCTACATAATAGTAATTTTTATACAACAGGGCTTTGAGAAAGCCATACCCAAAGACCTGAAAGATACTTGCTAGATATCTACCAAATCAGTTTCATACTGAAGTATAAAAGTAAGGGTGAGGTCAGGGGATGTATTTCCAGGGGTTGGGGATTTAGTTCAGTGGTAGAGCGCTTGCCTAGCAAGTGCAAGACCCTGGGTTCGGTCCTCAGCTCTGAAAAAAAAAAAAAAAAAAGGATGTATTTCCATGCATTGTTGTAGCCTATAAAGACCCTTGACATGATTTGTTCCTGACATCAAAACTCCCTTCCCTCTAGACTTAAGATAGATACTAGATTTGTTTCCTGACATACCAGTGAAGCAGGGTCTTTGCAAAGAATCACTGTGGTATTCTGGTTATTATCATGTCAATACTTACCCCTGTCGCCATAACTTTATTTCCTCCCTTTAAATGCTTTTCCGTGATTACTCAATTGACAGATGATTAGAAATATAAAACTAGAGTTCATCAAGAAGAAAATAAGATATACATTCTTTGAAGACCTCATACTCCACTTCAAGTATGAAGCTAGAGAAATGAACCAACCTACATTTGGCTAAATTTGAAGACTTCCCATTGATGTAGAAGAGAGGTGTTAAGAACTACAACCCCCAAGGGGGAGGAATAAAGCATATAAAAAAGAGATCTTGTAAAAGCAATATTTTATAGAAAAAAGTTAGTGTTCCTTTATCAGACAGCCCTGGGCTTAGCAGTTCAGCTTTGAGATATGTTAGCTGTAGTAAGGCATGAGTAATAACTTGTTGGTTCCTTACTCCCTAGGGCAGAGCAGAGACCCATCAATGGAACTAGCTATTATATATTGTAAAGAGAAGAAGGTATACAGAAGCACATGTCCAGTGGCTTAAACACAGACCTGAGAGACACATACCATTTATGTCTTTAACGTGGGTGAAAAGATGGAAGATCTCGAGAAACATAGACCAGCTCAACAGTTTTGTACTCAACTCAATGTCTGTATTTTATAGGCCAGGAACCCTATTAAGTCTTTTTCTGAATTTGATTTTCAAATACCGAAGCAGTATGGAAGCTGGGAGGACTTCTAGAACGTATTGAATATTCCATACCTGAAATCTTGGGAACCGCAAATATTTCATATTTAGAGATCTTCCAGAGTTTTGGAGTGTCTGCACATACATGAAGAGATATCTTGGGGGGTGGGGTGTGATAAAAGTCTAAATATTAATAGATTTGTGTTTCATATGTACCTCATACATATGAAATAAATAAAATTAAATTTAAATAATTTAAATACATTATTTATAAATATTATTAATAAATAATAAATTTATTTTTTTTTAGTTTGCCTATGACTTTTCACATGAGATTGGTGTTGGGCTTTCTGTATATCATGCTGGTGTTCTAATGCTTTGAGTTTGGAGCATGTTGGATTTTCAATCTTCAGATTAGAGATGCTCCATATGTATGGGTAAGGTAGTAATGAGGCAATAATAAATACCAGCACAATAACTGTGTCTTCCATACTTCTGAAGAAGACTCTAATTTCTCCCCTGAAAAAAGATACCTTTGGGACACATCCTCTTCTGATTCTAGGTGGTCATATACAATAGTGTAACATATCCAACAATTATGTATCATGGGCAAAACTTTTCACTCTTCTGTTTTCCCCTCTGTTTTTCTGTTATCATCCTTTCCTCCCATTATACAGACACAGAGCTGTAATGCTTGAGTGAGAAAAAATACTCTGTAACCACGAGAGACTAACATGAAGGTGAAAATCAAAATGTTAAGTACTGTAGAGCTGAAAGATGTGAAAAGTCTGATTCTTCATGGCCACTAGGCCATAAATCTAACTATGGAGCCAACCCCTACTCCCCTTTTTATACTTAATACAATGCATGAAAGATACTGTCAGTCCATCTTTAATTACTGTAATGAAAATGCTTAGGTATGTTTAAGGTTAAAAGAGGCTTATTTAACTTGCACTTCTCTGTTTCACGGTCTTGTATTTGGTTTTTGTCTTCATGCTGATAGAATCCTGATATGGTACAGAGCAAGGGGCTCTCCCATGGGTCTTCTCTAGTTTCTTTTCCTCCTCCTCTTCCTCCTCCTTCTCCTCCACCTCTTCCTCATAAAGCTACAGCATTTGATCATCAGAGCCATATTGTGGTGACCTTATCTAATCTCCATTATCTTCTAAGGGCCATACCTTGAAACAGCATTTTTGGACCAAGGTTCTATTTCACAGTCCACAAATTTCAACAGATGAATCCCTGAGAGATACATTAAAGCCCTGTTCAAAATGTAAGACTCCATTTATATCTGTATAAACATTTGCAGTTGAGTAAGAGAGAGGGGGGAGAAGGGAGAGAGGGAGAGATAGATAAATAGATAGATAGATAGATAGACAGATAGATGATAGATAGATGATAGATAGATAGATGATAGATGATAGATAGATAGATGATAGATAGATGATAGATAGATGATAAATGATAGATAGATAGATGATAGATAGATGATAGATGATAGATAGATAGATGATAGATAGATGATAGATAGATAGATAGATAGATAGATAGATAGATAGATAGATGATAGATAGATAGGTAGGTAGGTAGGTAGATAGATACATAGATAGATAGATAGATGATAGATAGGTAGGTAGGTAGGTAGGTAGGTAGATAGATAGATAGATAGATAGATCCCAGCTTGTGCTCCTGGCAGCTGTGTGTATGTGCATGTGAATGTGTATTTGTCTGGGCTCTGAAGGCAAAAGAGTGGAAAGAGGGACAGAAGCATTGATTAGTCCCCGATAGACGTTTTCTGTTTCTCACTATGCTCTACTTCCCATTTTCCACCCCAGAGGACTCCCAGAGGACTGCTCCATGTGGAATGCATCAAGAATTACTTGCCCTCCGCCCGTCTGTTGGGTTTGGCAAGTAGAAAGCATTGGCAAGGGATTGGGAGAGCAGGAGGGAAGCATGGTCAGGATTTATTCCTAGACCTTCCCAGATGTTCCTTAACGAAAGGCCACAGCTCTTTGAGATGCCATATGCTACACAACCTACTTTCTAGGTTGCTATGGCCACCTCCTTCGTCTGTCTATACAGGGCGGGGTCTAGGGTGGTGATGGCTCATCACTTCATTCCTTCTCAGTTTTGCTAGACTCTGCTCACATTTTTGAAAATGGCACCTTTAGGAAATCTCCATAAATTGCCGAGGAAGCTCCAGACATAGAGCCAGGACTTGGCATGAATGGAAGCAGCTCAGTTGCACCAGGCAGTAGCAGGTAAAGGACTGTTAGAAGTTTCAGAAAGAAAGCTACAATGCAGCAGGCAGAACCTAGACCAGAATATCTGAGCTAGAATCCTGGCTCTGACTCTTCCTATCTGGGAGCAGCTAGTTTCCTTGTCTATAATATATGATAATACTATTATCTGCCTTATAAAATTGCAGTCAAGACTGAATAGAGTACACATGCAAAGTACATCAATCCTTGTTACTTTGTAATCAATCCACAAATGTATTGATAGTAATTATTATTAAATGCAAAAGGACAGACAAGATGCTTATTGCTTCAGAGGACTTCTGAGGAGACCAATGAGATCCAGGCCAAATGAGGAGACTGACTTCATAGTTTGATATTCAACAGCTCACAACTTTTAATCCTTGGCTCTTCCTCTTCTTCTATTCTGCTTGTGGACAACCTGACAAGAAAGCCTAATTCTGTTTTGGTCCAAGCCAAAGCCCAGTTCTATGCCTTGTATTCCCACCACTGTCCTGCTCTCCCCAAATACCCTGACGATGTGTATAATAAGCCTTTTTATATAATTCTGGTATTAGTATTAAAATTACTAAAAAGAACATCCAAATTAAACTGGATAGGACTCCACCTGACACTCAATGAACGACATAATAATCCTCTACTTTTTAAAAACCACTGTAGCTAAAACCACACATCTGTCATCCACCCTGTGAGAAAAGGAAGAACATCTTGGGCAAATGGAGTTTACCCTCTTTCCATGATAGATGAACATCTCAAAACTAGAAAGTAAGTTGGTTGATAGAAAAGAAAGTTCTAGTCTTCCCCATTGTGAATGGCAGAGTGAGATTGACACCATCTGTCTCATCCAGACTATTTGATGGCCCATCGCATTCATAGCTCATCCCCTGGCATAACTCAGCCCAGAAAGGTGCCCAAACCTTCAGGAACAGACATCAGAATTACTGGAGGATATTTTCAAAATTATGGATGCAGAGAGCCTAGTTCCAGACCCGTGGAATGAAAACTTGCTAGGCAGGTTCAGGGAAGAGTGAAGTTAGAAAATTCCCCAGCAGATCCCAATGAATAGTTAGATGGAGAATTATAAAAGTAACACCAGTTTTGACACTGCTCTTTGTTTATAATAGCTGCTATGGATCTTTTTAGAATTATATATGTGTTTATAGCATATTTTGATCATACCCATCCCTGTGTACCCCCTCTAACTTTCCCTAGGTGCCCTTGAACATGTCTCCTCATCTTCATGTTTCCTTCATTTTTAATTTTTTTTTAAATAGTTCACTGAGTCTAATTAGCTCTGCCCATATGTGCATGGCTGTGGGGCCATCCACTGATGTGGGGGAAACCCACACCTGGCTTCACCCCTAAAGAAAAATGACTGTTTGTTCCCATCAGCCGTCAACTGCCAGCAGCTCCTCATTTGGGGGTTAGGGCCTCAGGAGCCACTTCCACACTGACTTATATTAACACCCACAATCTTGACCACGGTGGCATTCTGACCCCACTGTTTGCCACAAGCTCTGCTGACAGTGTAGCTGGTTAGGACAGAATATACCTGTGCCTTTACTTTCCTCATCTATAAAGTGGGGTAAGGTTGGAACGTTGAAGAGTATGACCATTAACCCAAAGAAATACCAGAATACCATGTATCAGAGTTACATCGACCAAGCTGAAGGACTCTGCTTGTAGTTTTCTTATGAACTAGCCCAAACATCAAAACAATACAAACTATTCATGCCATAACCATTTCATAGTAAATATTATTGGCAGTAATGGCCAGCACAAAATAAAATGGCAATAATTAAAATTGCATGCAGGGAAACTTATAGAAATGAAAATGTGACTGAATTTCTGTATCTTGATGCTCATGTTTTTACATGCAAATACCAAATAGGGGAAAATTAGACTTGGCAGACATAATTAACACCAAATAAAACAGCCAGCAGCTAAACACATGTAAAAATTTATTATCCCCTGAAATTTGACAGAAGAATCAGATTTTTTTTGCTGTTTAGTATGAATAATTTGACCCATGACAATTGGATTTAGTACAAATAATAACCATAAAAGAAAAACTGCAATTACAGAGACTATAATCATTAAGTTTTGATATGAATAACAACAAAAGTATCCCCATATTAAATAATATAGTCATTTAAACCTTATGCGGAAAATAATTGAGCCCAGTGAAAAGAATTTCAGTAAATTAAAATTGAAAATGGAAAAAATTGGGAATGTATTAGTGTTTTAGAATACAAATTTTATCCAAGAATTGAAACAACAGAAATTAGAATTAGAAATGCTCTTAAACTGCAAATTTAAAAATATTCCATCATTATTCATGTAAGTAAAATTCTGACGTCAAAGTTTCTTTCTGTTCCTTAATGCAGGAATCAAAATGTCCTTGGCTCAGGATGTGCACAAGGTCAAAATGAAATGGTTGGACCAAGAGAAAAGGTCACAGCTCCTTCTACTTAGTGCTTTGTTGGGTAGTGTGAGGGAAAGAATGGTCAGCGAAGGGCGGAGTCAGCTCTCCTATGCCCATACCATCAGGGCCAGTGGCGAGGGGATGTAGGGCAGCTCTCTTGTGAGGGTTGGAGCCAGCTCTCTTGCTTCAGCATCCAATGAGGGGCAGGGGCATCTTCCCCCGGGCCAGGAAGGTCAGGGCTGCCTCAGCATGGCCCTCTGATTTCATCATGCATGGCTCCTACAGCCTCCCCAGTGGTCACACAGGCCGCAGACATCAACATAAACCCCAGCTGCTGCAGAACTATGGACCCAGACGTGGCCCTTGGCAGCAGTTACATCATAGCAGAAGACATCATAGCTCCAGGTGGCAGCCGAGGCTACTTAGGTCAGGATGGCACTGGCCGCGGCACTGCCCACGGACAGCAACAAGGCCACAGGTTGTGGCACAAACCCTGGGTCTCTCTGTAACGTTTGGTGGCATTAGGACCACAGATCCAAACACGCTGCTGAATCTGGAAGTCACCATTGCCCCAGGGGGCAGTGCAGGCCACCCAGACTGGCAAGGCCCCAGCAGCAGTCAGGTACTGGGACACCAACATGGGCCATTTGGTATTTCGCATGGCCTTCAATGCTAACAGGAGCCTCAGACATCAGCACAGACCCAGGCTGCAGTAGGGCCATAAACCCAGACATGACCCTCAGCTGCATTGGCCTGGACCGATGAGCTCAGCTACCACCCAGACCCATAGCCAAATCTTGGGTTGGCCCACCCTAACATTTACCCCATCTAGGTACCTGCTGAAGCTCATGTAGGGACTGGTCCTGTGGAACAAAATCCACAGGTTCTACCTGACTCTGGGTGACCATAGGATCTCTGAGAGGCATTTTAGTGACGATCCAGTGATGTTGGTGTACCAGAAACCAGAGGCCTTGAACCAGACCAGTGATTCATTGCAATGAATATTTGCAAGTAAAGCTGATTGGACAAAGGGGTACACTGTGTGACACACTGCAGCTACCAATGTTGCTAGGTTGAATGAGGTGTTGGAGAGTTGGGAAAGACAGAGGTGTGAAGATTTTTTTGTTGTTATTTTTTGTTTGTTTGTTTGCTTGCTTGCTTGTTTTGGTTTGGTTGAGTCTGATTTTTTTATTTTCTTTTGGGCAGGATGCTGCAGGGGTGAGGGGCCGATATGGGGGGACTGGGAGGTGAGAGGAATTGGGGTGTATGAGGTAAAACTCCCAATGAATCAACAAAGACATTATATTAAATTAAAAGAAAAAATGGTCAAGCTTGGACCATGGGATGAAACCAAGGAGCATGAGCAGTGATACGCAGCTCTGCAGCTCCAGGCACTTGGACCACCACGTGGTCAACTGTGCAGACCACAGAGAAAGAGCACAAACATCCATCCATCCTTTGTTGAATTTTCCTCCAGCTCCACTTCTCTTTATCTAGTTTTGGACTGGGGTAGCTGCACTGCAATTCCAAGTCTTGAACTAGTCAGAAATAACTATTTTTTTCAAAATGAAACTTATAGTATAATTAAAAGGAATGTTGACAAGGATGTGGAAGAAATAGATCCTCGTGTCAGCGGGTGGGATTGTAAATTGGTGAAGTCTCTTTGTTCACAGATGCTTCTAGTAACATCATTCTTAGTAGGAGTCACTGGAAGTAGTCTAAGTAAGGCTGGATGAATGTGTGGACAAGATATTGAATATTGGCTCCCAATAAGAAACACATAACCAATTCAGGCTATAACATGGATCATCTTTGAAAACATGCCAAGGGAAAGAAACCAATAACGAATGACCATGTTGTGATCCAACCTCAGTCATATGAAATGACCCAAGAAGGGGTATCTATGAAGACAGAAAGTAGACTAGCATCTACTGCTTTTACTTTTATGTGTTTACTTCCATGGGTTGGACCTGTTGTAGTGAAACAGAAACTCAGAAAGGGCTTATGCTTCCCATGATTCCTTGCGTTCAGTTGTGCCACTTTCTAATTCGGAAATGTGGAATACGAGCAGAAGCCGCATGTGTGGTCAAGGTGATCAGGCATCTGTTTATGTCTGTTCTTTTTCCGCTTACCCAACTGATTCTAAACAGTCAACAAGAGGAATGGGGCACTAAGATGGAAAATTCCTGGGTCCTTAAATCCCTGTGTGGGAAGCCCCCAGCTGCCACTGGGTATGCTACAGCAGACTGATCATCTCAGTGAGAAATAAGCAGCTCATGTTAGGCTCACTAAACAGAAGTTTCATTAGCCAGTACACTTTTGACCATCACAAAACAACAAAAGGCGTCTTTGTCATCTGTTATCATTTTTGTGGTTTTGAAATAAAATACAGTAGAGACTGGGAAACAGCCAAATATAGAAACCAAAAAGTAGATAGAGGTCATGGATGGATGGGGGTGGAAGACTGATTTTCCTACTTAAAATCTTACTGTTTATTCTACACATTCATAGCTTGACATTGCTTTCGATATTGGTGCACTTCGTTTAATCTCAAGCTCATGATACAAATACCAGGTCAATCCTGAGCCACCTGCGCTTTTTTTTTTTTTTAGTTCTATTCTCTGTATTGCAAGCCTACAGTGGCAGAGATAGTAAAACAAACAAAAATCCTAAATATGTAAAGTGTGTAATATATCACATGGTGAAAAGTGCCATGTAAATACATAAACAAGACACTGAGCAGCGGGGCTTGGTTTTAAATAAGACACCAGTGAAACCAAGATTCTGTGACAATAAAGAAATGAGCCATGACTTCCAGAAAGAGGTAAAGACAGAATCAGGTAGGCGCTGTAGATAACTAATTCTTGCAAGGAAGGTCAACTAGAGGGAACTGGAGGTGAAGGACCAGTTATAGGGGACCTCTGCAGGCACAGCTTTGGACTACCAGCTCCATTCATTCAGTCTATATTTTTCTGGGCTTCTAAGCAACATTAGTCAAGGTAACTATCCCCCTGCCTTTTTTTTTTTTTTTTTAACATTTGCATCACGTAACTTCAGTGGCACCAAATTTGCTTTTGTTGTTGTTGTTGTTGTTCTCTGGGTGATCCTTTGGGGATGGCCTTCAACATTAATTCCCTTCAGGATTTCCTTTTGGGCCTTTTGGCTCTCTCTCTCTCTCTCTCTCTCTCTCTCTCTCTCTCTCTCTCTCTCTCTCTCTCTCTCTCTCTCTCTCTCTCTCTCTCCACACTTACCTTCTCGTTATTTCATCAGTTAGGTGGCATTGACTCCCAGTTCTAAATTTCTAATCCAGATTCTTCTGCTGGGAACTAGACTTGTATGTATTTGAATATCCAGATATCAAGCTTACAAAGTCAAAACTTCCTAAGTGAATCCGGGACTCTGTGGGATGTTATCAGAAGGCATGATGCAGACTGATTTCACGTGGCTGATTCTGTGCTGAGAAGAAAGGATAGTGACTGTAACTTTGTGGCCTTCATTTATTCTTGTACTCAGAAAGTACTCCTCAATATCTACAAATGAGAAGGACTAAAAGGGATATAAAGATGTATACAGCTAGGCTTCTACTCACCCCAAATTGATGATTGAATACACAAGAAAAGGAAATCAAACTATACTTATCAGTGAGTTTATAGTGTGTCAGAAGCTATTGAAAGCTATAACTTTTTATTCCTATAATTCTTATTTTTTAGATTCATTTATTTTATATGTATAGTATTTTGCCTGATTGCTTGTATGACATCATGCATATGCCTAGTGTCCATAGAGGTTAGAAGAAGGCATTGGAAACCCTAGAACTAGAGATATGGATGGACTACCATGTGGGTTCTGGGAATCAAATCTGGCCCCCTACAAGAACAGAAAGTGCTCTTAACTGTTGAGCCATCACGCCAGCCCCCTGAAATTCTTTTGCTGGCCATTATTGCTACCTGTAGTCAAGTGAGGACATGAGGTCCAAGATGATTCCTATATGACATATTCATTAGAGACAATACACAAAGCAAGACAACTCAATTTAGATGGCTTTGCACTAAAATTCACTCTTTTTCCTCAATACTGACTTTAAGAATCTTAGAGATATCTAAGGGGAACCATTCCATTCCCTCCAAATACCTATATCTATATTATATCCATTTTATTTCCACTATTCACTTTTAAATCCAACCCTTCATAAAGAATTTGAATCCTACTTCTCCCTGAGTGTGGAAGAAAGTAATCAAAGAAGCATTTACTGGAGGACCTTAGTGAATTAAATTGTGTGTGTTAAAATACTTATTTTATTATTCAAGATTCTACAGAGAAATAGAACGTGTGTGCTGTGCATGCGGCATGCATGCGTGCATGTGTGCGTGTGGTCATGCATGTGTGTGTGCGTGGTGTGTGGTATGATGTGTGTGTGTGTGTGTGTGTGTGTGTGTGTATAAATTCTAGTGGTTTGGTTTACAAGATAATGGAGGATTCCAGTACACATCTATAAACTAGAAACCCAGGATATTCAAGACATTAGATTTGTATTAAATCTAAGGACAGAGACTAAGGATGGTGAACGGTCTAGGCTCAGTTCAAAGGTCAGCAGGCTTGAGACCCAGGAAAGCTCAGCGCTTCAGTTGGAGTCCAAGGTGGGGGAAAAGCCAACTTCATAGGTCAAAGGTCATCACCGCCCCTCCCTCAGCTCCTACTCGGTTCTGCTTGAACCTACAGCTGATTTGATGAAGCCTATTCTTCTTAAAGAAGCCACTTGGCTCTTTTCAGCCTCTTAATTTGCTTGTTTCATTCACCAAATGCCTTCACAGAAATACTAAATATCCTAGGTACTGCATGGCTCAGTTATGTTAATACAGAAAATGAACTGAACCACTATATTCATGATACAGAATATGTCTGGATATAATGGCATCACAGTCTCTGTAGCACAGGTCGATAGAAGCCTAGTGGCTTCATTCTCTCAGCGTGTTCTTCAACTGTCTACTGAATACACTTGAGTACATTACAATCCTGGCCTTGCAGAGAAAGGGCACTTTACGGTTCTGGTGATGATGATGATGAAGTGTAAGTCACTTAAACACTCCGCAGTTGTATTTATGGAGCGAGATATTTCCTTTAATGTTATTTTATAGGCCACGGGGAAATATCTGCAAACATATTTTGGATAACAGACAAATTTGTCAGGGTCTTGGGTTACTCCTCACTCAGAATGCAGGAATATCTTATGTTAACATGGAACATTCATGCTTTATACAAGCAGGTCTTGGGCAAGTTTCAAAATATCTGGAAAACAGACTTTGTATAACGGTAACTATGTGCATGGGGGAATGACTGATCTATCCTAACTGCCCCAGGAAATAGATTAGCAGTTGAAGCTAGCTCACAAGTGGTATTTGACAGTGAACTTGAAGCTCTGAGGTCTAGCATTGCAGGAACAGGGGAGGCAAATCGAAGGTGGACAGTTCCTCCCGTCCTCAGCACTTGGCTTGAAGCTCAGTGCCTTCTAGTTCTGAACCAGAAACTGACGCCCAGACCTAAGGAGAGCTGTGGAAATAGACACCACTCAAATTTTGCTTTGAGAGAAATTACTCACTTGGAGTCCAGAACACAGGGGAATATTGACTTTGGTCATTTTGGTTGGCAACTTAAGGGACAGTTTCTGACATGAGTCCTTCAGCGACTAACCCAGCTCCCTCTTCTTACTGAAGTCTCAGCTAGGAAGCACACTGAGAAGTTGCTCTGTTTCTCTGTCACTTCCAACTGAGAATTTGCGAGTTCACTCATCTGGCCAGGCCATGTCTCAGTGTGGTAGTGTCAAGGCCAATGAGTGTCCATCTTCAGGGACGCTTTCCTTTCCATTTTTGGATGGAACGGGTCCTTTGTCAGTCACATACATACCGTTGGTAGAAGTGTTTTCATTTTCCCTTTACAATAGCATATTAAAAGTGTAGACTATCCACTCATTTCATTTACTCCTTATTTAATACTTTTTTTCTTTTTGATGTCTGAGTATTGTGATAGATCCTGGAAACAAAATGTTATAAAAGAACACTGCTTAGGACTCAGGTTCTCATAGAGCTTGCAGTTTAATGATTTCATTAGTATTTTCATAATAATGATTCTATTTATGTCTTTTCATTGTGTCTTTTATTGGTGCAGCCATGTCTGATGCAAACGGCAAAGGTCATAAAGCCAGCACAGCTGCTTGACAAAGACCCAGCAAAACTGAGCTGCATGATGGCCGCCATGCCATTTTTGGTTTTGAACTCCGAGTATTGCATGCTTGAGGGACTTTTAATATTTGTATAATTTGCGAATATTGGATTGGTAGAAAAATTGTTATGAAAAATTTATGCCTTTTCCAGGAGTACTGCTTCTAAGCTTCCCTGGGAAAGTCCTGAGCGTACAACCCTTCTGGCTTTTAGGGAGATATCCTCGTCTACTTGAAGGTCTTTCTTATGCCTTGGAGGTTGTGACACACATAAAGACACCAGAGGTCTCTTTATGAGGTGCTGAGATATTCTTGAAACATCTGCCCCTGTTACTCAGGAACAAGATAATCAAAATGAAGTAAACTTAAAATGTCAACAAGATTTGTCAAGAAGCTGGCAACAGAACAGATCCAATTACAAGCCTCTTCCCACTATACACTCAGGTGATTATGCAGATATACAGCAACAAAGTTAGATTAGCTGGAGTTACCTCTGCCCAACACAGGGATTTATATTGATGAGCAAAGAATGATGTAGAAAGATGATAAAATAATGAAGTGTGAAGACCTCCCTTTCATAGAAAAGTTAGCACATGCAGAGTCACTGTGGTGTCATAGGACCAAGGAGCAAAAGAATGCCAGGATTAGACATATAAATAAATTCTATAAAGATATAAAATACAAACTGAATTATGCCAGAAATTGAATAATAACTGCAACAGCTTTGTCCTGAGGATTTTTCTTGGGCCTATTTGACAATTGGCACTCTGATCATTAAGAGTTAATAATACATTGCTCAGGATGTGTCAATCTGCTCAGGTTGGCTTGGGGATTTTCTTTCTGTCTAGTGTCCTTGAAGCTGCAAAAGCTGGTAGCCTGAGAATGGGCTGTCCTAGGGCTCAAGATACTTAAAAATTGGGTTATGGGGTTGATGAGTAAAAATGATGTTAAAAGATAACTCTGTTATCAATGATGATTAAATTTGAAAAAATGATTGTAAAAGATAGCTGTTATAAATGATGACTATACTTGAGAAAAAATGATTGTAAAAGATAACTGTTATCAATGATGACTAAACTTGAGAAAATAATGATTGTAAAAGATAACTGTTATCAATGATGACTAAACTTGAGGAAAAATGATTGTAAAAGATAACTCTTTTCTGTCATGGTTTATCAATGATGACTAAAAGATGTGCAAGAGGAAGTGAAACACGTGTCTGAAAATAAAAGTGACATGATCTATATTTGGAACAACATGAATTTATCCCTGCTTACTGAATTGTGTATAGATAAAGAAGTACTCTGACTGCTAATCAGTCAGGCTGTGAGATTCTTGCCATCACCATGGCCTGGCTTAATCCTCCCCACATCTACTTCTTAGCTCCTCTCTGGGACCTGTCAACCACCAGGGCTGGCCCCCAGCATTTTATCACTATAAAGAGAAAGCTAATGGGAGATATGAAATTAAATATTTCCTCTATCCTATTTTGACTGCTTCTATCAAAAATATCTTTTCATGTCATAGTCTTTCCTGTCTTTTAACTTTAGTGTAATTTTGGCGTATACTTTTCATTCAGGTTTTCATGCTAAAATGATTTCTGCAAACTTCTCTACATGAGTGTCATATCACAAGTGTGCTCAAATTTTTGATTTTTGTGAATACAGGTAGCTTGACACATAGTTTATTTATTCTTTTATTTGGAGGTATTCAGTTGTATATAGTTCTGCAATAAATAATGTTGAAGTTGGTTTCTTTTATTTTTTCTTATACTGTGTCTTTTAGAGACTAAAGAGTTGGAATTCTTTAGGTTGTAGTTTTGAGACTACATGTATTCTAAGCTGGCCTCAAACTCTTTACATACCTGAGGATGACCTCGAACTTCTGGTACTCCTACTTGTACCTTCTAGGGTGGCAGCTGTGTGACACCATGGGAGGTTTATGTGGTTATGACCTCATACCTGATAGATATGTGCCTATCAACTGAACTACATTCTTAACCAAGAAGACATCTTTGTTTTTATTTTGAAGGAGAATCCCACGTAGCCCAGGCTGGCCTTACCCTTGATTGTAAACGTGATAGGTATAAGAATCAATTAAGAGATGTATGGGTGGACCTGAAAGTTCATTTCCAGAAAAATGAACTAAGGGGAGATAGATGACCCTCCCTCGGAGTGGGTGGCACCTTCCATCAGGCAGCCCAGATAGGAAAAAAAGGGAGGAAAACACATGCTGCTGGTCACCTGCCTTCACTTCTTGCTGGGGAGGGTGTCTCTCTCCTTCTTCTTGTTATTCTCCTGGGATGACGTCACCATCCAGCTTCTTGGCTTTCAAACATGGAGTGAAGACCAGGGACTCTTGAGGGGTCCTCTAGGCCTTCAGCATCAGATTGGGACTGCGGAGGCTTTTCACCTATAGGACTAAGCAGCTCCAAGGTTCTTGGCTTCTCCAGTGTGCAGACAGCCATGGTTGGACCATCCAGTCCCTATCATGTAAGTCAATCTATAAAATACGCCTTATAATGTATTTATGTTCTACTGATCCTGTCCTCTAATGAATCTTGACTAAAACATGTAAAAGAAAAATTGTGAAAACCATTGAAAGCTTAAATTATTCTTTAGTTGTTACAGTTTGTGCTGGCTTATTAGAATTCTAAAATGTCAGTTCACTGTTAAAATGACCATAGTCTTTGGTAAGACACGCTTATTTTTGCCCAGACTATCTTATCATAGTCTCTTTGCTGATTCCTTTTGTTGTTTATTTTTGAGATTGTTATGTAATTAAAACATTTCTCCTTTCCCCAAATATAACCTGTTCAGTCCTCATAATGTTACTTGTGTGTATGTATATTTTCAGGGTTGACCATTTGTCACTGGACAACCAATTGGTGTTCACTTCCTTGGGGAGGGCCGCCGAGTCTCACCAACAGGACCACACATGAACTGACCAGGGAGGATACCCACAAACATGCCAGACTGGATGGGGGAAAAGCCCATGATGCCTCAACCCCACACAAAGAACTACAGGCAACAGATTAAACTCTCATTTCTTTCCTTCCTGATCAAAAGACCTTACTTCCTGCATGTAAAAACAGGTATGGAACTATCCCTTACTGGGAGAATAGGGGTGCCCTGTTACCTCTCTTGGTTTGCCTCTTCAAAGGGTGAGGACGTGGGGGTGGTTCTTCCTGCTAGGACTCTTCATGCAGTCATCACGGGACTGCCTCTAATGCAAGACAAGCAGAAGCTAACGAAGTGCAGGACCCAACGAGGCAGTTAGGTGGAGTCCCCTGTGCTGCATCTGGATTTCGGTGCTCCAGGCGGCCTGCTGGGCTCGAATTAGCAGCAGCTGCTCTGTCTCTCACGTTCCTGTCTGCCACAGCTACCAGCAGCTGTTCATCTTCCTTACCCCACATCCAGATGCAAACAGCTGTTCTCTTGTTCTTCAGGATTGTCAGCAGCGGCTTTTTTTTTCTGCCCCAAACACATGGGGCACTGATTTTATTTTTCAGTCTTAAGGAAATATTGAAAGGCATCAGGAAGGTTGAATGGGATGGGGAGAATAAGGGAATACACATCATATCCCGCCCTCTTCTGGACATGTGATAGGTGCTAAATAAACAACTGTGCCTTGATGGATATGTTTATACTTATCTACACGCATCATTATCAGCCTGTCAACTATTGATGTCAAAAAGTAAGAAGACTATATTAATTTTCTCATTGATGTGTGGGGGTTGGTGGTATGTATGCATGTGTATGAGTTCCTGCAACTGTACCTGTATGTGGATATCAGAGGTCAAAGTTGAGTGTTTTCTACAGTTGCTCTCAACCTTCTTTTGAGATAGGGTTTCTCACTGAGCCTAGACTCACTGTTTCATGTAGCCTGGGTGACCAGTGAATGCTAGGAATCCACATGTCTCTGCCTCCCCATCACTGGGACTCTGGCCCACCACACTGTGTTTTATAAGTGGGCCCTGGGCACCTGAACTCAAGTCTTCAAGCCTGTGAAGTAAGTATTTTATCAACCAAGCTACCTCCCTGCACCCTAAATGAATTTTTCTCTGTTGTGATTTTCTTGAATATTTCTGGTTCTGACCTCTATCTCTTATGTCTTACAGGGACTACAGAGAAGTTGGAAATGGATGGGGTGGGGGAGGTTTTATTTATTTAGTGTTCATTGTACCTTTACTACTGTACATTTAAAAAAATATGTGCCGGGTGGTGGTGGTGCATGCTTTTAATCCCAGCACTCGGGAGGCAGAGGCAGGTGGATCTTTGTGAGTTCGAGGCCAGACTGGTCTACAGAGCAAGATCCAGGAAAGGCGCAAAGCTACACAGAGAAACCCTGACTCAAAAAACAAAACAACAACAACAACAAAGTTTATTTGTGCTATTTTCATCAGAAACTTAGGAAACAGGCATTTCTGTTCCCACTTAGTTGATGCAGAGCTACAAAGGGGCAGTGAGCAGCTGGTTCCGTGGGTCCCACAGTCAGAAATCTCCACTCCAACGTACAGCATCCCAGGCCTTCAGTCTCTCAAAGATACCTCGAGACGGGAAGAAGAGAAATGACGTCACCTGTTGCCGGATGGCATATGTCTAGACGTCCCCAGATAACAATTAAACATACTGTTGGAAAGAACCACCTGTATTTGTGAAAGTGACAGTTCTGAAGAGAAGGAGCAGGCTCCCGTCACTCTGAACGGCTCCTTGCCTTTCTGCTCTTCAGAAAGAGGAGAGAGCAAGGACGACTGGATTTAACCACACATGATTGCAAAAGCAGATGGACCGTCGGTCCAACAGCTTCATCTTCAATGGAAATTCACCCCAGCTTCACCTCATCATTTTAAACTATAGGACACTGTCATAAAATGTCATAAAAGGCAAAATAAAAAACCAGAACACCGAATGCTCATGTTACAGTTGTATTCACAAGTTAAATCTCTGCCTTGCCCTCAGACTGTTTTTTTCAACCAAGGCATGGAAGGCTTGATAACTTCGCTTTACACCCTAGCCCCATCCATTAGCATCCAAACCATGAGAGTGTCGATCCTGTGTAACACTCGGTGGGAAGGAACTGGCTGGGGCTCTAAGAAAACTTTCAATGGTTAGGGAGCCATTAAAAAAAAAAAAAAAAAAGCTCCTTATTCTTGTAAAGATTCCCCAAACTTTCAGGATGGGGTTTCTGAGGCTGGCCAAGAGTCAGCCTCACTTAAGATCCTGCCAAATTGAGCATCGGCAGCTCATTTGGCCCGGGAGAAAAAGAAATGAGAAACAACTGACATTTGTATACTTGAAATTACGAGCTGCCTCTCTAACAAAGAGAGCAAACACTTTCGGCTTGTTTTACAGTAAACATACACATTGAACAATCTGGTTGGCTAGCAGCTGGCTGTGCATATGTGGGACATATGTGAACACATATGCATGCGGAAAACTCCCATATGTTCACTTAAAAGGACACTGTCAAGTCATTTTATGACTTTTTTTGTTCTCTGGGCTCCATTGTTTACAAAATCTTCTTAGAAGCTTAAAAATACAATCTTTTTCCCTACTGATTTTTGTCCTCTTTTTTTTTTTTTAAAGTATTCTGAATGGCATTCACATAAATGGGGCTGGTTCTATTAAAAGCCTAAGTCCACTTCCACGTATGTAGCAAAGCACATTGTTGAAATGGAAGTAGAGCACCAAGAGAGAAAACTTCCTGGGAAAAGAGTAACTGTGGTGTGCCTTCAGAAAAGATGTTTTTGAATGGTAACACGAAAGGTTGTTTTCTGGCACGTTACTATTTCAACTGATGATGAATCTCATAGGTAGAAGCTAGGGAGCATGGGAAATTCCACTCTCTAGAATATGTTTTGGTACTGTTTTGCTAGCTTTGTCTTAAGTAACGATCCTCTTCAGAAATCCTAGGGTTGGGGACAAGGCTGTGGAAAAATCAAACCAAAATAGCTTTAAAAAACAAACAAACAAACAAAAAAAAAAAACCAACCCTGAAAAACTGCTCAGACATCACAACTGGTGAGGAAAACAAAGAGGGAAATGTTGACAAACAGCAAAATATGAAGCCTTGCACTGTGAATGAAGACACCGAGAAACATTAGTATGTTAGTGGTGGAAGTGGGAATTTGAAAATAGAGTTTTGGAAGTAAATCTGGCAACGGTCTTTTAAAACTCAGAAGTACGTACACTTGTGACTCGAGTTCAGTCCCTGGTAGCTATGAAAAGGTACAGGGGGGACACGTAAAGGTGGGAGGAGATGTGAGAACTGAGTCTACAAAACTGTCCTCTGACCTCCTGGTGGTCTGTTGTGTGGCATGAGCCCACCCACACACAATACATGTTGGTGATGTTCTCCAGCTTTATCTTACATAACAACCCTCTGAAGCAATCCTTGGGTTGGGAAAAAGCACACACACACACACACACACACACACACACACACACACACACACAGAGTGATTTGATTCCATTGCATCTATAGGCTATTCTGAGTGTGTGTGTGTGTGTGTGTGTGTGTGTGTGTGTGTGTGTGTTTACAGTTGTCAGTATTTCCCTCCCTGGAATCTCACCATAGAAACATCAGTTTGTAAATATATAGCCACAATACTTCTACAGAAATATTATTTAGTGTGACAAAATGAAACCAAGTAAGTATTTTTTTTTTAAGTGGGACCTGCTGCTGAATAAATTAAGGCGTGTCAGCATGGACTATCACAGTCTGTCAAAAGAATGAAGTGGAGCAATGGCAGTTGACATAGAAGGATTGGTATTGTGTAAGATAAAATGAATGGATAAACACATGAGCTCATTTTGCCAATCAATGACAAAAGCAGCCTTTGTGCATATTTACTTACTTCTGTCATCTATCATCTACCGTCTACCATTATTTCACTTAAAGATAAGGGGAACGCACAGTAGGTCAAAACTGTTTCTTTCTTTCTTTCTTTTTTTTTTCCTGGAAGAGCTCACACAGAAAGACGAGAACCAACAGGAGCAAGCTCACGTGGCCCTATCAAGACAAACCCACATATATATTTGCAAGAACTGTTGAAATAATCATTTGTTATCGGGAGTGATCTCGTAGTTCTCAGGGGTTTTGAGGATGAGGATACGGGGCGATGTGGAACACTGTGGAAGAAAAGATCAGGACTCAAGGTTGGCTCTGTGTGTTCCCAGGGTATCCCAAGGAGCAGGCCATCAGGGCGCTGGTGCCACCAAGTGGTATTGGACGCAACTGTTGGCATTTTATTGTCCCACCAGTGATAGGAACTCTTGGCTTAACTTTGCCTTCCCGGGTTACGAGAAGAGTGTGGAAAACTCCTGTTGTTCCAAGAATGGAATACACGTGGATGATCCTGGTTCTTACATGAACAGGAAGTACAAGAAATGGATAGAGAGCAAGTAGCTTTTGCCCTGGAACTTGAGTTCTTTTTGGTTGCTGATTTGGGCAGATGTTCCGCTGTGCCTGTCCTTTACCTATCAAGTCTTGGAATGTGTAAAATCATTCTGACTGCCTGGAATGGGTTCCTACAACCTTGTACCTCTTTACTGTCTCACATGCCATGTGCATTTTATCTCTTTATTGCCGTTTTCCTAGCCTGGCCTGTTCTTAGTGAACACTCAAGGCCTAACCACATCCTCTCTCTGCTTACATTTAGCCACACCCACTTCTGTACTAAGGTTCCTGAAGCTCTGGTCATTTATTAACCAGAGTGTCCAATTGTTTTTTTGCACCCACAGCAAAATCTAAGTTCATTGCCACAGCTTGTAACAGGTGGCCATGATACCTAATTTCCTCAGAGGTGTTCTGGTTTACCCCATTGGCCAGTATCACTACTGTGGCTTTGTTCACATTTAAAGTTCTCTGATTTTTTTGTTTTTGTTTTTGTTTTTTCGAGACAGGGTTTCTCTTTCTAGCTTTGCACCTTTCCTGGGACTCGCTTTGGAGACCAGGCTGGCCTTGAACTCTCGGAGATCCACAAGTTCTCTGATTTTGAGAGTATATTACATGGGCACATAAACTCCTTACCAACATGCTTCTACTTCTCCTGATGCATATAATAAATCAGCTAAAAGAAACATGTGTCAAATTTTTGGTGGGTGGAGGAATTTGACTCAGGTAAGGAAAACTCATGCCAGAGAGGGAGAGGGAGAGGGGAGGGAGGGAGGGAGAGAGAGAGAGAGAGAGAGAGAGAGAGAGAGAGAGAGAGAGAGAGAGAATAAGCATATCTTTTTAAAACACTCAAACATTGTTTAGATTTATCACTTCATTTAAAATTTATTTTCTTTGTCATTTAAATTGATTTTTTTTGAGTTCCAGTAAGTGAATATCTATTTGTAGTTTTTAAAGATTTTTACATTTTAGTTTTTCACAGAACAGAGTTCCAGGTAGGACATGAATAACACACTCGTAATTCATCAGCAAATGGAAGAGTGGTCAACTAATTGAACACAGAAGTTCTAAACACTTTGGGTATGTACCAACACTTACACTGTAAGCTCCTTCAATACCGAAGTCTCCTTTATCCGTGGCCAGTGTCACGGTTCGTGCATAAGTCTTGCTCAGTAGAATTTAAAGCAGCTTCTCCCAGTTTGTGTAACTGGTCCTCATGGCGGTGTATTCAGGTTTAAGTGTTTTCTATTTCCGCTTGTTACATTTGGGGTTAACCTGGTTCAATCTGTACTCTGTAAACCCATGCTTTCCCTTAGTTCCTTATTAGAAATGTGCTGAATTAACCCCATGGTAGCGAAGAATTGGAGCTCACTCACACACTCCCTTACCTAGTCTTCTTTATAACTAGTGACAGTTACTTCCGAGATAGTCATAGTCTGTGTTTCTGGCAAAAAATGTGAGAACGTGCCAGCAGTGGTAGTGCATGCCTTTAATTCCAGCATTCGGAAGGCAGAAGCAGGCAGATCTCTGTGAGTTCAAGGCCAGTCTGGTCTACAGAGCAAGATCCAGGATAGGCTCCAAAAGCTACACAGAAAAAAACCCTGTCTCGAAAAACAAACAAACAAAAAGAAATGTGAGAACGAGTTGACCTCTGCAGGCTTGGAGCTGGTGCCTCATGGACACTGATCGCTGCTCTGGCGCCTTCTCTGGTGGCCTAGAATTGAACTACTCCAGAGCACAGGAAGCAGCCGATTAACTGAAGCTACTCTTTAACTAACTGAGTCATTTATTCAGCTTCATCCTTTTATCACCTGGGTATTCTGCCAAGTGCTGGGTACACAATGAAAAACGGGCAGGGCATCCTGGAGGGGACTTTACAATGGGGACAGAAAGAGAGAGAGAGAGAGAGAGAGAGAGAGAGAGAGAGAGAGAGAGAGAGGGGCCGACTTGTGTTCTTGAGTAACGGGTCTTTGTTACTTTCTTTTCTAACATGGTTTATTTTAGAAAACTTTTTTCTTCTTTATATCAGCATCAGCAGGAGGAGGATCAGGCTTCAAACACAAGGGCATGTGGACAGATATTCATATCTGCTCTCTTTAAAATGTTTTTTTCCTTTTCCCTAAATTTGTGTTTAGTGGTTCTACATAATTGAGATACAAGAACAAGTATTATGCCCGGATTTCTTGAGAAAAAAATTCACAAACCACAAGATCACCCACTCCACTAGTCACTTTTCTTAATATATTTACAGATTTGTATAACTATCTCTAATTCTAAGTTTAGAGCATTTTTACTATTCTCAAACCCCAATTCACCCTAAAGCCACCAACAATCACTCTCTAGACCTGTTCAGTTTCAAAAATGAACTAAATAAATTTGTGTGTGAAAAGCATTCATAATACCATCCGATACCAAGTAAATGCCATACAGATGCTGTCAATCATGATGGTAATGTTATTTTTTAATCAACATTGTTGCTATTTACTTTAAGCTGTCAATCTACCTAGTGTCTGAAAATCACCACTTGCAGAATAAATGAGAAAGAGAGTGGAAATCATTATTCCCTCAGCATCTAATGGACCTACATGTTGTGGAATATTATTTTAAAGTATCTTGCATTTTTTCCTACTGTTTTTGTTAGCAATGCAACGATGTGTTACATTTATTTGATGGAGTATAATGAACCTGCGAGCAGGAAGCTGAGTCAGCAGGTAGCTGACAGGAAGTGGAAGGGAGGAACCACGCGTAGCTGGGGTTCTGAAGTGGGGGCTGAGCAGAGGGAAGCCTGGGTTTTTTGAAAGACACCAGCAAAGGGAGAAGCTTAGCTACTTGCTGTTCAACCTCTCTGAGCGAGCAGAATTCCACCCCAACCTTTGAATCTTGAGTTCTTTAGAGGAATAGAGATTTAGACAAAGTTTCCCTTCATAGCTTTGAAAGAATCAGTGCCTGAGGGAGCAAATAACAGCTGCTGGTAATGGCAGAGTTGCGGTGTCTGATCAGGACAGTGGTTGCTTAAGCAGCAGCCGCGATAAACAAAACAAAACAAAACAAAACAGTCAGCAACACCTACGTATGGAAATGCAAATATAATCCACGCACATCACAATAGGATCTATATTAGAGGACTTTACTGAAGAAAGTTACCCTAAAATGGGCTGCTTGACCAAGTGCATGCTTGAAATCTCAACACCCAGCTGAGAAAGAGCATATGCCCCAGATCAGTCTGGGCTACAGGATGAGACTTGATCTCAAAAATTCAAGATGAAATTCAAAGCAAACAAAAATTCAAAGAGCTCTTGCTGCAACGACTTGACTCAGTGGTACTCTGTAGTGACTACAGAAAATAAGTCTCAACTCCTGAATGCCAGCAAGGAGACATTTAATCTGGGGAAAGCCACAGACTCTGACCTCTACTTCTGCTAACTGGATTTTGCACTCGATATGATTTCTAAGGGGTTTTAACATGTGCAAAATTGCTTATTAATAAACGTGGTGAGAGCTTTATATGGTATGAATTGCAGTTTGGACACACAACCACAAGGCAGTCATTTTATAATCTTCTTTGTTTTATGTTGAGTTTATGTCTTATGAAGAGTTTAATGCTGAGTAAAGAGAGGGATTGAAGGTACTCAGAGACGATGTGTTCCGGACATGTATTATAGATTCTGCAGTGGGATTCCAGTACCCTGAGGGGATGATCTGTTTCCTTCTCTGACCCTGATTCTTTAAGCTGCCCTGGGTAATTTCAAAGGTATATACATGCAGTGTTCCATTTGCTTTTGCAGTTCACAGCCTTTCCATGAACAGCTCTCTCTTCTTTTCTCTCTTTCCTTTCACGTAAGTGATGGGAGAATCTGGTTTTCCCGTCCGCAAATAAAAGCTCTGGTAGGACTCCCTCCACCACCATTGGATCCTACGTCTAGTCAGATAGATTTCATCTTCTCACTCAGATTCTTAAAAAGGTGACATGCTTTCTCATGACCTCTCTTGGCAGGATGTCTTTCTTTTTATTACTTCTACACTTGGTTCATCACTTCTGGTAAAGTGTTTCCTGACTTCGCATTGCTCTAATCTTACTGTATCCTGTGCATCACAATGCTAGCAGCCAACCTTTACTATGTGCCCCAAATGATTAGCTTTCTGGGTATACATTAACTAACTTAATCCTTCCTGTTACCTTATACGGGAAGCACAGTTATTGCTACTCCATTTTATAGACCCTGAAACAAGAACAGAAAGGTTAAACTGCCCTAAAACCTAGTTAATAAGTGGCATACCCAGAGCTTGAACTAAGCCAGTTGTGTTATGAAAGTCCGATGTTTTACACCATTGCTCAGAGGTTCTTTGTGATTCCCCCTCATAAATGTGTTTGCATGTCTGGCTCCACCTCCAGGCAGAGGGGTTTCCACTTGGTTCAGCTTGTAATTCCAGAATACAGTGAGTGCCTGGCACCTAGAAAGATCGAACAAGTGAGAAAATGAGCCAGTGAACGAACAACACCTTGCTATCTGTAATGCGTCGCATATTTTATTCATGTAATTTCTTTCATTTTTCTTTGTTCGGTGGACATTTTAAAGTGTTTCTGAAGTTGGAAGATGACTTAGTGATGATGTAAATATTTAATAGGCTGGTTCCTTGCTCTCAACTCCGTATACTGGAAAGCTGTACTGGAGTGGCCCACCCCACACCCATTGCCTCTCAGAGTCAACAATAATAGTATCAGTTTTCATTTGAGTGCTTTCTTGTTGACATCTCTCCTCCAAAGCATCTTTTCTATCCATTTTGTCCTGTGACTGAACTGGGGTTTTCTGTCTTTTCTCCTTCAGAAGCACGTGACCATGGACGAGAATTGTTTGTTACTGCTGGAAATTACTATGGTTTTGAAAGCGGCCTGTATAGGATTAGATATCAATGAATATCAGCTCAGAGGTGACAGGGTTGGAACTGGATTGATGCTTTCGTTATAAAGGTTCAAACACCGAAAAAGAGGCAATGCCCTAACCACCTTCTCTACCTGGAGTCAATGTTTAGTATCAGGATGTTTTAGTTGCACAGTCAGCCGCCACCGATTGGGAGCTGCTTCTGGAGAATATACTCTTGAAGGCCGGTCCTTCTTGTCTCTTGCAGATCTGGGCCTGCATAATAGCATCAGTGGCATGTCCATCCTCTGCTTGTCTCTTTACTCTCATGTGTGGCCAGTGTAAGAATGGCAACTGCTCATTCTGTTCTGAACTGTCTCCCGGATCAGCTTGGATAACGTTCTGTCCCAGAAGAACAAAACAGGATGAACTAAAACAGCCCATGAATTCCTGACCTGGCATCTCCTCTGCAGTCCTGCCCCTGCCAATTTTGACTAGTTGCCGTGGCAAAATTGATGCAATCTAGGCATCCCTTATTTAAAATATCTGTGTAGCTCTCCATGGACCAGATGTAATCCCTTGCATACACGTGATTGTCCCAAACAGACGTCTCCTACACTTCAGTTTCTCAGTATTAGGATGCTAGATACAATAAGTAACCCTGTTGATTTAACACAAGATTTTAAAGGAAAATAAAAAACACTGGATCTTTTGCCTTAGTTTAGGTTTTTTTTTTATTTTTATTTTTTATTTTATTTTATTTTTTTCCGAGACAGGGTTTCTCCATGTAGTTTTGGCGCCTGTCCTGGATCTCACTCTGTAGACCAGGCTGGCCTCGAACTCACAGAGATCCGCCTGGCTCTGCCTCCTGAGTGCTGGGATCAAAGACGTGCACCACCACCACTCATGGCTGCTTTAGGTTTTGAAACAGGATGTTAGGTGAGCTTTTTTATTGTTAGTATGCGAGTTAGTAGTTTTTCTAAGTTAAATTCTTATCACCAGGGGCCCTTTTTATTATTTTGAGCTAATGTCAAACCAGAGGGGACTTCTCCAGAGATCTTTTAGTTTTTCCTCAGATAATTTGTTTTTAAGAAAACAACAACAACAACAAAAATACAAAAACCTTCCCTAATCTCTAGAAGTAACTAACCAGCTTAGTGAGTATCAGCTATAAGCATCAGAAAATAGGAGTCATTTCCCTGATGAGAGGATGGAAATACCCATAGTAAGCTGGGAAATAGCAGTATTTCGATATATAAATAGTTCCATACAATAGCCCCAAGAGTTTAAGAGCAAAGGAAAGACTGCAGTGTAGACCAGGTTATGAAAATCTGTAGGAGTGTAGTGTGTGTGTGTGTGTGTGTGTGTGTGTGTGTGTGTGTGTGTGTGTGTGTGTAAAGGCTGGAGGTTGATGCCGGTGTCTTTCTCCATCACTCTTTTTTGTAAAACAACACTCGAGAGAGGCCTTGGCGGGTTTGAGCCAAGGTGCCCGCAGCGGGCGGCAGCCAAGGAAGCTCGCCATGCAGATGTGGTGGAAGGTTACACCATGCACACGGGGCGTCCATGTGGAAAGCTTTATTATTAAAGGGGGAGGGGAGAGGGAATAGAGGGAAGGGAGAGAGAGAGACAGAGACAGAGACACAGAGACAGAGATAGGGGTGGATGGGGAGGGGAGAGAGAGGAAAAGGGGATGCGGAGGTGTGCACGACTTCATGGTGAGGGAGGGAGGAAGGGGGAAGAAGGAGGCTTTACGTAAGGTGACGTCAGGACGCTGGGCGGATCCCCAAGGGGTGGCCCTGAATGCCCGCAGTCTCTACCTTGTTTTTTTGAGATGGGGTGTCTCAAATGAAGCCAGCGCTCACAAGGTAGTCATATGTATTAGTTATTTTTATGTTGCTGTGATAAAATGTCATAAACAAGAGCGACTTAAGGGAGAGAGAGTTGCTGTGACTTTATGGTTCCAGAGGGCCAGAGGCGGATGTTAGGATGTCTGTGGGAAGGACTCATGCTCTGTAGACAACTGGCAGGGTCTAAGACCGATAGCAATAAGCCCCTAGGACTGCTGGGAAGCTATTTCAGAGTGTAAGGACACTAAGCCTTGAAAGCAAGCACCAGGATCTTTCTTCTTTTATCAAAGATAGAGTCCATAACGGGGGAGGTGTGGCAGAGGAGCAGAAGCTGGTTGGTCACATTTCATCTGTGCACAGGAAGCAGAGAGAGGGAGCCGGAAGTGAGGTGAGGTTATGAACCCTCAGAGCCCAGCCCCCGTGATGTGTTTCCTTCATCCAGGTCACACCTCCCAAAGGTTCCGTAACCTAAACAAAGGGCACCACTGCCTTAGTCAGGGTTTCTATTTGCAGTGAAGAAACACCATGACCAAAAAGCAAGGGGGTGAGGAGAGGGTTTATTTGGTTTACACTTCCATATTGCTGTTCAGCACAGAAGGAAGTCAGGACAGGAACTCGAGCAAGGCAGGATCCAGGAGGCAGGAGCTGATGCAGAGGCCACGGAGGAGTACTGCTGACTGGCTTGCTCCTCATGGCTTACTCAGCCTGCTTTTTCTATAGAACCCAGGACTCACCACGGGCTGGGCCCTCCCCCACTGCTTACTAATTAAGAAAATGCTTTTACAGCTGGACCTCATGGAGGCATTTCCTCAAGTGAGACTCCTTCCTCTCTGAAGACTCTAGGTTGTGTCAAGTTGACACACAAGACCAGCCAGTACAACCACCAACTGGGAACCAGGTGTTCAGATACATGAGCCCATGGTAGATATTTCTCATTCAAAGCACCACAGATTAGAAGTACAGTGATCCCCGGGGATCTTCTAGTGCCCGTGTCTCCGGGGCAGGGATTACAGGTGTGTGCTGCCATCATTAACTTTCTATGTGGGTAAGAGAACCTCCCATCTCAGGACGTCATATTTTATGGCAAGCACTTTACAAATTAAGTCATCCTCGCAGGCACTGTAAAGAGCTAGATGACAGCCGCCCTCAACCTGTGGACCGAGACCCCTTTGGCAAACCTCTAATCTCCAAAAATATTTACATTACCATTCATAACAGTAGCAAAGTTACAGTTATGAAGTAGCAACGGCAATAGTTTTATGGTTGGAGATCGCCACAACGAGAGGAATTGTGTTAAAGAGTCGCGGCGTTAGGAAGGCTGAGAACTACTGAGCGTGAAGAAGAGAGGATTACTATTAAGGTTCTCCACCCCCACCCCAGACATCCTTAACTTGGCTTCTGCCAGCCTGCTCATCTGAAGCAAGGGGAAATGGTGTGGCTGGACAGCCTCAGTTAAACAGAAATCCAGCGACAATGCATTCTATTACTAATTCACAAGGCTTTCATATACAAACTCCCATGATACCGTCTCTCCTAAGGGACTTCCTGTGCCAGGCACTGTCCTGACCCCTTTCACAGGCTGGAGGGAATGCTCAGAAGCCCTGGGTAAGAATAATTCCTACCTTTGTTTGCAGGTGAGGAAACCGAGTTCTGGGGAGAGGTTGGGACTTTGATGTGGGCCCATCTGATTTCGGTTTATTTCAGCTCTGGTATTGCGCCTACATTTTTGAGACATTCCTGGTTGATCCATTTTCCCAACGTTGTTAAGTGGCCGAGTGGTAATGGGTGTTTTGTTTTGTTTTGTTTTTGTTAGATTTATTTATTATGTATACAGTGTTCTGTCTGCATGTACGCCTGCACACCAAAAGAGGGCATGAGATCTCATTATGGATGGTTGTGAGCCACCATGTGTTTGCTGGGAATTGAACTCAGGACCTCAGGAAGAGCAGTTGGTGCTCTTAACCGCTGAGCCATCTCTCCAGCCTGGGTGTGGTTTTTAATGAGCCGGATATTCCACAGAGATTTTCTTCAGCTTTGTTCCTAACACCAGAACACTCGTGAAGCAAATAGTAGGAGTTGTTTTGGTTGCCAAACTCATTTGGGAGTTCTCCTCATGTATTTTCCTTGTATGTGGGTGATTAATTATTATAAGTATTGCACTAGGACTGAATAACTGATGAGATCTGCTTACAAATGTGAAAAAAAAAGTACATGCAGAAGAAAACTTCAAGGCAGTCAGCTAAGTGTATCATCGCATTAGAGATGCCATTGTGGGTTATTCCACATGAGAGATGACATCGGGAAATGATGACTTAATTGTGACTTTCTTGCTTGAGTGCCATTGGTCTTCTCTAATGTTAGTTATAGTAACACAGAAAGAATATCTTAATCATGTGTCTGTGTTCGGAAGCATTGTGAAGGCAAAGGCATGCTGTCAAACACTGAGTTCATCAAGGGCCCAATCAATGCTGTGGAATGAATGGCAGGTGTCCATACAGCCAGACTCCAACACCGGCTATTTGGGTTCTTCCTTCCTGTGACCTCTGTTCATTTTTTTTTTTTTTTGAACACCCAATCATCTTCAATCCCCATCAGCTATTTCTGTTCGCTTCAAGCACTGAGTGAAAAAAATCCAATCAAAACTAAAATTGGTGACTTGCAGAGTTATTTCTTTCAGAAGACCTGGCACTTCCCCCGAAGGGTGTCAGGGACAAGCCTGAGAATTCATGTTAGAAGTTCACGATCAGCAGGGCTCAGGGCCTTCCAAGACCTGTGGAGTCACCATCCAAGAGGGTGATTGAATGAAAGAGGGGAGGATGCCGGGATGTCATTGCAGACAGGGTGGCATCGCTTTGCTGTGTCTCAGTTGTTACATAGATCTGTCGTCTAGTTTTCCAGTAGTTCTATGCTAAGGGCAGATCTAAGACCAGAGTGGGGACTCGAAGCACTGCCGGTCCTTCTCAGATCTTCTCAGGGCCACAAAGGACTGTGTTCTTTTCCTACAGGGCATTTGCTTCACGTAAATCAACACACACTTACCATACATTACAAATGGATGGCTGTGTTAGGAACAATTAGTATTCTTAAAATTTTTTTTAATGATTTATTTTTCTATTTTACATACATAGGTGTTTTGTCTACATATGTGTCTGTGTGAGGATATTGGATCCCCTGGAACTGGAGTTACAGACAGTTGTGAGCTGTCATGTGGTTGCTGGGAATTGAACCCAGGTCCTCTAGAAGAGCAGCCAGTGCTCTTAACCACTGAGCCGTCTCTCTAGTCTGACAACTAGCATTAGAATATAGCCCCAAAGAACCTCAGAACTTCTGAAATGAGTAACCTCTGTAATTCTCCTAACACATAGCTGAGGCCAGGCAAACTAAGACCCTTGAACTAAACTGTAGGCAATGTCTGATTTAGCCCGAGAGCCTGCACAAGATCGGCACTACAACAAGTCAGCACTAAGTCAGTTCCAATGTCGACGGGGGAGGTGTGCAAGAAGCACCATTCTTAGCTGGGGAGATGTGACAGTAAAGGCTATGGGAATGGCAAGGGTCAGTCTTCTTCATGCAGTGGCCCCTGGTGGGTTTCACGTGCTCCATGGGACAGCTTTGCATTCATGCACAGACGGATAGCACCTATCGGAATCAATGGGTCATGAAAAGAGTGCATGAAGTTGGGAAGAGGATGTAACAAGGGGTCTGTAAGAAGTCGGGGGGGGGGAGGGTGAATAGTGGATTCTTTTAGAATTTCCTACGTGTACACGATGTATTTGGGTCATGAACCAAATACATCGTGTACACGTAGGAAATTCTAAAAGAATAAATAATAGAAGGGGGGAAAGGTTTTTATATTTTAACAACTAAGATGAAAATATTTCATGAGAGCAGATTTCATGGCATGAGAAAAGCATCTAAAATTAAAATACCAGTGACCATAATTAAAGTTTTAATGGAACACAACCTATCTATTATTTATTTACATACTGCCTATGGTTGCTTTTGTATGGTGATGAAAGAGTTGAATAGTTCCAGAAAAGACCTGCAAAGCCTAAAGTATTATTCCTGAGTTTTGTTTTCAGACCCAGTTTGTTGACCCCCAATGCAGTCACTCACCCAGCTCATAAGAGAGCCGTCTGGAAATCACTGTTATTTCCCCCTTATAGCTAGCTGCTTGCTTTCCCCAGAAGCCCTCCCAGCTTGATTAATTGGATCAGTGAGTATTAAAACTAGACAATCATGCTCACAGTCGCCTGTGGTTCTACCAATTTGCCCGTATTTCCTAGTAATGGGACTGTGTCAGCAGTTCCCTTATAGAAATAGAAAAGTAGAAATAGAAGATGTAACTGAGGGCTGATAACATTATCAACTTTGTAATATGATTTTCTACCCTTTAGACATTTCAATAACTGGGTATAAAAATCATTATGAATAAGACATGGCAGATTAAGGCGAGACCAACAAACATAGTTTGTTTAGCCATTAGTGAAATGAGAGCAAATGAGAGCCCAGAGAAATTAAAAACCTTCCTAGCATCAAAAAATTATGAAACGAGAAACCCATAAAATGGCTATGCACAGGCTACAGAGAACACCCCTGTATGTTCCAGCAGGGCCTCTTCATTATACTCAGCTTCCCGGAAAAGCTAGAAGGTCATTTAGCCAATTAGTTCTGATCTATTCAAGTTCTTCTTTAGTGAATCATGGAATTAAATTGGGATGTTGGGGTTAATTTTCTATTTCCTTCATTTGAGAGGATACAGTTGTAATTAGATGAGGCCTAGGATTACTTTTTTTTATGCATCTATTCTATATTTCTACCCACAATATGTTGGATCGCAGATGAATACACCATATTCTATAGAGATGGTTTCTCACAGACAAGGCTCTTTTCTAGATAAGGTAGTCTAGCTGATAATGTATCTATGGTGGTGGATGCCATTGACATAGCCCGGGCTGTAAGTGACTTGTAGCACTCATGGCTTTTGACACTGCTTTTTTGCACTGCCAGGTTTTTATAATCATACCTCCTGGGGACATTAAGTTCCAAGTCTTCTGAATATCTTTTCTCAGCAAAGAGGCCTGTATTTGCAAAGTTGCATTTTAGGCAGCTCCAAAAGGAACCATATTGTTTTATAGAACAACATAAAGCCTATGCCTTTATTGTGTCTTTATATATGGAAATTTACAAGAAAGAACACCATATGTGTACAATTAAGGAGAATCGAGGATTAATGCTATACATTCAGAACGTGTATAAGTTTAGCACCAGATTTCCTCTAGTTGATCTCCAGGACTGAGACTTTGCATTTGCACTTTATTAATGGCCTTTCTGTGTACAATGCATAGACGAGCATCCAATTGTTTTGTTAAAGCAGAATGCATGTATGTGCCTTTTAACACTTCAAATATTTTATTTCTTTGCTCATTGACTTTTGGCCACACTTTGTGATTCTTGCCTAGACGAGTTTGCTGAATAGAAACCAATTTGCAGTACAGTGCACAAGGGTAAATTATTAAAATAATGGCTACAAGACCGGGAAGTTATCTCTTCCAACTTGGGAAATAAAATGTCACAGGCCAAATGAGATCATGATGAAAAACCATGTGTAAGATTCGCACCTATATTTTATGAGCTAAAGTCGGTGACCAAAAGGAAAAGATACTTCCTGCCTCTGCCTTACTCCTATCTCAGAGTAATTGATTTATTCTAATAACAGTGCAACTATAGTATTGATAAATCTTGCCAAAACAACATAACTGCCACCAAAAACAAAATAAAAAAGACCGTGAAACCCTTATAAAATACTTTCTTCCCTCCCTTCCACCCAAATTAATAGCACATTTCTCTTCCCTATCAATTTATGCTAAGGTTATTCATCTACTTTCCTACTCACCTGGAGAAAACAATAATTCACTGTGGACTTGGAACCAGGTGCCTGAACAGACTTTTTGAAAATATGGCTAATCAGCCTTAGACTAGAAATGGAATTTTTTAAAAAGAGAATGTTCAGTTGTATCAATGAGAAGGGACCCGCACTTCAGCTGTTCTCCCTAAAGATCCCGAAGACATCTTAAATGAAACAGACTGTTGGCTTTGATGGAACAGTAACACACGATGTAGCGTGAAACGGGAGAAGAGTACAAGTCTCTCACAAGTCACAGAAGTGATGAGATTTTTCAATTTGTGTCTTTCCCCTTGGGTGAGACAACTTCGTATTTGGAATTCTTTTCATAATTACAAATGTGGAACTCTTTTGTTACGTGGAAGTCTGCTGTGGGCACAGATGGCATCTGTGTGCAAATCCGTGCCTCTTTTCCAACAAAGTAAGCTTGCTCTCCAGAATATTCCTCATGGAAAGAACAAAGGCTATGGAAATAGGCAGAGCTCTCTGAAGATGGGGCACACAGCATGCACACCATGCTATTTTTGATGTCCTTAATATATCTGGGTTCCTTAGAAGAAAAACAGAAGTTTGTGTGACTTTAAAAAGAGATGAGTAGAGATGAATATGACTTTTAGGGGTAGTTAAAATAGTCTGAATTGTAATCCGATACATGTCATCAACCTTGTATCCAGACCCATAGAATTTGCTGTATAAGAGTGAATGCATCAACTGTAGCCTTTGAGTGGCATTGGTGGTCACTGTAGGGTCATGGTCCATCACAAATGCACATCTCTGGTGAGGAATGTTGGTAACAGAGACGTGCTTTGCCCTTGTACTTTCTGCTCAGTGGTTGTGAAATTAAAACTACTCTAAAAGATAAATTCTTGAGAAAGGATCGCAACTAATCATTTCTAGTTTCTGAGGACACTTTTTTTTTTTTTTAAGTTACAAGGGGACTGTGCTGCTCAGATCTTCTGTGTACTCCAACTGAAATAAATGTACAAACACCCTCTCAATACTCAAATAAAAAGAGAGGCCAGTCAAAGTCAGGATTAAAGAGCTCAGATGGTCAAAATTTCCCAATAAACCTTGGCGATGTAATGTCCAAGGACAGTTTTCTCATCGATTCTATTTTTAAATCATCTCAAGGTCAGGATAATTTGGTGAGGTGAATGTTCCATAGAAGGCAGGCTATTGTTTCTTGCTCATTGTAAGAAGGTGCTGCCCTTTAGTTATTGTAAGGCAGTAGAACTTAACGGCTAGCAAGACTGTTCTACCAGGAAATACTTGAAGCTATCCAGGGGGATGCTGTTGTTTTCTAGAAGAACAGGACATCTCATTGTAGTGCCCATATGAACTGTTAAGCTTCATATTGTTCAAAATAAGCCTCATATAGGAATAGCTGTTGAATGATCCTGTACTTATGTGTGACTAAGACATTGGGGGCTGTTCCTGCAACATAAAAGATAACGAGCAGGATTTAAAACATATCACTGGCTACATCTGTGCCATACTTCCCTCAATGATGGACTGTAACCTGTAAGCCAAGTATCCCCTTTCTTTCCCCAAATGCTTTTGGTTAGTGTTTTATCACAGCAATCAAATGCAAACCAAGACAGAAATTAGTACAAGAGAGTAAACAGTTTTTGTGACAGATCTGATCATGTTGTTTGGGGGAAAGATTATGAAAGTATTTAGGACTTTGGGCTGAAAACACCACTGAGAATGTAAAACTTAATGGGCTATCCTGTGGTAGCATGGAAGATAAGAACGTTGAGAGAAATGTTGATGGTGGAAGCCTGGCTTGTGGAAATTCAGAGGGAAGCAAAGACTCCCTCAGGGCTGTTCATGCCATATTTTGTATTAAGACTATGTAGAATAAAACCTTTGCTCTATGGGGACAATTGATACTGGTTATCTGGGGCTAAATATGTTTGCTGGTATTAATAAGAAACCATCACCACTGAGGAAAATCTGGGACTGTTTCCTCAGGGTCAGAACAGGTCAGAAGCTGTGTTCCCGAGAGAGCTCAGGCTAAAATCTCAATCTGAAAGTCAAACTTAGTAACATGTAAGAGTCTCCCACATGGCTTTGGCAGAAATGAAGCTGCAGGACTATAGAGGTCGTGGAAAGAAGCTGAGGATTGATACCATGTGGCAGGGTCAGTGTCCCCCAGAAGATCATAAAAAAAAAAACACTGGTGAAGGTGTGGCCTCAGTTGCACTTGAGACTCACAATATTGGAGACGCCAGGATCATGAAATGCCCACTAAGGACCAGTGGTGGAGCCAGAGAGGCAGCGTTACCCCAACTCTTTGGAGCCCCAGAAGATCATGAATGAGTCTCAGATGTTGGACACTTGAGTTTCTTGTACTGTTGGGAGTTTGGTTTTATCTATGTAACTATGCCCATTTTTTCCCTGCTTGCAATAAGAAAATATATAATTTATTCGGGATATTATCATTTCAAACTCAACACCTCTACAACTAAAATAACTGTTTTTTTTTCAGATTTCCTTGCTTCTCATATTTTTCCTATTTATTACAACTTCTCAGTAAGTTTACCTATAAACATTATTATGCCATCTTAAAATCATTCAACACTGGTAGTAGAATATCTAAATTCTTTTGCCTCTACATTTTATATGATGATGATGGTGGTGGTGGTGGTGGTGGTGGTGGTGGTGGTGATGGTGATGATGATGATGAAGATGATGGCATGCAAGCCTCCCTTACCTCCCAAGTATTGCTGCATTAATTTGGGGGTTTATTATTCATTTCTTACCTGCCCTATACCCATTGTTCTCTAGTGATTATCATAGACTCTAATTCATCTTCTGCTTTGCCATCAAAAGGATACAGACCATAGTTCAATATTAGAAGCAAAACAGATGATCATTTCCTCAACATCAAATTATTTGTGAATTCTCCATCCAGCATAGATATAAACATTTGTAATTTGGCCTAAGAAGAGAGCTATGACTTTACCTTATTCTCGAAATGTAAGTCTTTGTTCATTGGCTCATATGGATTTTTCCAAGTAGGTTCTACAATTTAGCTCTGTTGGCCTTTTCACTCTCCCACCCCATTCTTACGCTAAGATAAAATTAAGTCCCCTCTCCTTCCTGGTAGAGATTGGAGAATGGGCTCTAGAATAATATTTAAGTTTTGCTTCCATTTTCAGTTTTATTTTTGTCAAATTTCAGCTCTACTGCTTATGATCTGTGACCTCTTGCATTCATTTCTTTAATTCCTTTGTGGCTAAATTTATTCATCTGCAAAATGGGCCTAGCAATTGGACCGTTTGTATAGAGCTAAGAGGCTTAAAGGGAACAGCTTTAGGAAAGACATTCAGAACAACTGAAGGCCCCAAAGCACTTACTATAGGTTCTGATCACTCCTACCCCTGCTTGCAAACATGTATAAGGACCTCTCTGGCTCGTTTTGCTCTCGTGTGTTTACACAAATACCCCGTTCCTGTGCTTTTTGAAGAGAACAACAAAGTGTGGTTCACTTTGATCACTCAGAGCCCCTTCTTCTGGTCTTTGACGTACTTAGAATCCATTTGTACATTTCCTTCAGTTTCAACATACATGTGTGTATGAATGAGTTTCAGAAATGTGTGCACACTTACGCTTTAAAGGAAAATTGCATCATTAGTATGATCCCTCGGAGTTACAGATCCAGACAGCATAGAGGTTTACGTCATCATTGACACTGTGGTATTTTATAGCCCTGTAATAGGCTTATAGCAATGAATAATACTATTTAGGACATGCAAATAGATTAAGCTCATAGAGACTCTAGTGACCTCTCTCACACTATGAAAGTATGAAGTGTTTTGTTTCCATTTTCAATCTTATTTCCATGTTTGAGAATAATAAGCTGTTTCTTGAATTCTCCCTTGATTTGTTGGTAACTTCTTCCCAATGACCTCATTAAGGATAAAACCTTTGAGAGTTATTCATTGTCATCTGTATGTCTCATATAATTATACTTTTAAAGATGGTTATTCCTTTAACATTGATGATATCGACACTTGAATAGGATAATACTCTTGAAACACAAGGGAGCAGGTTGCGGGTGGATTGGGGAAGATAATGCTGAAAGAGCTGGCTGGAAAGGGGGAGCATTTCAGGGTCAGGTAGAAACCTGGTGCAAAGGAAACTCCCAGGAATCTACAAGGATGACCCCAGCTAAGACTCCTAGCAATTACCTGAGCCGGTCATCTTCTGTGACCAGACAAGACTTCCGGCAGAGGGATTGGGACACCAACCTAGCCACATAAACTGCAACCTACAGTCTGTCCTGCCTATGGGATGTGCTGGGGTAAGGGTGGCATAAAGACTGTGGGAATGGCCAACCAATGATTGGTCCAGCCTGAACCCCATGCTACGAGAGTGAACCCACCCCTGACACTGCCTGAAGTACCAGGACCTACAGGCTGGATGACCTAGAAACCTAGGATAGAACCAAACACAACTGGAGGAATAAAAATGTCAATGTAATGATGCCTAACAATATTCCGCTGTACTCATAGACTGGTGCCTAGCCCAACTTTCATCAGAGAGGCTTCATTCAGCAACTGGTAGAAAGAGATGCAGAGACCCACAGCCAAACATTAGGCAGATCTTGAGGAATCCTGCTGAAGAGAGGGAGGATTGTAGGAACCAGAGGGGTCAAGGACATCACAAGAAAACCCACAGAATCAACTAACCTGGCCTCATAGGAACTCACAGAGACTGAACCGACAACCAGGGAGCCTGCATGGGACTGACCTAGATCCTCTGCGTATATGTTACAGTTGTGTACCTTGGTCTTCTTGTGGGACTCCCAACAGTGGTAGTCTGACTTTTTTGCTGGCTTTTGGGACCCTATATCTCTTACTGGGCCACCTTGTCCAACCTTAATATGAGGCAAGGTGCTTAGTCTTTCTGCTACCTGATATGCCATGTTTTGTTGATGCCCATGGGAGGCCTGCCCTTTTCTGAACAGAAATGGAGGAGGAGTGGATGGGGGAGGGACAGAGGAAAAGGTTAGGAGAGGGACTGGGAGGGGAGGAGGGAGGGAAAACTGTAGAAAACGAACAGCAAAAAAAAAAAAAAAAAAAAAAAAAAGATATGCTCCTGGGATGATGGGAAACCATTTCTCAAATGGGGCATCAAGATAATGATTCAAAATTCATGAGTCACATTAGTCATTCAAGGCCAAGTTCGGGATGTTTTGTCAAGATGAGGCCTGATTTCTGGGTGTCTGTGATAAAACTCGCCCAATTCTTCTAACAATTCATGTCTTTCCATGAGACAGAGAACAAAGGCGATTTTTAAGCATGCAGAGTCATATGGGACCCTTATGGAGTTCTGGACATATGGAACCAGAGATGTGAGAACAGTCTTGTGGATCACAGAAAGAAATATTTGGCAGAAAAATAAAGAAAGGAAAATTGCATCTTTGAGCACCCTTTCATTTTTTATCAAATTATAAATATTACGAAGATCATTTAAGCCTAAAGAATCTACCTTAACTAAATCCATTGCCTTCTGGGAAATGACAAAGTGTAAATTATCAAAAACTTCTAAAATGAGCAGGTCAGCTTAGGACCAGCCACACAGAAAATTCTAATTTGGAGTAAGTGAAGAAAAAAAAAATCAGTCTAAATGAGCTGCAGAACTGACTGAGGGCAAACTTTGTCAAGAAACACAAGTTTACCAAGGTCATGCCTCAGAGGAAGGGCCGACCCTGCTGTAATGAGAAAATCCAAGCCATTTGTAATCAACGCATTAATTATATGCAAATGTTGTAGTCACAGCCCTCAGAAACAACAGGTTCCTAGTTAAACATTCTGGCTCCTCGAATTTTGATTACATTATTCATTTGCTCCCAAGAACGAATGTAAAATCCTTAATTATCAGCACAGATTAGTAGTAACATTTTGCCATATTACAAAAAATCCAAATGATAAATTAATCAAGAAGAAGAAAGAGAATAAGACTGAATTTTATAAGATTTTTCTCTCTCTTTAGTGAAACTCCTTATGCACTTCTGTCTACTAAAAGTGTGTAACTGTATATGTGTAAGGTATAGGTGTCTGTTGGGGTTGAAAAGATTGTTTAGTGATCCTACAATTCTGTAGGCTACAGAATGCATGAGGTCAACAACCACTTGCTAAGAATTTAACAATGTGTCGGTCGGTGCTAAATAGTTTTTTAATGTAAACTCCCATAAGAATACTCATTTTGGCCGGGTGGTAGTGGCGCACGCCTTTAATCTCAGCACTCAGGAGGCAGAGCCAGGCGGATCTCTGTGAGTTTGAGGCCAGCCTGGGCTACAGAGTGAGTTCCAGGAAAGGCGCAAAGCTACACAGAGAAACCCTGTTTCAAAAAAAACAAAAAACAAACAAAAAAAAAGAATACTCATTTTGTAAGTGAGCTGAAATATCCTCATTTTCCCTGCTTAATTTTTTCCTTGACACTCTATATGGCTAGTTCCTTAAAGTATGTGTGTGTGTGTGTGTGTGTGTGTGTGTGTGTGTGTGTGTGTATGAATTTGGGAGTAGAGATGTGCATGCATGTAGAGACCAGACGATATACAACTTTGGGTATCATTTCTTAGAATTTGTCCACCTTGTTTTTTTTGTTGTTGTTGTTGTTTGTTTGTTTGTTTGTTTTCCAGAGCTGAGGACCGAACCCAGAGCCTTGGTCTTGCTAGGCAAGCGCTCTACCACTGAGCTAAGTCCCCAACCCAAGGATTTGTCCACCTTGTTTTTTTTTTCCAGAGCTGAGGACCGAACCCAGGGCCTTGTGCTTGCTAGGCAAGCACTCTACCACTGAGCTAAGTCCCCAACCCAAGGATTTGTCCACCTTGTTTTTTGAGACAGGGTCTGCCATTGGCCTGAGGCTCAACAATCAAGGTTAGGGTGGCTAGCCAGAGAGACTCAGAGGTTTGCTTGTCTGTGCTTTCACAGTTCTATGATTGCATACCACATGCGTGGACTTTTGATGTGGGCTCTGGGAACCGAACTCAGGTCCTCATATTTGTGCAGCAAGCACTTGACTGACTGAGATATCTCCTCAGGCCCCTGTGTGTGTTTTGTATTAGCTCAAATGATTTCTCTCATTATAGGAAGTCTAGCCCAAGCAACAACATAGATTCTTAGAACCATGTTTTTCCTGATGCCTCATGTTTCTTCTTTGTGGTACTTATGGTAACTAATCAGTATACATTAGCATTTATGGCAACTAATCAGTATCAATTAGTTGGGTGGCTTATTTGCTTTTCCTCTATGCTTCCTAGAATATGAAATCTATCAAGGCTGAGATTACATCGCTTTTTATCAATTCACCGATTTTCCGGCACTTAGAAATGATTTGTTGGATGAACAAAGGAGTGCTCTAAGCCGATAGGAATCAGTATTTTATTTACAAACTTAGACTTGAAAAGGTAAAACTCACACTTTCATCAAGAGCCGTCGGTTTTATTTGTCCTTTTAGCTCAGTGTCTCCCTGGCTTTACCCTTCACCTCACAGCCTCAGTGTTGGAGCCAAACTATGTTCCCCGTAAGCCAAGCTGTCTTACATGTCACAGTTTCCAGGAGTGGGTGGATGGGGCGGGGGTTGTGGTCCTTTCAGTCTTGAAAACATTGTGTTACTCTGATCTCGGTGGACACTGTCTTCACCTCGCTGTCTGTCAGCTTAATTGGAACCTGTTCTCCTCTTGGGAGGGCCGGGTTCTGCAAGGTAACTTCATGACGATCAATGCTGACAGGAAAGCATTCAAAGGATGTTAACTGGCTAGGAAAGCTGCGGGAGGATTTTCGTGGAGATGAAAGGGATAACAGAGAGGGATGTTGACAAGCCAGAATATGGCCTTTGCTTTCCTCTCCTACTTTCACATTAGGCTGCAACCATTATAGCAGGTTTAAGAAAAGAAAACACAAGTTTTGAGCTACAGTGCTCAAAAGTCTAAACAAAAAAAAAATCTCTGGTCATGGTAATGATGAACAAAGAGATGATTATTTTTCAAGGTTATACCTTTACCTTTAGATTCCTTAACAAAATTTATATATCTATATCTATATCTATCTATCTATCTATCTATCTATCTATCTATCCATCCATATACACACACATATACATGCATTCTTTTTTCATTCAATCAATATTTACCAGACAAATTTCGGAACGAGAGATACAAAGTTGGAGAAATATAAACCGTTTGGCAGCATTTTAGAAGGCAGAAATACAAGCCAGCCATGAGCTGCTTAGACTGAATTATGGCGGCTTCTAGTTTGGATCTCAGGTGTTCCCCAAATGTTGAGGGCTTGGGTGCTAGCCTCTAGTGCTACTAGAGGTGGGGGCAGGGTGGCAGAAGCTGGGGGTTTGCAGAGGAAAATTGTGCCATTGATTGTGTGCCTTTGAAAGGGATATTGAGATCCTTGCCTGCCTTGTCTTTCTTCTTACTTCCTGGCTGCCGGGCGGTCAGCAGCTCTCTCTTAGCCCCTGATGTTTTGACTCAGAAGCCCCAAAGGCAGCTGAGCCAGCCAGCCATGGGCTCTGGCCTCTGCAGCTCTGAGCCAATATGGTTTTTTTTCCTCCTTCTTTTAAGTTACCTTAGAAATTTTTGCCCCCATGATAGAAATTGACAACCACAGAGGCACACGTGTGACCAGAATACAGGAGAAGGAAAAGACTCCTTTTCCAATTGTCTCATGTGATCAATATAATTTGGTTGAATACGCAAAGAAATCTGATTGTATCAATGAAAGTATTAATGGAGGAAAGGCATCTGAGATGGGCAGAAGGGGATGACTAGAAAGATAGAATTAATTGAAGAAGGAAAAAGGCAAAGAAGTCAGTGTTAGCTGGCATGAACAGCACGTGTCAGGGCATTTTAGGGATTGAGATTAGAAGAGGTAAGTGGGAGATGGATTCCTTCAGAGTCTCCATGATCCACTAAGGAGTCTACATTTTGCGTATGTTATAGAAAACTGCTAGAGAATTTTTTAAACTATCATTAGAAAACAGAATCCTTATTCTGGCAGTTCTCTTGGAACTAAAGAGGTGATATTGCAAGAAGATTCTTGATGATTTCCTCATATTTCTGCACATCTTTTAAATACAGGCATCATCAGCTGTCTCCATCTTTTCACAAACGTTTGTGTGGCCAACGGTATTTGAAGATAGATAGTGTCTCCCTTATATAAGGCAGAAGGAAAGTGGTTCTTTAGAAGATTGCAATTTTACCAATCTAGTGTCCGAAATTGTGGTTCAGATTTACTTCATGCTGAACCTCCACCTGGATTTGTGGGTATCTCTGCTAGGAGACATGGATAAGAGGGGAAGTCCATGCTACTATGAAGCTCATCCTGTGTGCCATGCTGTGGTTTATGCATGCATGTATGTGAGGCAGGAATCTTATGTCTTCTTGATAATGATGATTAAACTGTGGCAGGCTAACTTGTAGTTTGAAAGTCTTGGCAGACTGAAATCATGAAGTTTCTGTAGAATTCGATAAAATACAGTAGGTTACTAGCAGTGGGTATGAGGCAGGTTATGCTAGAGATAATGTAACCAAGAAAAGGGAGCAATTCTGCTGTTACTTGATAAGCCAATGGCTCAAGAACGATGGGAGAAGAAAGACCTTTATTCAGTGGCCACATGATGCTGAAGTAGGTATCTGACCCCAGAGGAGCCTCTTAACTCTAGGGTGATACCATCAAGATAGGCATACTGGAAGACACACAGGATAAGAGAAGGGAGGGATAAGCGCATCTTTTCTTTGGAATAGGCAGGATTCTTCCAAGAATTCAGGTGCTATCTCTTTACACTCCTTTTACAATGTAATATTCCTGGTAACGACAGTGGACAGACTCTCATAACCAAAGACCGAGGCCACCAAAGGAGACAGGCACCCTAGTCATTCGAAGACCAGTATTTATAATTTCATTGCAATGAATCTGTGGGCCACCTCCAGGCTCAAGAGGAAAGTCAGTGCTTCCAGAGAAATGATCTTCAAGTTCCTGAGAAGCAGCACAGGCAACAGTTATTGAAAGCCACGTGACCAAGAGGTTAAATATAGGCTAGGAAGAGAGTAACGCTGTGTTGACTGCCCTGCTGTGGGGCCGCCGAAGGCAGTGATTTCTAAGCCAACCTCTAGCAAGCAACACTAGAGGGTTTGTTTAGACTCTTCCTTAGTAGCGATAGCAAAGTGTGTAGATAAGGAAAACAAGTCTCTAAGTTATAATGACTTCTGAGTCCTGTTTCACATGATATGATACTTGTCTCATAAGAAATCGATAACAAAAAATGAAAAGACAAACCACAACATGGAAGAAAACACTAATATTTATAAAAGCCTATGTTGGGGGGGTTAGAAAAAGATATCTCCCAAATATGTCACTTTGAACTTTAAACAGAGTACCTGGGGGGCCAGCAAATGTAGGGAAAGACATTTCCTGACACCCTACTTCTTCCTAAAGCCTGGAGCCATCAATGAACACGCTGGCTTCCAAAGATACTACTAAAATTCTATTAACCAATGAAATTCTATTAACCAAGGCAAAGTAAACTTGTATCACTGACGAAGAGTGAAAACTCAAACATCACATTTGAAGCCCTGGAGAACTTTGTCCCAGACCATCATGTGTACTCCTCAATCTTTCATTTCCTCTAAAAAAAAAAAATAATTGGCTGGATCCAGGCTTGGTAGCTCACACTTGTAATCACAGCACTTGGAAAGGTGGGGTAGGAGGATTGCTCCAAGTTCCAGGCTAGCCTGGGGTACATAGTGAGATTTTGGTCATCGTGGTCTATAGAATGAAAATGTCTTAGTTAATTTTTTTATTACTGTGATGAACACCATGACCAAAACCAACTTGGGGAGGAAAGAGTTTATTTCAGCTTACTGTTGTAGTTTGTCATGAAGGGAAGTCAGGGCAGGGCTTGGAGTTAGGAGCTGAAGCAGAGGCCATGGAGAAACACTACTTTACTGGCTTGTTCCTCCTGGCCTGCTCAGCTCCATTTCTTATTCTGCCCAGGGTTGGCAAGGTCCCATTGGGCTGTACTCTCCTCTATCAACTAACAGTCAATAATCTGCCTCACAGATTTCTCTATAGACAATCAGATGAAAGCATTTTTTTCCTCAATTGAGGTTCTTATTGACAGGTAGCTCTAGGCTGTCAAGCTGACAAAAAACCAAACAAGACAGAGATACTCAAAAGCAAAACAAAACAAAAAACCAAAACCATCATCATCATCATCATGATCATCATCATAATCATCATTGTTTATTGTCATATTTCTTCCAGGTGAGTTGCTATAGTAAATCAGGCTCCAGGTTTGTTGTAACCCAGAGGATAGTAACCAGGTCAATGAAGACAGAGTCTCACTTAGAATCCCAGTCCTGAATTGGTCTCAGGCACCATCCTGTGAGGCTGTGACTGGCTTGGGTGTTCAACTCACATGCCCAATCAACATGGGGAAGAGCTGGACCAAGATAATCAAACATCAACTCACTCATGGCCTCCGTGAGAGACTGAGGCCCAGTAGACTGTCCTACACAAGACATCCCTTTCCTTGAGCCATTATGGTGTACCTCAAATGCTTTCTGACTATAAGGAGTAGCATTGCCAGTCAGTTTTATGCCCCAGCCTCTGCTTTCTGCTAGTCTGAGGTCTGAGTTCTAGAAAGAGTTCAGTGGCTGCTTGTCAAAGCCATCTTCCCAATGTCTGCATCAGGTATCCTTTTTCCCTTGAGTAATACCCAAGGCAAAGCATTTATAATAAAGTCGTTCATGATGAGAGTAAAATCCCCAAGGAAAGCTACTTCCTCATTAGTGCCCTTCTGAGCACCATCAGGGAGGACATTGTTGAGTGCACTGAGAAGTTCCTCTTCCACTTGGGTTCTCTTCTTCAACACACTCCCAAAGAGACTATGACGAGGAACAAATTCCTAACAGTTAGTTTTCATGTGTAAGGTTAAAAATGGGGCAAAATACCCAAAGAACTCACAAAAGAAGATATACAGATAGCAAATAAGTATGTGGAAATGTGCTCAATATCATATGTCCTTAGAGAATTGTAAATTAAGTCAATAATGAGATTTCACTATATATCTATCAGAATGACTAAAATCCAAAGCAATGGCAACATCAGATTCTGTCAAAGATATAAAGCAATAAAAACTCTTATTCATTGCCTGCAGGCATATAAACTAGCTTACTGTGCAACATTTTTTGAAGGCTGCTTAAAAACATAGGCATCTGTTACCATATAATACAGAACTTGTGTTTCCTGGTAATTAAAAAGATAAATCCAAAGTATTAGGGAACTTGCTTCAATTTGTTGATTAGGAGTCTCAGAGACCACCCCAAGTCTATGCAGGCTATTGCTATTGCTCTTGGTTGCCCACCAAAACTTAATGGTAAGTCCTGGTTACTGAAGATGCCACACACTTTGGTCACAGAGCATAGGGAAATCATGCCCAGCTTGGTCTGGAAGCCAGCTTTTATAGTGCTGGAAGATGCTATGCAAGCTTCTGGGGAAGAAAAACCAACACATTTACTTAATTGTCAATTCTATAGTCTACAAGAATGACTAGTGTGGCAAGATATGCCCACTGGCCAACAGTGGGATGAATGATATGAAAGCATTATACAGTATTCTGATTGGGTTTGAGGCTTTCCCCACAGGAAGGAACACATGTCTTATACCAATTAACTGGGCCATGAACCTGTGCCTGGGGAAGTCTTAAGCCCTAGGGGATAAACTACTAATAATCATTTATTAAGTGTACATAGCACCAAACTGCCTTCTAAATACCTATCTGTCCATATTCCCAGAAATTAGTGCAACTCTCATGCCTCATCAGAAAAGCTTCTTTTTGCAATGGATTTTCTTGGTTAATACAGAGATTAAACAACTGATAAAAGTACAGAGAATAAGAGATTGTAGTGTGCTCAGCCATGATGGGACCACTCCACATACCTGTAGATGTAACCAACCGTCTTATTAAATAAGAAACATAGAACCAATGTAAAAGAGAAAGCCAAGAGGTCAGAGCTCAGAGATAAAATCTCACCCTTCCGCCTGCGAGCTCCTAGCTTCCCGAAAAAGCTATTTCCTGTCTGTCTGTCTTTTCATAGTCTTTTGTTCTGCCTTCTCATTGGTTGTAAACCCAAACACGTGACTGCCTCGTCAGTGTCTGTATGTACAGCCCCCCAGGTCTTAAAGGCATATGTCTCCAGTGCTGGCTGTATCCCTGAACCCACAGAGATCTATGGGATTAAAGGCGTGCGCCACCACCGCCACACTCTGTCTATGGCTCTAATAGCTCTGACCCCTGGGCAACTTTATTTATTAACATACAATCAAAATCACATTTCAGTACAATTAGAATACCACCATACACACCTCTTCCTGATCGAGGCTTAGGAAACATCACAGGAAAACGGAGTGGAAAGAGTCTAAGAGACGGAAGTCAGAGCTGGTTGCACAAAACAGTATCTTCTGGGCATGAAAAGACTGTTGCTTTCATACAGTCACAGGAGCTGTGGTTCCCCGTGCAGGACCTGTACAGCATCAAGAAAACAAACATTCCAGCATGGGTAGGGGAAGGAGCTCCCGAGGCTCCATTCCCAGCAGAGGAGCTATGGCAGTCAGTAGCTGGTGGAGAAGGGTGAGTCAATTTTTCTCACGAGTATGGCCCTTGGTAGATTGCCCACACTCAAAGAGGTGGCCCTACAGTCTTTATTTAATAGTAACACATCAACAGTTGCTCACCAACATTAACATGCATATATTCTACACTAATGCAAGATGTTAACAATTTGGGAAATTGTGGTGGGGCTGGGGGGGTTGGAGTATGTGAGAAGTCCTTATTTTCTGCCTAGTTTCTTTCTAAACCCACAACTATTACAAAATGTAAGTGTATGAATTTAAAACAAAGCAAATAGAACAGATCTCAGTTATTTGAAGGAATAAACCATTTTAATTTGATAGTATTGAGTTTGGGGTTCTGAGAGATGTTAAGCTATTAGATGGCATACAAAGAGATTTAATGATCAGGAGAAAGTGACATGAAGAGGGAAAGAAAAAGAATCGATGTTGAAAAGTGTAATATTAAAGCTAGGGAGATGCTCAAGGTGAACCGCATTCGTCATATTGCTTGTATCTGGCTGGTATACCTCTGCAGACACATAATAGAGCTGGAACTTCAGCCCCTAGGGCCATTAACAAGGACCTGTCACTTTCCTCTCACTGTCCCCATTAGTTTCCAACTTCAGTAGACGCTTCACTTGTCCTGTTTTTCTAGTCTTGCCACCCAAAGAAAATCCTGACATGACTATTTAGTCTTTATACCCAGGGAAAAGGCAAGTGGAAACCAGGAGCAAAAGCCCTCATCCTAGAATGGATGTTCATGGAACATGTCAGTATCTGCACACACTAGTTCATGCAGCAGAATATGCGATCCTGGGTTTCTACCTCTTTCTTTGGCCCCATGGAGTGATGGAGTCTGTTTTTTCCATATGAATTCTAGCTACTGTGGCATTGGAGAGAGATTTATTTGAGTGCCTATATTGGGAGTTATTATCCAAGGAGCCCTGTATTTCTATTTTCTATTGCATTGTACTAAGCATTTACTGCATTTAAGATTTCCCACAGGCTTTTACGGAGCCATTGAAGAGTTTAAATCCATGTGACATAATATTACTTGTACACATGTCAAGAAACACATTTCTTTTATGCGGGAATGGATTTTCATATCCCTCTGACATTTCCAGAGGACCCAGGAATGTTCACATATTGGGCGCTTCCTATTGTGGTAAAATTTGAAATGATCATTTAAGTCATAATTTGATTTGAATGCTTCCCATCTTTTCTTCAGTCCTCTTTACTGGGGCTCGGTTCCAGTTGTGTAACTAAAACTGGTTTGCTCAGGAGTGATCTCCATCCTGCTTGGACCAGTGGGAAGGGGTGTTCTCATCTTACTAGACTTCTCTCTTTACAACCCTTGGCAGTTCCCCATCTCTCTCCTTAAGACACTTTTTTTCCCCCTCGCTTGCTTCCTGGACACTAGATTGCTGATTTTCCTCTTAACTCCTTGTTAACTGTTTTTGAGTCCTATGTGTTCATTTCTCCTTTTCGTTATTCTGAATACTGTTTTGTAACAGGGAATGGGCCAGAGTTCTGTTAGCATCTGCTTCTTAGGTGTAGGTAACTTTGCCTGGTCCCGTACTTCTAAATATCATCTATGTCACTTGGATATCTTCAGTCATGAAGTTCTCCCGTGTAGGGGATCAGCCCCCACACTGATTTACCCCATGCACTCTTGAATGAGGGATAAGAGACTCAAGTTAGAAATAGGAGAAAAACAGAGAGAAAACACAGTATAGACTCAGGTGGGCCTGGATCCTTATCCAATGGGCCCAGAGCTTTATTCCAAAAGGCTATTTATAACAATGCCAAGCCGGGCAGTGGTGGCGCACACCTTTAATCCTAGCACTCGGGAGGCAGAGGCAGGTGGATCTCTGTGAGTTCGAGGCCAGCCTGGGTGGGCTACAAAGTGCATTCCAGGAAAGGCTCCAAAGCTACACAGAGAAACTCTGTCTCAAAAAAACCAACCAACCAAACAAACAAACGAAAACAAAAACATTAAAAAAAAAAAAAACAATGCCAAAGGGTGGTGCAAAAAACCTCCCCCTTGCTAGTTACAGTCACCTGGTACCCAGGCCCGTGGTCCAATCAACCTCTCATGCAGTCCTGCTGGGTACAGCCACTAGGAAACCCGGTGGGCTCCAACACTCCCTAAATCTTATATTCGTATTTTGAACAGCCTGTTTGGCATCTCTATTGGGTCACCTCATGGGATTCTCAAAGTATATCTGTCCCTCTTATTTATGTTAATTTAAAAATCGATGTTAAGTGTGCGCGCACACACACACACACACACACAAACACACACACTCATCAGTCTTGACCAGCTACCATCTTTTCCTGTGTAGAGCACTGAATTACATCACTCCATTGCATTAAACTTCTGCTAGCTTTTTCTTTTAAAGATTTTTAATTTTAAATTTAATTATTTTATTTGTATGTATTGTCTGTGATTACGTATGCATATTTGTGTACATGAGTTTACACATCTGTGTATGCTCACAGGCCAGAAGAGGGCATCTGGTGTCCATTTCTAACCTTCTCTGTCTAATTCCTTTTGAACCAGGGTCTTTTCCTAATCTCAGGACTCATATTTTCTTAGCTAGATAGGAATCCAGCAAGCCCCATTCTCACGTTTCCACCCTCCTCTGCTCTGGGGTTACAGGTGTGTGCTGGGATGACCAGCTTGTTACTTGGTTGTTGGGATCTGAACTTGGGTCCTCATGATTTTCCAGCAAGCATTCTTGCAGGGGGTTTACCCACCAAACCCGCAGTTCCTGAGTTTTCTTGAGTGTGAGCAGCAGGAAATATTAGATAGCAGGATTTAGATTGTGGGGATAAACAGATAGAAAATAAAGGACAGCCCCTAGAGAGCCTGGAACCTATTCCAATGCGCCCTGACTGTCTTTGTCTCAGGGTATTTATAGAGACACCAAGGGGTGGAGCAAAAGACCTCCTCCCCCAGCATAGCCAAGTGCAGACCATCTCAGACACCTGCAACTCAGGCCCGTCCGTGGTCCAATCATCCTCTCTATGCAGACCTGCTGGGTAAAGCCATGAGGAACATGAAAAACGGGATCCCACACGTTCTTAATTACTGAGACATCGCTGTACCCCCCTCCACTAACTGATGAGCGAATTCCACTGTCATTTCCTTGAGTCACAGCTCTCTACAGGATCGAGCTGAAAAGCTTTCTTTCTTTCTTTTTTTAAAAGATTTATTTTATTTATTATGTAAAGTGTTCTTTCTGCAAGTTTGCCATATGCCAGAAGAGGGCATCAAATCTCATTACAGATGGTTGTGAGCCACCCTGTGGTTGCTGGGAATTGAACTCAGGACCTCTGGAAGAGCAGACAATGCTCTTAACCTCTGAGCCATGTCTCCAGCCCGAGCTTTCTTTCTGAACTCATCTCACACAATACATATCCTAGTTCTCTTTTAAAAAGATTTATTTTCTTTTTAATTATGTATATGTATGTATGTATGCCTGTGTGGGGACATATACATCTGAGTACAGGTACCTTTGGAAGCTAGAGTCCTTAGGTACCTCTGGAACTGGAGTTATAGGTGCTTGGGCGCTACCTGATGTAGGTTCTGGGAACCTAACTTAGGTCCTTGGCAAGAGTTTTAACCGCTGTACCGTTCCTTCTTCATGATTCTTTATGTTACATCCACCTGATGGTCATTTATTTGCCAGCATGCCAAGCTTGGGTTCACCTTAGAGCCTTTGTGTTGTTACCTCTAGCTGTCTGGAGTGCTCTTACCCCAGGTCCTGGCATGGCTTGCGACTTTCTTATCTGGAAAGCCCCAGCTTAAAATGCCAATTTCCTCATACACTTTGTAACTCAGCACCTTGATACTTCCCAGGGGTTACTTGAATAATTGTGCTTTGTATGCTGTCTAAAATTGGTATATTGTATGATCAACTAGAACAGTACAGGCTTCATTTTTTTATTTACAGTGCAGTATCACACTATAATCTGCAGACACTATGTGTCTTAGTTAGGGTTTCTGTTGCTGTAATTAAAAAAAACAAAAACATGACCAAAAGTTACTTGCAGGAGGAAAAGATGCATCCCACCTTACAATTTGTAAGTCAGTCGCTGAAGGAAACTAGAGCAATAACTTGAGGCAAGAACCCAGAGACAGGAACTGGAGTAGGAACCAGGATCACTGTTTGCTGGTTTATTCTTACCTTACGGGTTTGCTCTGACTGCTTTTATTCATGGCATCTTAGACTACCAGTCCAGAGGTGGCACCCCTGACAGTGATCTGGGTCCTTCCACATCCCTCAATGATTAAAATTCATCACAGGTTTGCCCCAGGCCAGTCTGGTGGGGAAACTTTTTCTCGGTTGAGGTTTTCTCTTTCCCAAAATGATCATAGCTTGTGTGGATTCCTGTCTAGCTAGGTTGACCTAGCCAACACATTTTGCCAGACAACAGGAATGTTAACAGTGAACGAAAACAGATGCTCTTTATTATTATTAACAATCAATTAGATTATTTAGGCAGCTTGCTATTCAGTCATTGACTTAAAAAATAGGTATGTGCTTTCTATATCCCAGAATCTGGAGATTACGTCACTTAAAAATAAGAAAAAAAATATTCCCCTTACTTCCTGAATTCAAGAAAGGAACCAGAAAAGAAAACAACAGGTAGACAAATGTAAAATACCATGAAAGAACAAGATGAAACATCCAGATGTGCCAGAGGTGTGTTTTGAAGTGGGAAGGTCTCCGTGAAGAATATACTTGGCAAGTCTCAGAAGTAGCAAAGAATGCAGAGGTGTTTAGAATTTAGAGAGAGGGGAAGGGAGAACAGGAGGCTGGCCAGACAGCTGGGAACCCATCTTCTACAGCTTTGGGTTTTATTTTAACAGTGCTGGGAATCCATTAGGGTTCAAAGCCGAGGGGTGACACAATCTTTTGCAGCACAGATTTACTTTATGAACATTTTTTTTTCCTCATAGAGTTCCTGAGGGGGTTGGCTGAGAATACAGTTCCTAGGACTCTTGACATTCCTGGCTGGTCCTCCTCACATACCAGGCCCCGTGATGGTAGCTAAACGTTCTGGAATGTGTTCCCATATTTGTACATTATTTTGAGGGACCTGGCTTGCTCAGTCTGTCTGGCTTAACAATATCTCTTCACACTCATGTGTTCAAACAAAAAAAAAAGTGTAAAGTGAGAAGAAGAACTGCAGTAATCACAGAAATTTCCTAGCTGCCTGAAGCTTCAAGGAAGACCATGTTATAAAGAGGATGCATAGTTCGGGTCCTTTCCATAATTAAAAAACAAAACAGAACAAAACAAAGACCAGAAAACCAGGAAATTTTCTTCTGGAATATTTTCTCAAGGTTTAATGATTAACGTAGGCAAAAGTAGAGGTCAACGGACTGTGTAAAACAAAACAATGCCTGGGGATTTGTTTGACCCACAGGCATTTGGGTGACCCCTAAGACTAATGTTTTCTAAAACATGGTTCGACTTTCTCACATGGTTGGCCCATGGGGAGACATTTCTGTATCAACCATGATGTTAATAAGTAAGAGAATTACTGAGAAGGCTGTGAAAGGACACAGTAAGACCTGCCCATAAATGAAAAAGGGAGTCACACAGCGTTATGAGAGACTCCATGTATTCACTTCCTGGTTTCTAGAAAGACTGTGTTTGAATATAGTATATTCTTTTTTTTTAAGTTTCCTTTTTTTAATTTGAGAGTTTTATATATGAGCACACTGTATTTTCAGACTTTCTACCCCCTTCTTTTTTCTCAAACTCCTCCTATATCCCCCAACCATGTCCTCTCAAATTCATGACCACACACACACACACACACACACACACACACACACACACACACACTTCAACCTGCTGAGTCCAATTAGCATTTCCCCAATGGTTTAGGGTCCCAATGGTTTAGGATTCCGGAATCACATCCCTGTAAATAAAAAGAAAAAAAAAAATCTGGTCCTCTCTTTCTCAGCAGCGATTGATGACCTATAGCTATTCATTTAGGGATGGAGGTTTGTAAAATTTCCTTTCATCTATGCAGGCATGTTGATTGGTGTGGTCTTCATGGGTCTGTTCAGGTCCCCATAGTGTGGAGAGATCATGGGAGCAATATTCTATCCTTGCCAGAAGAAACCACCACACAGCAGACATTCTCATGCCCCTTCTTCCACAATGTTCCTTAAACCTTAGAATAGGGATCATGTTACAGATGTCCTGGTTGGGCCCGGGCACCCCATGGTCACTTATTTCTCTGCATTTTAACCAGTTGAGTATCTCTAAACTAGTCTGCGTCTGCTACCAAAAGGAACTTAGATGAGATGTAAGGGTGGCACTTGTCTATGAGTATAAAAATGGGTCTGTAAGAGGTGGTTGGAGACTATGTTATTTTAGGAATATGGTGGTAGGTAGGTTCTCCTCTAAGGCCTTCTTGGCTAGGATTACAGTGCCAGGTATGGGTTCTTTCCAAATGAGCACACGTTTGGTCTGATCCTAAAGAAGTTGTTTGTCCCCCAAGATACAAGTACTACTATTGCACCTTTGGGAAATATCTTTCCAGTTCCATCTTGTTGTGGTTCTCAAGCTGGGTAGGACTATTGATAACTTTTATCCCTTGGCGGCTTGCATAATATGTATGAGAGCTGGTTCTCAGGGAGGAGATTTTCAGGTCCATATCAGCTTGATTTATCCAAGTTCTATGACCAAAGTGTGTGGTGTCTTCGGGTATAGAATCTTACCTTTATATTCTGGTAGGAAACCAAGAGCAGTGGCAATAGTCTATATTGCTTTAGGGGTCTTTGGGAACCCTCTGCCCAATGACTTGAAGTGAGGCTCTCTGTCCTCATGTTTGGTTTGTGTTCAGTTGTCTGTGGTCCATGGGAGGAGCATTGTTCCCTTGTGAAGTAACTACTTTAAAACTGTCAATGTATGGACATAGTGTATTCTTCAAGCCATCTACTTTAGTTGATTTGAATTGGGATGGACCATTTATATGGATGGGGTGAGGATAACACAGTGGACTATTGTCCTCTGCTGTCTGGAATGATGATCTAGGTATCTTGGGATACTCTCTTTTTTCTCTCTATCTCTCTCTTCATGTCTTCTTTTTATACTAAGAAAAGAATCAAGCCTCATATGAGAAACTTAAAAGAGGACTCTTGGTGGTTTAAGAACTACTTAAACCAGAGCAGGGTTTTTTGTTTTTTGTTTTTTCCTACCTGAGTTTATTTGGGATATTTTTTTTTTCTTTTTTGCTTCTTAGGAGGGTATGAAATGGAGGTTATAGGATTTTCTCATAAATGAGCATTTTCCATGAACTCCTATTATTTTCTTGTTCTTTAGGAACCAGAAGAGCCATGCATCATATTTCTACTGACTTGAACAATTTTTTCTGACATGGAATTAGTCACTTGTGAGATCCTAATTTGTACTATGAATAAAATGTCTATTATTTATGGTCAGTCATGGGGTAAGCCTGTTGAATTCAGTGTGCGTTCTGTTGGCTTTTTTCATTTTAAAGGATGGTGTCCAACATAAGCCTTAAAGACCTCTGCCTAACTCTGCTGCTACTATTACTTTACTTATAAATTTTCATTGGGGACCTTTACTCCCTTCCTAATGTTTAATCACCATTAACCTAGAAGCTAATCATGCTCAACAGCTAATGTAAACCTTGTGAATGCGTCAAACAAAGGACTTATTCAGAGAGCTCACAGAAAATCGGGCTGTCGTTTAAACTTAAAAGGCAAACAACCAGGCAAATATTTGGTACAAAAAAATAGACTGTCTAATGAAGCTGAGCTGGTTATTTCAAAGTCCTGGTTTGTATTCCTCATTCTCTTGATGAGCGTTATATTCTGAACCTGGTTATGAATCTTAATTTGAAGGAAAAACAAAACAAAACAAAACAAAGCCAAGATTAACTTCCAAGAGATCAGGAAGTAAAGTCTTCAGGACTGAACAAATAGATCAATGATATGTAAGTGAAGGAATTGAAAAGAATGAGATCTTAGAAGGAAGGTGGAGTTTTAATGACATTTGGCAGATAGCAACCTAATAAATAATCCTGTTTCTGGTCTGGAGATGGCTGGCAATCTAGATAGAGCAGAGAGAAAATGCATTCTTGAGAAGGAAAAACTGATGAAAGGTCACAACAGTGTTCACAGTGAGGATGCTGGGACCACTGAGAGCCCCTTTTGGAGGGTCTGGCTGGTTGATTGGATCATAGGAGTTCTATCTTGGCAACGCACACACTGATTACTGAATCCACCCTAAGACATCATCTGTGCTTTGAGTCTTGTACTTTTTCTTTTTTTTTTGTAAACAGGGAGAAGACAGTTACCATTTTCTTATAAGTAGAGACATTTCTCATTATAAACTAAAGAAAATGGCACTTCAGCTCCTGGGAGAACATTTAAGGTGACTCCTTTAAGAATTAGTTCACCCCCAAGGTTGGCAAAGCTGATCTTTAAGGGATGCCAAAAGCCTGATCTTACCAGGTGGTGGTGGTTCACCCCTTTAATCCCAACACTCGGGAGGCAGAGGCAGGTGGATCTCTGTAAGTTCAAGGCCAGCCTGGATAGCCAGGACTGTTTCACAGAGAAACTCTGTCTCGAAAAACCAAAAAAAAAAAAAAAAAAAAAAAAAGCCTGATCTTGAATCCCTGCCAGAACCTGGTCTTTTTCTCAATGGTGTAAAAGGAGTATGCAGCACTGTAGAGACACCAGGGAAGAATCTACAGGCATCTTGAGTCTACCGTATTCTGGCTGCACTTTCAATCACTGCACCATTGTGCCTCAATTTTCAGTTATAATCATTATAATCATTTACCAACAGATTTTAGTGATCTGAATTTTATTTTTCTCTCACCCACCTTCATGTTTTCCCTTACTCCATGTGCATGGTTAATCATCTTATGTCCAGGAACAAACCATGATTATTTTAAAATAAAAATATTTAGAGAGGATGAAGAATACTAGGTATTGGTATTCATAATTGTGAACCACATTTAATTCTGGACTGTAATTAATATAAGTACAGCTTGCTGTTTAAAATGTCCTACAAAGGAGTGAGGTGGATGGGTCCTCGCAGCAGATGCTTCTCACCTCCAGTGGGAATGCAGGAAGGTTTTCACTAGCTGGCTGGCTGTGTAAGCACACCTGGAAGGAGGCAAGAGCCGAAGAACACTTAGGCAGGCAAGAACTGGATTAGAGAACAACAAAGTGGAAGCCCCACCCTTTAGCTTTCCCCAAAGGACAAGGGTAGAGGTTCCAAATGGGAATAGAGAACTTACTTTTCACTTTAATTATTTAAGATATGGGACCTGATGCTCTTACACACCCACTTCTAAGTACAGTCATCACAACATTGCAACACCACTTTCTCACCACTGTTATTAATCTTTGAGAAAATGAATTTATTATAAACAATGCGATATGTATGTACCAGAGTGACAGTGACATGAAAATATACAAGCTAATAGAGAAAAGATTCCTTTCCCCCCTTAAAATATGTCATTTGGTTTTTTTAATACCTACTCCATTGACAATTATTTTTTGGGTTACTGGATTTTGAAAACATAATTATAAAGAGGAAGCCATCTTCCTCCTATAAATTCTTCACAAATGGGTATTTTAAATCTTGGTTTGTAAACTGCTCTGCTCCCAAAGTTAGTAGGGCACCCTGATTATAGTTTGGGGGGTGGAGTTTTGAGTGTGTCCTACACAGAAAAGAGACTGTCATGGTGATGCAATTGTTATGACTACTTTCTCAGTAAGTCCTATCTCTTTGAGTCTTATGCTGCTAAAACAGAATATATCAGAATGAATAAGTCTTGAAGAAGAGAGATTTCTTTCTTACAGTTTGGCAGCTTAGAAAATTCAAGTCCAAGAGGCTGTAAGGATGAATGCCTTCATGCTGCAATATTTATGGCAGATGGTGAAAGCTAGGGGAGATATGTGTGTGTGTGGGCACATGTGGTGAGTGTGTCATTGTGTGTGTGTGTGTGTGTGTGTGTGTGTGAGAGAGAGAGAGAGAGAGAGAGAGAGAGAGAGAGAGAGAGAGAGAAGAAGAAGGAGGAGGAGGAGGAGGAGGAGGAGGAGAGAGAAGCAGGGGCTGGGGGAGAGTGTGCTATGCAGGAAAGGGCACGGGAAAGGCAAGAACATGCTTTTACAAAAAAAAAAAAAATCCACTCTCAAGGTAAGAACCCACTCCCACCAGAACACGATAAACACCCCAATCACCTCTGGACAGGGTGTGCCTCTGAACACTGTCATATTGGGAGATTAAGTTTCCACCATGTGAACCTTTGGGGACACATTCAAATCACAGTAGTTCCCAAATAGAAATCTAATAGGCAGGAGGAAATGCTGTATTAAATATAAGTTTCTACTCATGCCCTTTCCACCACCCTGAGCATAAGAATCTCTCTCTCTCCCCCTGCCAGGCATTCTGTCCTGTCAGCAAACCTGACTCAGTAGTGACTGTGTCGCGGAGCGTTTTCATGATGAGTCAGACTCAATTCCTCTCCTCCTTTATTTACCCTGCACACTTCACTGTGAGTAACAGGACTTGGCGTGATGGCAATACTAAGGAAATGGTATCTGTATTTGTTTGGACTTTCTGCCCTTTCCCAGTCGTCATCTGTCCTCACAATAGCCCACTTGCCATTGCCTCTCTTTCTTGGTTTCACCTTTTATAATGATTAAGCTTTACAACTGACACTTCCAACCCCACCTCACCCCACCCCCCACACCCCACCCCATCCCCACCTCCAGCTCCACCCTACTCCTGCTACTGCAGTCCATAGTGACTAAAGCAATAAATGACTCAAACTTCAAAACTCAACAGTTGATGCTGTGGACAGAATTCAGGTCTGCTCTTCATCACTTGGCTTTGTTTCTCAAAGGGACTCTATCACAAGCCAGTTTTGTGAGTAGAGTGGCACTTCCGAGAAGCATAAAATTTGAGCTTTTGCCTAGATCCGCATTTCTGACAATATATCCACATCTGAGACAGGGGTTCCAGATGCCTTTCTGGAAAGATATTCTATGGTTGTGTTCATTTGTGTATCACTACATGAATATTAGAAGGCATGGATATTAGAAAGTTAAAATTACCCTGGACTTTTGAATTATAACCTATTTTTATGTTCAAGCTATCTGTGTATAATTTCTCCTGCAGTTGTATATAAAATGTTTTTACATTTAAAAAAGGACAAATACTATAGAATTGTATTACATGAAATATATAGAATGTACAAATTCATAGAGACAGAAAGATCAGACATTATTTCAAGATGAAGAAGAAAGGAATATAGAGCAATGATTTGCTAAGTACAGAATCTCTGTTTTGTGTGATGGAAAAGCCCCACAAATGGGCAGTAGTATCAGGACATATTATCATGAATGTAATAACTCTATACAATTAATATAATTAACGAACATCATAAATATAATTATTGAATGAATACTGCAAATGTAATCAATGAATACCTCAAATGTAATTAATATCATGAGTATAATTATGAACATCATGAGTGTAATTAAAAAAAGAAAGAAAAAAAAAAGAAAAGAGAGGTAAAGGTTCTGGGAAGGTTTGAAATCCAGAAATCTGTTTGTTGTTTTGGATAACACACTCGTAGTTCCCTAGGGAGCTCAATGCAGGAGTCACCAACTGAACTTCCTGGGGATCTGGATCGCAGGCCCATTCCCCTTTATCTCCAGCATTATGACTATAAAGGGGCATGAGGCAGGAGTTCTGCTTTTCTGGCATAAAAGGGCCAAACAGGAGAGAGACACAAATAAATGACTATCAGAGGGTGTAGAGGTTTGTTCGGATCATACTGGTCGCAGGGCTGGGGAGGTGACGGTTCAGCCAGGAAAGTGCCCACAGCAGAAGCATGGAGACCCGAGTTGGGTTCCTGAATATGTCTCTGCCCATCCCAGTGCATTGTCTTACTAACCGGTGAGCTTCAGGTTCGGTATTAGTTAGGGGAACTAATCCTAAATTTGATCTGGTACACTAAATATTACTGTAACAGTGCATCAAAATTATTCTTTATAGTTACAGAGTGAAGTCTTATATTAGTGAAAATTAGGTATTTTTACGGGATAAGACTCCGGTCACATGTTACATTGCATTTAATAGAGTTTTGTGTTTTGTTTTTTATTTATTTATTTTTTATTATTTTATTTTATTTATTTATTTTTTTCTGATACAGGGTTTCTCTGTGTAGCTTTGGAGCCTGTCCTGGAACTCACTCTGTAGACCAGACTGGCCTCAAACTCACAGAGACCCACCTCCTGAGTGCCACCACTGCCCTGCTTTAGTAGGGATTTTGTTTTGTTTTTGTTTTTTGAGACAGGGTTTCTCTGTGTAGCTTTGCGCCTTTCCCGGAACTCACTTGGTAACCCAGGCTGGCCTCGAACTCACAGAGATCTGCCTGCCTCTGCCTCCCAAGTGCTGGGATTAAAGGCATGCGCCACCATCGCCCGGCTTAGTAGGGATTTTTTAAGGAATTATTTTCCTAACTACTCCTTGAAGTGTGGGATTGGGACTGTTTTATTTAGGCAGACCCAAGACCCAGATTGCTTCCTCAAAGCAACCTGTCTAAATAGATCCCAGAGTCCTGCATTTAATACCTGGGAAGGCTCCATCCCATTAGCACCAGATTCAGCTGAAAGGGCTGCTTTCAGGAGTTCACAAACATGTTCCTCATGGGATTTTCTTTGTCAATTGCCCAGAACCCAGAAACCGAGTCAGAGTGGAATTGTTGCTGTAGGTCATTTCTCAGAAGAATGAAACCACAGAGTTCACCTTAAAAGCAAATGAGGCTATCAAACCTGGTGTCTGTGTCATAAACTGAATACAATGGGGGCAGTCAGGAGCACCTCCGGAGGTTTTCTTTCTTTCTTCCTTTTTTTCCCTTCACACAAAGAGGTAAAGATAAACCCTGAATGGTCTTACCCTAATACGCAAGGCCACCTCCCCTTACAGTTCTTGAAAGTGACAGGTATTTAAGGGAGCTCTTCCTCATCCTTTGCTTTGAAGGAAAACAACGACGACAAACTAGCTAACTAACTTAACTCGCTAACTAACTAACAAGACACACAGAGTTGGAAGCACTGACCGGTGGTTGTTTCACCGTTCATTTGAAGTGAAAGATAAGAAAGGTCGCTGTAACTAAGCCTGGAGGCTTTGCAGGCTTCTAAATACCTATTGCTGCCTTGGAAAGGAACTTTGTGCTCTTATCAAAACGTAATGCAAAATGAAATGAGACACAGGTCCATTTACTTGGGAGCCTAACAGCCTATATTCCGGTGGTTAAAATAGAGGTTAGCAATGCCAGGTTGTGCCTTCAGAAGCCTACCCACCTCCCACCTGCTATCTCTGTACCACTCTCCACTTCTGCTCCAGTCACTCCCTTAACTTGATATCTGTTTACTCTAGAGGGAGCGGGTTTTGAGAAGAGATCATAAATATCCTGGCCCAACGCCCTAGCAGCCATAACAAGGAAAAAGAACATACTCGCCTGAAGATAACGTTGGGGATATTTAAATGTGTGGGTTAAATTTTTATCCACTCTAATAACTGGATTTTTTTTTCCTTCAGTCCACTTCCTACTTCTTTGCTCTCTCTTTCTGCCCTGAAGCGGCAGGCATAAGGACCTGTGCAGGCAAAATCCCCCAGAGTCTACTGCCGGATAGATCTGTAAGGACGACTTCTTTCCACAGTACCTGGGTGGCTGTCCCTTCTCCGAAATGGCTGGTGTCAGTGGCTGTTTAAAATATTCTATGTTTTTCTTCAACTTCTTGTTCTGGGTAAGTATTTTTCTTTTACTTATCAGTTTTGTACAAGAAAGAGGAGCTTGAGATAAATCTCATAATGTCACAGAGCTAGAGGATGAGGAGGAAAAGGCATTTTTCCATTGAACTGTTTGGATTTGTTTGTCTCTCTTGGGTTGTTTCGGGAACTGAAAATAAGCCAGTGACTCAAAAAAAAAAAAAAAAAAAAGTGTGCTCAAGTTCTTTGAAGATAAACATTTCCCAAATGTTTTCATATTGTTGCAAGACTAAACACAGGGGAAAATATCCCTTAATTAAGGATGATTATTCTTAGTTATATGTCAATCAGCACTCTCTGGCTTAAGGACTCCAAGGAAAACAGTTTGATTCCGCCTGGCTTCTGGTTCCCTCCCTTGACATCTGGGTTTAAAACAGGTGACTGACTAGGAGGTGGTGGGATGATAAATGCATGAGAAGATCATTTTCAGAGCCCCCAGGAAAAATTAATGGGTCTTGAAATGCTCCAGGAGAAGCAGTACGAGTATTTAATTATAAGATTCAGCTAAACCAGTGACTGTGGATTAGTATTTTGAAGTCAGTATTCTGATGTGTCATTGACCTGCCCTTTCAAACAACAGGGTTTGGGTTTAGCCGAGTCTGTTTTGCTTGAAAGTCAGTGGTTCTCAACCTTCCCAATGCTGCGACCCTTTAATACAGTTCCTCGTGCTGTGGCGACCCCAGCCTTATCCTTGTTATTTCCTAACTAATTTTGCTTCTGCTATGAACCGTAACATGAATATCTGATAGGCAGGCTATCTGATACATGACCCCTGTGAAAGGGTCGTGCCACCCTGAAGGGGTTGCGACCCACAGGTTGAGAACCACTGATGTAGCTAAAACAGATACAGTGAAAAATGAATATTAACGTGAAGGGCTGGGCTGTTGGGAAAACAGCCTTACTTACTGTTTTACATATTCGGGAAGTAAAATATGTTACAAGTGAAGCAATATACCAGCGTGCTCAAATAGAAAAAAACAAATCATTTTATATTCTGGATTGAAAAAGTGGTTTATGCACTATTAAGAATAAGGAGCTCTAGTCTTGTATCAGACCTTTTGGCCTTTAACAGAGAGATAGATGGCTGGTATTAGCACCGTAAATTTCTTTCTTTTCTTTTTTAACTTTGGACAAAGAGCTTATTAGAGAGTTGGACAGAGCAGTGGGGAAAAGGAAAAGCTCCAATCTCATAAACTTCCATTCTGTTAAACTAATGATGAATTTAAATAAACTAATATAATTTTATTGTCTGAAATGACTTTCCACTCAATGGCCAGTAGCTCTAGTGAATATAGGTGACATATTGGTGAACTAAATTAATTAAATAAGTATTTATTTATATAAATAAGAGAGTAAAAACATTTTGTTCTTTATACTTTGTCTTTTTCCTAGAAAAAAGTGGGCTGCGTTGAAAATAGCAGAAACTAGAAAAATATTTTGAGACTCAAGAATTTATGACAAATTTTAAAAATTCATTTGATACATTGCTTCTCTTGAATTATTAAAGTCACTGAGAGTAGAATATAAATGTGCTCCTTGGCTTTCTTTCAAACTTTCCAACATTCACAAACAAAGACAAATTTGGAAAATTAACTCTATTATTGGGCCTCTCAAACAGTGAAACCCCAATCAATCTGTACACGTTTCATTCACTTGCCCAGGCAATTATGAAGAAACCATTAGGGTTATCATTCATCTATCAATACATTAGCATGTGTCTTGAAAGGAAATTACATTTACTAATGTACCTACAATATCATTCTCATACTTTAAAAACTTAATACAAATTTCTTAATGAGGGTTTAAATTTCTCATCGCTTCAAAAATGTGATTTGAACTGGGATCCAGAAAAGGTCCACAGACTATGGTCGGTTGGTGTCTGTAGATTCCCTCTCCAACTTCCTCATTTTTCTCCTTTTTGAAATATTGTGTGGTTATTTCTGCTGGTCTTATCAAACTTTCAATGGTTTGAATTTTGCTCTTCACATACCCAAGGGGTACCTTTCCATACTTTTCTGTCTTTCATATTCCTGTAAGCTAGCCATGGCATCAGGCCGATTGACAAGATGTAAGCTTTTGTAGGGGAGAAAGTGCTACTTCGTAAGTAATACTATGTCCTTTCATCAGGAAGTATACATGGTGTGTCTCTGTTTATGAGGATGCTCAAGTTCATTTTCGGTTCATTAAAATATTGAAATGGGTGATAATCTAGTGCTATCAATATTTCTTCACATGTTAGTTAAGTCATATTGTTTAGTTGCCAGGGCATCCAGTGTGTGTGTGTGTGTGTGTGTGTGTGTGTGTGTGTGTGCACCCATGTAGGTGTGCACATAGGTATGTGTGTGTGAGAGAGAACATATATATGTATACCACATATTTTATATGTCATAGATGCATACACAAATGTGGTGTAAATACTTCTTTCTTACTTTTTTTTTTTTTTTTTTTTCTTCGAGACAGGGTTTCTTTTGTGTAGCTTTGTGCCTTTCCTGGAACTCACTTGGTAGCCCAGGCTGGCCTCGAACTCACAGAGATCCGCCTGGCTCTGCCTCCCGAGTGCTGGGATTAAAGGCGTGCGCCACCACCGCCCGGCTCTTTCTTACTTTTTTAACCAGATTTCAAAATGAGTTAGCTTTCTCATACCATTTAACAGTAAGGTAATATTTTTCTAAGAAATGATTATACAGTCCAATGCAGTTATTATCCTTATTGATGTACAATTTATTCTGGGTTTTTGACAAAAGGCTCTTCGAGTTGGTTTCTGAGGCTTTTTGGCATGATTATAATCTTTATAATTTCTTTATTATTAAGTGGGACAAGATATTCCAGGCTTATCTGCCCATTTCCTGGCCAGAGTTAGAATTACCCATTTCTTCAAGAAGTTCTGACCTCTTAAATTTTTACAGAACCATAGCCATTGTTTATATTTGTTTTTTCCTTTTTTTTTTTGAGACAGGGTTTCTTTCTTTCTCTCTCTCTTTCTTTCTTTCTTGTTTAAGATTTATTTATTTATTATGTATATAATATTCCTCCTGCATGTTTCATGTTGCCTGCAGGCCCAGAAGAGGGCACCAGATTTCATTATCGATGGCTGTGAGCCACCATGTGGTTGCTGGGAATTGAACTCAGGACCTCTGGAAGAGTGGTCACTGCTCTTAACCTCTGAGCCACCTCACCAGCCCTGAGACAGGGTTTCTCTGTAGACAGTAGTTTTGGTGCCTGTCCTGGATATTGCTCTGTAGACCAGCTTGGCCTTGAACTCACAGAGATCCGCCTGGCTCTGCCTCCTGAGTTCTGGGATTAAAGGCGTGCACCACTGCCATCCAGCCATATATATATATATATATATATATATATATATATATTTCCATTTAAACAACCAAGTATTAATATACTAGTAAACACAGCTTTTAAGATATTAAAACAAATCTGTCTGAAAATACCCACACCACACTAGAAACTATCTTCAGATTAGGAAAAAGTTAAAATACATCATTATTTTATAAACAGAGAATGCAAAGTTCTGATTGAAATTGTGAATTCATTGTCTAATTCACAAACAGGAATTTGGAATAGATCCAAATTTTGAACCAAACGTTATATAAGGATAATCCCGGAGAGGGATGTGCAATGGGTTTAAGATAAAGAGTTCAAGGTCAGTTGCAGCTCTCCTGTCTGTGTGCATTATGTTCCCAGACACTGTCACAGCTTTCCAGGGGGACTCTGATTACTTTATGGTTACAACCTGTTCTTTCTCTGAGGTCACACATGAAGTTTACTGATACTGTAGATTTCAGTTAGATAATTCTAACTTCCTTCACTGACTTTTCTCCTCCCCATGTGTGGTGGGACCTGCAACTTCGAGATAAGAGGTAGTGACCCTCCGTGAGGACAACGGCTGGAAAGATCACTGCTAACTTCTTAGCTACATGTGACACCAGCATTTTAAATCAAGATGTAGGCATCTGGAGCTGTTTTTGAGGTGATGGGGGGACATTCCTGTTTCTACTCTTGTGTCTCCCCTCAGCCTAGAGTTCTCAGTTGGAAAGTTATGATCCTTCATAGGAAATTAGCAATTTGTCATATTCTTAATGTTTACATGAGCAAAAATTTTAATGTTTCCATTGATGTGGTTTTCTTGTAGATGTCCATGGCCTTGTGTTTTCAAATGCATTCTTTCTGGTTCTAACTTGTGAAACTTGGCTTTTGTAAAGTGGGGCCAGATGTTGAAATATCTCTGAGATATGCATATAGTCACTTGATCTAAACATACTGGTTTCTCTTCAGGGAAAACTTGATGTGCCACACAAATATGTGGCGGTTTACATTTCATAGAATTACTAATCGAAGAAAAACATGTGAGTTGAAAATCATTCCTAATCATGCTGGAGACCGCTGCAAGTGAGAGAATTGGAGGTGTTATCAATAATAAAGAAGTTGCAGATACAAAATCTATTTCCCTGAGTCATATGTCAAACACAGGAAATGCCCAAATTTTCTCATGCCCTTCTTAGATAGGACAGGCCTGGGAGTATCAAAGAAGTGTAGGGTTTCCTGGGCATCTGGGTAAGTATGGGGTCTTTTCTTGGGAAGATGCAGGGTAATAAAAACCAGACATGGAGTACCATGTAGAGATCAGGTTTCATGAAGAAAAGCACATTGACATGTTACCAGTCTTTAAGTGAGCACAGTGAGGAAAGTGGGCTAATTCGTAAAGCCAGAGGTATCTGTACCCAAAGGGATCAATGCAAAATGGAGTTTGAAGTGTTTAGAAGATAGTCTTGACATGGACCAAATCCAGGAACCAGTGATTCATTGTTCATTGTCTTTTCTACCTTGGATGTGCTCAGCTTCATTAAGAGCTTGGAGGCAAAGCAGACATCTCTCTGAGATAAGGGTACATTACAAATATTAGGACACAATTATATTTTATCCTGTCGGCTGATAATTACAAATAGTAGGGCACAATTATAGTTTATCCTGTCGGCTGATGAAAAGCCCTGTGAGAAACAGTTTCCTGCGGCTGAAATCTATGATCTTTGTAAGTAGAGTGGCTGCTTGTCATGGTACAGTGAATGTTATCAGTTGGACTGCAGTAACAGTGAGGATCTAAGAACCCAGTTGCAGTAAGCTCAGATCAAACAAGACACTGCTTTTTACTAGCTGTTCTTCCTTGGAGGGAAGAGCTTCTCTGTATCTTACAGTTTGCCATCTCCCCAAATTTTGACCATAGATCTATATACCCCTTAGATCATTGTGATGATTAAGTAAGTTAATATGCATAAAGGACTCAAAAGAACAATAAACACTTATAAAAAATGGCATTTTAATCAGCATTTTATAGGCATTTTAATGAAGAAGATATGAAACTATTTCATAATGTGATGGATAATTTTCCGTGTTGGATTTTGGACCAGGGGAGGAACTAAGACTGAAATAATTTATGATAGGGCAAGAATTCTTCCACCCCAGTTAAAGAAATGAAAAAAATATGGATTCCCACCAATTGTGATTCAGATCCTGAACACACCCTATTGCTTTGTGCTAACATATGTTCATTGGTTGTTCGGTACACCTTTCTGCATGCATACAAAAGAGGGTAGCACTTTACCTAGAAAGATTAATTGAAAAAATTAATTAAGGAATTTTGCAAAAACTTACAAGCAAGGCTTGGTATGCAGTAGTTTAATTGATTTTTTTATTCCAATGATGGATCATATTGCTTTTTAGCATGAGAACTTGCCCCCCCAAATGATAATCATGTTTTATGCATAGTAGGCTTTTAAAACATAAGCATAATTTTAGCTCTGCTTGACCCTTCTCTTCTCTCACAAGACAAGGAGTCCGTGAGAATGAAGTGTGTAGACCTCAATGATGCTAGCCTCTATTCTACATAGATAAGGCCCCAAATATCCCCACCCAATTGGCTTCAAGCCTGTGGCTGTGGATAACACAAACTCTCCTCTGCTCATGACCTTTTCGAGCAGTTGTAAGCTGAGCTTGTGTTTCTAGGAACCCCCATGAATTCCTGTCAAGTCCCGCAGATTTCAAATCAGAAGTTAGTTCCGAAAGTCTTTCCATTCTCTTCCTAACATTTTATTGATTTCAGTGTATTTCCTGTCTTAGTCTGCTTGGACCTCTATAAGATATTACTGTGGATTGGTAGTTGAAGCAACAGAAATTCATTTCTTACAGTTCTGAAAGCTGGGAGGTCTAAGATTGAGGTGACGGTCATTTGAGTGCTTGGTGAGGGTCCTTCTCCTGCCTTCTTACTATGTTCTCACGTGGTCCTTCCCAGGGGTTAAGTTAATGGAGAGAGACAGATCTCTCTTGTAAGGTTCACAATCTTATTGGACTAGGATTCTACCTCAATGAGTTCATTTAACCTTAATTATCTCCTAAAAGTCCTATTTCCAAATATATCACTGAAGCGTGTTTTGTATAAGAGTCTAGGGAGATGCTAACCAGACCTGTTGCTTGCCCATATGCAAATACCAAAATTGCCTACATTCTCAGAATACTGATTCTGACCAACCACATCCTAAGTGTAAAATACAAAGAGATCAAGTAAGAACTGGGTAAAAACCACAGTTGTTCTCCTAAAAGTGAAACCAGAATAAAGATGGGCCAGTTAGTTCTACAGTACCTACTGATGGCAGGCCTAGGGCCAACGGATTAATGCCTTTCATTTCACAGTCTTACAATTAAAAAGTATCTAGAACTGGACGTGTCTTAACAACATCACAGACCCTTAGAGCCAAAGACGAGGGATGGGGAAGGCGCTATGCACTCACTATCATGGTCCATCTTAAAGCAATGGTTGTGAAACTGCTTTGTATTTAACCAACTTGGGAGAAGATGCATTGACTTTTAAGATTAGCTTTAGCATTTATGAAGGTTCTAACGGTGTTAAGTTTGCTATTCTTACATTTGAATTTCTCCAATGAGGTGAGAAAGATGTGTTTTAAACAGTATATTTTAATTTTAAGACTAAAATACAAAAAAGGGAGAGGGATAGTGATGGGCATGGGCATGAGCATTTAACTAATTTCTATATGTGCAAAAGGATTTTGTCTAATTGTGAAGACTGAAATTAGGCAAAATATTCTTGATTTCTGAGATAAATGAATACTCCTTTTCAATGTTGGTGTTACAGATAATATTCAGTTGCTGAGAAAACCTAACATCATTTGAGAGTCAAATATAGTTAATAAGATATACAGGTATAGTTTAATTTCTAAGTACTTCAAAGTAAATAATAATGCAAAAAGGAGATAAAGGTTTAAAGACTATCACATTCTTACTATAAGAGTTATTATTATTATTATTACCTTATTTTTTGAGATAATATAGTTACATCATTTCCCTCTTCCATTTCCTCCCTCCAAACCCTGCCATATACTGTTTTGTGTTCTTTTTCAAATTTATGACTTTCCATTAATTATTGTTGTAGACATACGTAAATATATTACCTGTAGGTGTTGTATGTATAACTTTTCAGGGCTGACCATTTGGTATTGGAAAACCAATTGGTGTGCTCTTCCCTGGGGAAGACTATTTTCCTAGCTCTCAGCACTTCATAGTTGTCTTAAAGCTTTCTCTTTGATAGTATAATAAGTCCCAAACAAACACTAGTTACTAGGATAGTTAACATTACTTTTAGTTAAAGTTAAAGACCAGATCAACATAAGGGTGTGGGAAATCGAAGATCAGAGTAGTCAAGGCAATATGGAAAGGGATAAGTAGCACTAAGGGCCTTTTGAAAAGCCATATGAAAACCTACTAGTGTAGAAGCTTCTAAAATCTACACATAAATAAATGGAATTTAAATAGAGTTACCATACAATGAGACAATATCCTAACTAGATATCATATGATACCAAATAAAACTCCCAGTGCCAAGAATGGGTTATACCTTTTTGAGTTGTTAACAAAAAGGTTCCTATAGTTTCCCCCTGAACATTACAAGCAATTGCTGATGCTATTAGCTACCCTCTACAACATTACTGCTTAAAAAAAAAACAACAACACAGGCTTATGTTATCAAACGTGGAGAAATCTGGCTGGTACTAAATGAAAGCTCCATCACTGCTGGTTAAGTGCTGTACATGCTACTGGAGGAGAAAAGTAACCATCAGTTTCTTCCAGCTATGACCCCTCAGAGCTGTAATAACAACCTGCCTGTAAAATATGCCCATTGGCACAAGAGTGGCATGAATGTTATAGGAGCAATCAACCACTTTTTATTTGGATTTCATGAGATGCAACCTAGCCCTGATATTGTTAAAGAGGTGGAGAACCTGAGACTAGATAGGTCATGGTCTCCAAAGGAAAACCCATTACTATTATTCTGCTTAAGTGAACATAGCAATAAAATGACTCCTCATGACATATTACTATACCCATAGATCAGTGCATCCCTCAGCCCTCATCAGAGAAGCTTCTTCTTGCAGTAGATGTAAATGAACACAGAGACACACAACTGGACAATATGCAGAGTGAAAGACTTTGGAGTACTCAGCTCTGAGTAGAATGCTTTTGTTTGTTTGTTTTGTTTTTACAACATCTCTCCCCTAATAGGCTCAAGGATTTACACAGAAGAGGGTGTAGAAAGATTGGAAGAGTCAGAGGTGATGGGTGATTTTAAGTAAACAGACACAAAAGGGCAGATACATATATGAATTCCCGGAGACAGTGAAAGCATGCATGAGACATGCTCAGGAGAGAAAAAAATCCCAGCACAAAGGAGAAGTGGGCACAGACTCCCAGGCCTAGCCAAGAAGCTGTTCCCAAATGATAAGCAAGGGGCAGGAGGAAAATGAGTTTTCTTTAATGGAGTGATACCGGGGATATCAACCATGCTCATGGGCAGTTGGCCAACACGAAACAGACTCCAATGCTTTTTAGTGGATTTTTCTGTTCTTTTTTTGTTTTTAAAAGAAAGAAAGAACATGAAATGGGTTAGGAAGGGAGGCGGGATGGCATGGGAGTCAAGGGGTGGAAAAGAATATGATAAAAATATACTGCATGAAATTCTCAAAGAATACATTTAAAAATGAGGATCAGGATAAATGTGCTTGTAAAGGGAGAAGAAAAAGACAAAGTTATCAGGAAGGAAATCAATTAGGGAAACAAGAAAAAATGCAATTATTATAGAATCACCACCAGGAGGTCCCTTTAGTTATTATTTGACGCTAATTCTCCCTCTCTGACTTGCAATCTAGCACCTGCTAACCTGGGTTCTTATCTTCATTTGTAAATATTAGCTTTCCTGGGAAGAGGGGTAATGAGGCTTGCAACACTAAACTTTTATTAATTTATGTTATATAGTGTCTATATATGCCTGCATATAAGATAGTCAATTGTATAAGTTATTGTCTACTGAACAAAGAATTCTACTTTTTAAAAAATTGCATTAGAATAATTGGGGCGATTTTTATAGGGGTTAAAGCATGTAAGAAGGGCAGATTGGTTAGGAGTTGGCCTGGATTTCAACCTTGTGACTGTAATCTACCAGGATTCAGTTACTTTTAACAAACAATTTGGACTTAGATGTCTTTTGGGAAGCAGAGATTCCATGTCTCCTCAGCTGCTCAGTGCGCTGCCTATTCTTTTAACAATCCCCTTGACTTTTCTTCTACTGGAAGCATAATGAGAAAGCTCTGAAGTTCTGCTGAAGGTTGCAGGCATGTGGTTCAACCATGCATGCATGAAAGCAAGGGCACTCCAAGGTCACTGGGTTTTGGAGAACTCGAACATTTCTTTTTTAATGTATGGAGAGGTCAGAAACATCTAGAAAGTCCCCCAAGGCCTACTATGTACGGCATGTCACCAGGGCTGTTCTCAACATATCTATCTAATAATATATCTTTGATTTTTTTGAAGCCCCTATGTATATCTCTTTCTGTTTTAACCTTGAGAGACAAGAGTTTTCCTTACACTAAGGTAAAATGCGTTTCGCGTTTTATGTGTTGGCCATGGTCCAAATTAAATAATCTGGTAAAGTCATTAAGGGAATTTAAGACTTTAAATACTGTTCACCATTGTTTCTTTTCTCTAGGTAAGCCTTACTACCTAAAAGAATTTTTTTTAGAAAAAGTTCATTTGAGTTTAAAAATATTAATCTATACTATCATTGCTAAATTTCAAATTTTGTCAAAAATGCTCTACTATTGTTTATCTTTGCAATTTCCAATCTTCCTAGGGATCCTGAATGCATATTTGATAATTAGTGAGTTATGCCTTTCTTTCTTGGTCCAAAATAGAGTTCAAAAGTCAAATCCAGGAGTATATTAGGGGTATCTTATCTTTAAACCATAGGCAGAAAAACCCACGTGATTGGAATTAAATCATGTGAAATGTCTTTCTACCCGGCAGAGGTGGATTCTTGTCTTAACACTACGAATGGACTGTTACTCTTATCAGTCTTATAGACTGCTATGGAGCACTTCAGACTGTAATGGTCTGATTATTGATAAACTGTTGCAGCCAGATAAATGGTGTTTATGGAATGTGCATTTCATTTTATCTTTGTACTCTAACATTTCCCCACCCCCTGTTTCTGCAGATATGTGGTACGTTGATCCTGGCACTCTCGATATGGGTGCGAGTAAGCAAGGATGGCAAAGAGGTAAATATAGATACACAAGTAACTGTCTCCTTCATGAAAAGCAACAGCAATGATAATGACAAGTAGAAAAAGTTCTGTACCATTTTTCTTCAATGCCTCACTTACCATGTGTGATGTTTTATGGGTTTACAATTTAAGCCATCAAAACGACTTGCTATGTGCCTTGCATGGAGCATTCCTTCTGGAGACTGGAGAGGGGTATGTTATTGTTACAGAAGCATCTGTGTTTGTGAAGGGAAAGAAATCTAACATTCCAAGCTACCCCAAATGTAAGAGTTAGTCAATGCAGTTGGACTGGTCAATCACTTGGCCAAAGGACCACTCCTCAGGAAGGCTGGTTTACCATAAGCCATGTTAAAAATACAGAAGTAATTATATCCTTTATGAGGTCATGTGTTTTTCCTTCTGAGCTCCAGCACTCTGTGTAGTTGATAATGGAGAACAGGAATTCAGTATGCTGCCCATTACATTGGCACCCCCAGTCTGCTTTGGCCATATGACTATTTGTCTGACCTTCATGACTGAACATGTCACCTCAAATGGTATGGCTTCCTCTCTTCCTCCTCCAGGAAGCTACCAAGATTTATAGCTCATCTGCCCTGGGGCTTTTCAGTGAAGCTCAAATAAAATTATCTTTGAGTTTTCCTCTGAACCCATTCTTGAATTATTTTATCAGCGAGACTAAGAACCCTGAGAGGTGACCCCAATTTCCCTGGTAACATGTGTCACCCCAGGTGGGGTTCTCCCCCAAGTTCAAGTAACATTATTTTCAAACTAGAAAGACTTCAACACAAGGGGATGTAGTAAGGGGTCTAGGTAGAATCTTGCGTCCTTCATACTAAAGGCCAGGCTGATGAGCAGCTTGGAGACACCTTCCCTCCCCACCAAGAACAACTTCTATAGTACATTCTGATTATGATGTAGCTGGTCCCAAGGTGATTGGTCCAAAAATGAAAGAAGATGAAATGTTTTCTTGGAGAAGAAAGTGATTCTAGATCTCAAGGGCAGCACAGTACAAGGGTAGTCAGTATTTACCTCTTACAACCAGAATGGGAGGCAACCATTTCAACCAGAGTGGATCACACTTGTGCGAGGCAGTCACCACCAGAGGCGATCACACTCATGTGACTCAGGTGGTGTTCAGCTTCTTGATCACACAAACAGTTAATAAGACCAATTCCCTCACACTGCTTATCTTTCACTCCAGGGACAAAGCTCTTACCAGTATGTCCCCAGGTCTGGACGTTTAGTTTATAGGCACCATTCCAGCCCCAGGCTTTGGATTCACCACCTGCTATTTCTTTTCCATGCTAAAGTGTTAAAATGTGTAAGGAGGGAGAAAGGTCAGTGTGCAGGTCGGTTGTTGTTTCAGTCTTATCCAAAATAACTCCACACTGGCTCCATTTCCTGGCTCCCTTATTTGCATTTCTCTTCTTCCCTCTCAATTAAATTAATTAAAAGAGCACCCTCAGCTCCCCCCCTCTCCCCACTACCTCCCACCCCCTTGCTTTACTGTCCCAGCTCCCGCAGAACCTTTTGCTCACCCTTGGTTATGGAGGCAAGCTCTTGGCGGGGTCACATCTATTGTTAGGGCCTTTTCAAAGGTTTTGCTCCAATACCTTTCCTCCCTTAAGAAGAATTCTCATTCCAACTGAAAGTTATTAAGGCAGCGGTGAAGACAATGCTTTAACATTATTTAAATGCACTATACATCACGGTGCAACTAACTGCCTTTGGACACGGCCTAGTGGAAAGAAGGATGGAAAGAAAACTGGCAGCTGGTTTGTTTCCCTTTCTAGTATGGACAGCTTTTCCAGAAATATTCACGCCCCAACCCCTTCCCTCTTTCTCCATCTCTAGCTCTCTCTTATGACTCTTTCCATCCCAAGAGAGTCCTGAGAATCCCTGAGGCAGTTAGCTACTTCCTCATTCTATACATCACCAGATGATGAAACTGGGAGGGGCTGGGTAGGACAGATAGTCTTGCCTCCCAGGTCATCAGAATTCCATTTGTTTGATCAGTGTGGCTCTAAATTCCCGATGACCCAAGGAACTGGAGTTTGAGAGGAGGAAGAGGGTTTTGAAGATGTAATCTGTCTGACTTTGACACTCATAATTTTAAAAAAGGAAGAAAAAAAAAGACTAAGAACCATCACTCTGAGGTTACTTTGGACTTTTGAAGATGTGTGCGCAGCCTGAATTTTATATTCCTATTTGATTTCTGGGCGATGTTTTCTTTCTCGCCAGTGTTTCTGTTAAGCGAATTTGGTGTTTAGTCTGTTAAGACATGACACACATTGAACACATTAAAAGAGATCGGTTGTCCTTGAGAGAATGTGACTCCGACGCCACATCTGGGAATGAAATGGACTGGACTGCAGGGGCGAGACATCGCTGTTAGTTACATTTAGACCCCTGTGCCATCGGCCTCCTACCCAGAACAAAAGTCGCTACCAGGACAACCAGCCTGTCTTACGCAAAGTTAACTTGATGATGCGTGTTTATCTGCAGTTACTGGCAAAGAATCAAGACTGAGTGAAGAGCTGAATTTCCTTCCTGGGAAAATAGAACTAGTAGTTTTTTTTGTTTTTTTTTTTTTACAAGGGTCAACATGAGAACAAACACATACAAGAATGACAGGGAGGAGACATCTCTCTCTGCTAACGTTCCTTGGAAGGGTCATTTTTAAGGATAAACTCCATAGCTTCCAAGGTCAAAATCATGGACACCAGCCTTGTTCAGGACATCTCTTCTCATCTAAACAAGGTCCCAGTAGCCTCATTTTGCAGACGCACGAGCCCCTCTTTGGAATGTCTCCCCTTTTCTTAAGAAACACACAGACTCTGTTTATATGGGACAGCTTTGGAAAACTTGCTGGGTTCCTGCTGGAACAAACACCAGGCTCAGATTTCTAGTTCATTCTTCAGGAAGAATAGGCATTTGTTGGTCTGAACTTGCAACAGTGACTGGTAGTGGGTCAGCACACAGCTTTCTTTCTGCCTGGTCCCTGGCAGTGGGTGGCCTCACCACAGTCCTTAACTACTGCCTGGACGGGTGTCAGCTGCATCACTTAGCCTCCCTGTATAGACAGTCCATCTATTGTCTCTGCATCCGTCCTGAGTTCCAATAACCTTGCTAGAGTCTTCTGCCTGTTCAGATGTCACAGCATGCCCTGGTGACCAGACAGAGCTGCCTTCCCAAAGCTGCTTTCTTGACATATCTGTTTTGTCTCTGACCTTGTGCCTGCTTGTTAACAATGACTTCTCTGGCTTTAATAATTTCCTAATCCAGCCGGGCATGATGGCACACATCCTTAATCCTAGCACTTGAGAGGCAGAGGCAGGCTGATCTCTGTGAGTTCGAGGCTAGCCTGGTCTACAAAGCGAATTCTAAGATAGTCAGAGCTGCTTTCCAGGGATACCCTGTCTCACAAAACCAAAATAAATGAATAGAATAAAATAATTTCCTAGTCCTTTTAAAAATATATTTTCATCGATTCTTTGTGAATTTCATACACTCATTCAAGGTATTTTGATTATATTCATCCCCCACTACTCCCCTGATCCCAGATCTACCCAATCTACACTTTCCAAAATTTGTGTCTTCACTTTTGTTATTGTTGTAATAACCCACCAGGCCCAATCTGTGCTGCCCATATACTCATAGATATGGGGCCATCCACCAGAGCAGAGCGGTCTGTCTATCAGGACCTACAACCTTAAAGGAAACTAATTCTCCCTCCCAAGAAGTCTGGCTCCAATCTCAACAACAAAACAAACAAGTAAACAAACACAAACTTCTCCCCAAAAATAAATTTAAAAAATTTATGACATGAGCAGGCTTTAAATTTGTAAATCTAAGCATTATGTGTAAGCAAATACTTTTACAGACAAAGGAGGCTTTAGAAACCACAGACCCGACCTATTTCCCTTTTACAAACTGCAAATAGCCTGGAAGGCTCAGGTTAACTTACGGTCCTGGGGTTGCAAACTTGTTACCTAGTGTGACCCCAAGTAGAATACGGATCTTTATATTTAAGCTTTCATAATTTCAGCACACGCCTTCATGTCAACTATTGAATAAGTATTTCCTGTAGGTTATGAATGGATTTTAAAAAGCTTTCAACACAGAAGGATCACTAGTGGCATGTTACGTTTGCATTGATTTGGTAAAGGAGGTGACCTGTGGGTGGTCTGAGAGATTAGAGAATACAGAGTCCTGAGTGTCTTTGCATGGAGACAGCCCAGCACCTTGAGGTTCCAGGTGGCATGGGGGCGCTGAATACGGCATGCAGGTGGAATACTGGCACAAGATCTCAGCTCCAGTTGTAATTGACTACTGCACATGCATCCATGCATCGAGGGGACAAGCAGCATATGGGTTTGGGGTGCTATGAGGTTCAGTACAAGAGGATACTTGTGTCACATGTGGAGGAACTGAGTTACCCTGGATGGGTAGCCCACCCACCATAACCAGACCTACAGTATTTTCCTCAACATCCCATAATTCAACAGTCAGGTAAAATTAAAGTCTCTGGGTTAAGTCCTTCAGGGAATGAGAAGATAAGGGTTAACATGGGCTTATTGAATTCTTACCAAGATGCAAGAGCGTGTTGATTGACCCAAGACCTTTTCCCAGTGGGCCTTTTCAGTCAGTTCCTGACTTCTTGTCTATTTTGCACAAAGGCAACGTGCATTAGTTTTTATCACCACAGCCTTGCCTGTTCTTCAACTCTGTGTAAATGGATCTGACAGCATTTGGTCTTTCATGTACGACTGCTTCAGCTCAACGTGATTCTGACATTCATGCCATAACCAGCAGCGACTTGAAGAACCTGGGGTATTCTCAAGTCAAAATGATTAGATTATCACAAAACAGACTTTCGTTGTGCTACGCTATGTATCAGATGTACACTGTGTGAACCAAAGATCCCATCGAAAGGACTAAAAGCACTTTCCTTTTTCAACTTTTAGAAACAACTTTAAAAGGGCCATTACAGTTCCTCCATTCAACATCTACTGTTTCCGTCTAGGAGAATTATCCTAGAATTACCCGACTCGGGAAGGTAGCGTTTTAGGAGAATGTGAGCTCTGCCAGGGCGGAGACCTTCACTAGCTTAGACCACGAAAGCCTCTCAGGGTCTCAGAACAGGGCCTGGCACTGAGTGGGTACTCAAGGGATATTTGGAAAAGGAGAAAAAGAAACGTCAAGACAAGGAATTCACACCACCCCTCTCTTCTGTTTGTAGATCATCTCTACTGGAAGCTCTGGCACGGACCCCTACATTGCTGTGAACATCTTGATCGCGGTGGGGGCCATCATCATGGTTCTGGGCTTCCTGGGCTGCTGTGGTGCTGTGAAAGAAAGCCGTTGCATGCTTCTGCTGGTGGGTTCCAGACCCATCCCAACATCCACCCTCCAGATCCCAAGGGTTATCCGTCCCTGGGATCGGGCCAGAGACTTGGCAAGCTTGATGAAAGCCTCATTTATTTCAGAGGATTTACATATGGAAGATACTAGGGCTTTAGGTTTTGGATTACCTCAGCTTAGATTTGAGGTGACTTTTAGAGTCTAAAGGAAGATACATTTTAATCACTCATGCCCCCTTCTCTCATTCCGTCCTTCATTCGAGCCACGTGGCATGACCACGTTTCTGTGTGTCAGACACTGTGTTAAGTGGACAGGACCCGTGGGGGAAGAATAAGTGAGAATATGCCGGGCAGGCGGTGGTGGCAGCCGCACGACTTTGATCCCAATACTTGGGAGGCAGAGCCAGGCGGATCTCTGTGAATTGAAGGCTGGCCTGGTCTACAGAGCGAGATCCAGGACAGGCACCAAAACTACACAGAGAAACCCTGTCTCGAAAAAAAAACCCGACAAACAAACAAAAGAAGTGAGAATATACTACAGTGAAAGTGGTCGCAGAGGAGAGGGGTGAAGATGGGGGAGCGAGCCAGAGGTGGAAGTGAATAATCTGTCTGCGTAGGTAAGGGTGTGCTGTGGGCTGTGGTCACCCGGAAGAGAGCCTGGGATCCAGGGCTGCTCTGGGTGAGGAATGGGAGTGTCTTGGGTGTGGCTGGAGAGGGCTATTTCCAGTAATGATAGGAGATGTATTTGTGTGGGCTGCAAAGTACAGGCTGTGCTAAGGAAATTGCAAGGGAGATAATCAGATTTGTGGTTTAGGATTTTCCAGAAGGGCAGGTTGAACTGGGATAGCCCATAGGCATTCACTTTTTGACTTATAGACTGCAAAGTAATGAACAGATCTTGTCAAACTATTAGAAAATAGAGTATTTGTGGGGTAAAAATTAGAATGAACCCAAACTTGTGTCTATAAATAAAGAAGCAGTTTGCGTATCTGAGAACAATAACGGCGCTTAGCTATTTGCTAAGAGAGAAGACAGAGACACATTTAACAGGACTCCAGTAACATCTTCCATGAGAGCTGTTTGAGTAATGAGGCCTCTTTTACCATTTGGGGAATTTAATTACTTGAGGAGCTTGTTTTAAAAAGACTGGTATGTGGACTCCATCCTCCAGGCAGAGTTCAGGATTTACACTGGGAACACGGTGCCATGTGATTCCCACAGTGAAGATACTGGTTTGAAACCAGTTTTAAGCTCGCACACGCGTGCACGTGCGTGTGCGTGCGTGCGTGTGCGTGTGCGTGTGCGTGTGCGTGTGTGTGTGTGTGTGTGTGTGTGTGTGTGTGTGTGTGTTAAACAGGAATAGGGAAACAATACTTGGGTCCTCTAGGCTTTCAAACCTACCTCCCTTAAGGATGAGAGAATCCTAAAGACTATAGTCTTTCCAATGAGATTTAATTACAACCACTTTCCTTGATCATTTTTTTTTAAAGGAGATGTTTCTTGGTAGTAATAGAGTCAATTTATAGCTTCAACACAATGGTGTAATAATGGGAGACTGAGGCTGATAGTTCTGGCTGCCAGGGGTCTCGTGTTATTCTGGCGTGCTGTTGGTAGTTACAGGCTACTCTGAGAATAACACACCTCTGTCTGGTCTTTCAGTTTTTCATCGGCTTGCTCCTGATTCTGCTCTTGCAACTAGCAGCAGGAATTCTGGGAGCTACTTTCAAATCTGAGGTATGTATGTTCACTGATGATGTCCGACAGCCCTTGGAAAGGCCTAAAACATTGAAATTCTACACGCTGGCATGAATAATTTAACAATGTATATATATATTTTTTTTCAATTTTCAGTCTAGCCACCTTCTGAACCAAACGCTCTATGAAAATGCAGAACTCTTGTCTCAAACAACTTCTCAGGCAAAAGAATTCCAGCAGGCCATGATTGCACTTCAAGAAGAGGTAATGAGAACGTCGTGGCCACTTGGAAATTTGCATATAATTTCCTCAGTGCTTAACTTTGAAATTTAAAAAGTGAAGGAAAAGAAGAAATAAAAAAGGATAGGAAAGGACATGACTGCCCCTAGGTATGGTGGAGGAGAAAGTTGAGTGTAGATTAAAAGAGTGTAGGCAGAGGCAGGGGCATCTGGGACGTCCGGAGTGGACATGACCAGGCTGAGATGGGCCTTGTGGGGAGAGGGGGAGGGGAAGGGAGAGGAGAGAGAGGGGAACCAGGTGTAGCAGCAAAGAGGGCAAAGGTACAGAAGGGGTGGGTAACCAAAATGTCTCCATTATAAAGGAAAGAGCCTCTCGGGGAAGGGCAGCCCAGCCTTTGGGCTGGAGAGTTCAGGGCAGAGGGTAAGATACTTCAGCCTTACCCTGTAACAAGTAGGGACTGAGGGATGCTGGGAGAACCTGGTGGCCATGTCTGTTTAGATATGTTACATAAGCACTCCAGCCATTTGTCCCAGGGTTTGGAACTTAAAAAGTTATTATTATTGTTTTTTGAAAATATATGTGTGGTGTTTTGCTGCATGTATGTCTGCACACCACATGCATTCCTGGTGCCTGCAGAGGCCAGAAGAGGGCGTTGGATCCCCTGGGGCTAGAGTTATGGGTGGTGATGAGTTGCCCTGTGGTTGGGAATCAAACCCAGGGCTTCTGGAACAGCAGTCAGTGCTCTTAACCACTGAGCCATCTCTTCAGTCCACTATTTAATGTTTTAAATTGGTATGTTTATTCTGTGAAGACAAATTGTTCATCTTTCAGATTTTGACTGATTATTATTTCACAATGTAATAAGAAAAAAGTGCTTGTAACCGTTTCCAATCCCTTAGGATGTGAAGCCATTTAGAGGATAGATTAAGAAGCCACGTCTACAACAAATTAAGCTTTTATGGGACAAACCAGTAATTATTTTAATATTTACAACCTGAAAGAGTAGTGTGCTGAGGAGTCTACCTTCTTTTCCTCTCTCCACTTAACAACAACTCTTCCTGCTCTCTACAGCCCTATGAACTAGTGACTTAGTTTGCTTTGTGTTGCTATGCCTAAATGCCCGAGACTAAGTATTTTATACACAAGAGATACTTATTTGTTTGTTGGGGGGTTGCTTGTTTATTTATCTGATTATTATTTTTTAGACAGGTTCTCACTATGTAGCCCTGGCTATCCTGGAACTCACTATGGAGATGAGGCTGGCCTCGAACTCACAGAGATCCGCCTGCCTCTTAGTCCCCCAGGTGCTGGGATTAAAGCCCTGCGCGGCCACGCCTGGCAGAAAAGAGGGTTATTTTGCTCACAGTTCTGGAGGTTGAGGAGCATGGCGTCATCTGCTCAGTTCTGTGAGGTCCTCACGGAGGAGAACATCACAATGGTGGAATAAATACAGAGGAGATTACTCAGAGACAAGAAGCAAGAGTCGAGAGAGGAGAGGAGGAAGGCCTGCTCTTTTATTGTTGATTTTGCTCATGTGGTTCTGAGTGTTCAGATTTTCTACATTTCTTTTAAAAATTTGCTTTCTAACCAGCGTACAAGGTTACAAAGTATTATAGTGGCTTTTCCTGGGTCGTTCTTATACACACTTTGTTGTGCGGGTCGTTCTTATACACACTCTGTTGTGCTGGCCTCCCCTCATCCACTCTTCTCCCTCCTCCTCTTGCCCACTCCCACCACTTGTGCCCTTCTGGCCCTAGTAGTGCCTTTCTAGTAAGTCACAGTCTCCTGTCACTCTCCTTACCCTTCCTTAAAATATCTAACCCCCCCCCCATGGTAACCCGCTCTCTTAGAAACTAACTTGGTCCTGCAAAACCCACCCACGCTCTTCAGCCAGCAGCAATCCGTTCAAGAGAGTGATGATTCCTTTTGCCCAGTTCCCACCTCATAAATGTTCTCTAATGCTGCAACCCAAGATTGCAGGGCATGAAACCAAAGCAGATGGTGACATCATGCTGATGCACACCATTGTTGAGTTGGGGCTGACAAATAACTAATGAAGGAGTTGGAATTTGAGTCCAGATCTACAGAATCTAATTTTTTTTTTGGTTTTTTGAGACAGGGTTTCTCTGTATAACTTTGCACCTTTCCTGGAACTCAGGCTGTAGCCCAGGCTAGCCTTGAACTCACAAAGACTCGCCTGCCTCTGCCTCCCGAGTGCTGGGATTAAAGGCATGTGCCACCACAGCCAGCTAATTTTTTATTTAGGCTACTAGCCCCTCCCCCCTCCTTTTCCCTCCCTCCCTTCTCCCTCCTCTTCCCCCTCTCCCTTCCTCTCCTTTAAGGTAAAATCAAATGGAGGCATTAAAACTATTCAACTATCTGACTCCTTCCCAGTCTTTACTGAGTATTACTTGCGAAGGAAGCTGGGTCAGACCAGGCTTATGTGGTCAAGGTCTCTTGAGAGACTCCTTCCTGTCTTTCTATCATCCCACATCCTTGGAGTGCACTGCCTGCTTTTCTTCCCCTTTGTGAATACATGTGCTGTAAAGCATGATGAATTTTTCTTTTGTCAGAGACTTCCTAGCCATACCTTTAGATTTTAGAAATCTCATCATAATATGTACATGCAGTGTTCACTGTAGGTGTGGTTTGGCATAGAAATTCTTAGAAGGTTGTAGGAGTGTTGGATTTTATAGGTTATTCATCCTGGTTTTTCATCAATTGAAATATTTCACATTTACCATCTACCTTTTAAATATTGAGTTGAAAGTTTACCCATTTTTGCTTATCCCACTTTATACTAGTCTGATAATCAGTGTGTTCTTCCTCAATTTGAAAAACAAAACAAAACAAAACCAAAACAAACAACTATCTCCCTGGAATTCATGTCATTTAGTCTTAATTCTGAATCTCACTGGAAAAAGAAGTCTATGGATGTCTGTAAAGACAGTGGCTCTTTCCTTGAAAATAGCTGTTATTTGATTCCCAAAATTTGCTTTTCAAGCCGAAGCATCCTTGATTTCCTAAACCATTTGTCAGACGGCGTTGTTTGCCCTGATCATTTACCAGTTCCTGTTTGGACAGACTCCAGCTTACAAACTGGAAAACTCTGCTTACGACATTGTTTTCAAGAACAGAACTCCAATATGAGCCAGTTTCCATTTTAAATTCCCGTGTGAGGTGCTGGTTTTCCTAACTTTCAGTGGCTGTATCCGTGGCTTGCACACATTCCCTCCTACATGATTTCCCTTCTAGAGCACAGATTAATTCAAGTTGACAGCAGGAAGAATCTGGGCTGCCTCCAGCCCATCCATGGGGCATCCAGAGCACTCTTGGTCCTCTCTAGTAAAGTGCCTGGAACAAAAGATCATAGAGATCCAGTGGGATTCTGGGACAGGTGTAGAGCCACATGTATGGCCCATTTCCAGGAACGTAAGGCCTCTGTGCCAACTGTGGCTTACTAAATGTGCTATGTGTTGTCTGTTTGAGATGCTCTCTCCTTGTACAGAAATCCTATGCCTAAAACTCCATATGTTCTTAGAGCCGTATTGCCTCACCCTGAAGCGGCTTTATCTGTTCATCCATCTAGCTTTCTTTGTTTTAATTACATTTCTTTGGGGGAAAGGGTCCTATTCCAAACTCTGCATCATCTGTAAACATACCAGCTATGGACAGAAGTTGTTGCATGGCTTTCTGTGGATTTCAAGGAATTCCCATACAAGATCCCTGACATGTCCCTCCAGGATTCTTAAGAAGCATTTCTATAAGGGTGACATGTCATCAGCGCTGGTCTTTTACATCTGACTGTCAGCTTACAATTTGTTCTGATAACCCTTTTCCTTGACTGTGTTCTACCGCAGGTTCAGAGAGTAGATATCAGGACAAGCTTTAGCTTTTGTGTCTCCCCCATTTCTCCCTTACGTTTCTGTGACTCTGTAAGAACCATCAGGTGTGTTATCTCTGATGTGGGGTGATCTGATATATATATATATATATATATATATATATATATATATGTATGTGTACATGATTTATATTCTGTTTTATACAGCCAGTTCACATTGATTAATATTAATCAAAGTTACATAACCAGAAAGAGCAAGCGATTAGTCATCTCTGTCATAGGAACATGAAGGAGGTTGTTTGAGGAAAGTCCTCCTTGCTAATATTGAGCTTGGAACTAAGATTTCAGCTCTTTATCATAAGAGCATGGAGTCACGTGTTTGAACCAAAGCCCAAGCAAGTCCTTACATTTGTCTCAGTTGAACTTGTTAGTTGAAACTCATTATTTGGGCCTCCTTTGCACCTCCACTGTTGTGTAGTGTCTGACGCTTACTTTCCCAGTCTTGATCTAAATTGTTGATAATGATATGAGTGTGATCATATTCACTTGAGAGCACAGCAGAAGCAATAACAGTTAAAACAAAATTATAGTAGTTCATGTGTTTTAAAAAGCAGACTCTATATGCTGAGCATTGGGACTATCACTTCATGCAGGTTTTCTCATTTTTGTCTTGACAACAAATCTCCTGGTTAGGTCCCACTGTCAGCAACTGAAACGTGGGCAGGATGGGCTTTAAATACGATTAGTACAGCCACCCAACTACAACTATTGAACGAAAGTTCCTCTCCTATTTTTTTGTGAGTTTGTTTTTCTTTTTAATTAAAAATAGATTTTTTTCTCTCATATATAATACATCCTAGAGGAAGAGTCTACATTGGAGTTCTTCATCAAATCCCTCCCTTTAGAGCCCAGGGAATCCCACAGAAGAGGGAGAAGAGTCAGAGAGAATGGAGAACAACTAACCAAACCAACTTATCTTTGAGTCAGCTAATCAAAACACTTACGGTCTCTCAGAAACTGAAGCAGCAAGCACAGGGCCTCCATGGTCTACACCAGGTCCTCTGTGTGTAGGTTATACCTATTAGCTTCATATTTTATGGGACTCCTGACCGTGAGAACGAGTTGGGTCTCTGAATCTTTTGCCGACTCCTGCGACTCTTCCTCGTGTTGGGTTGCTGTGTCCGAGTTTGATATGAAAGTTTTTCCTTCATCTTTTTATTTTGCCATATTTGCTTGTTATCTCTTAGAAGTCTGTTCTTTTTCTTTCTTTTCATTTTTATTGTTTTTATTTTAAATAGATTCCTCCCCCACCCAATACATCCCAATCATAGTTTTCCCTCCATCCTTCCCTCCCCCTCCCTCCCTCCTCCCTTCCTTCCCTCCCTCCCTCTATCTACTCCTCATAGCTCCCCTCCCACCTGCCCTCTCTCCCAGGTCCACTTCCCTGTAGCTGTAAGTTTTTCTGTATCCTGCCTGGTCCTGGTCCCGCAGCTGCTCAGACCCCAATAAACATATAGAGGCTTATATTAATTATGAACTGTATGACCGTGGCCTATGACTCAACCTTCTTTTTTTTTTTTTTTTTTTTTTTTTTTTTTGGTTTTTCGAGACAGGGTTTCTCTGTGTATGTAGCTTTGCGCCTTTCCTGGAACTCGCTTTGGAGACCAGGCTGGCCTCGAACGAACTCACAGAGATCCACCTGGCTCTGCCTCCCAAGTGCTGGGATTAAAGGCGTGCGCCACCACCGCCCGGCCGGAAAATGTGTAGCCCAGGCTGGCCTCGAACTCGTGATCCTCCTGCCTCCGCCTCCTTCAGCAAATCCTACCGGCGTGCGCCACCACCACCGGCTCAACCTTCTTGCTAGCTCTTATAGCTCTTATAACTAAAATCAGCCAATTTTTATTAATCTATATGTTACCATGTGTTCCATGGCTTTACCTGTGTGCCACTACATGCTGCTCCCTGGACTGCAGGATGGCATCTCCCCTGCCCCTCCTTTCTCCTCTCGGATTTTCCCACTTGGCTCTTCCTGCCCTGCCCTAGGCCAAATGGCTTTATCAACCAATCAGAGCAACACATATTCACAGTGAATAGAAAGACATCCCACAGTGCTCCCCTTCCGTCTTGTCTTTAGAAAAGAGCAGGTCTCCAAGATCACAGCCAAACAGGACAAAACAAGATGCAATAAGACAAGGCAAAAGACATCCTAACAAGGCTAGACAAGGCAACCCAGTAGGAGGAAAAGAGTCCCAGGATCAGACAAAAGAGTCAGAGATACACCTCCTCCCACTGTTAGGAGTCCCACAAAAACACCCAGCTAACAGCCACAATATAGTCTCAGAGGGCCTGATGCAGACCTATGCAGGCCCTGACCTCTCTGCTTCTTTCTCTGTGAGCCCATGTGAGTCCTGCTTGGTAGATTTGGTGGGCCATGTTCTCATGGTGTCCTCCATCCCTTCTGAACTCCTACAATCTTTCCTCCTGCTCTTCCGGGGCGTTCTCCAGTTTCCGAGGAGAGGGACTTGATGGAGACCTGCAGTTTAGACTCTCTCTCCACATAATGTCTGGCTATGGATACCTGCTCCCATCTTCTGCCTGAGGAAGCCTCTCTGATGATGACTGGACAAGGCACTGATCTATGAGTATAGCACAATGTCATTAGGAATCATTTCATTTATTATTATTACTTTTTTTGTTATTTGTATTTGGTTCTACCCTAGGATTCTGGGATATTCGGTCTCTGGTTCTTGGCTACCCAGATCCAGAAGTGTAAAGGGTAGGCTCGCTCTTCTGGTGTGGACCTTAAGTTAAACCCAGACATTGGTTGTTTTTTCAATACAGGGTTACTCTGTGTAGCCCTAAATGTCCTGGAACCCACTCTGTAGACCAGGCTGGTCTCAAATTCAGAGATCTGCCTGCTTCTGCCTTCCAAGTGTGCTGAGATTAAAGGCACGTGCCCAGACATTTTATCTATCTATCTATCTATCTATCTATCTATCTATCTATCTATCTATCTATCTGTTTTTGAGTCTGTGTTTTGCAATATAGTCTCAACTATCCCGGAACTCACCACATACATCAGATTGGCCGTGAATTCACAGATACCTGCCTGATTCTGCTTCCCGACTGCTGGGATTAAATTCATACCTGAAATATCAGTATTTGTCATTATAGTTGTTTACTGACTTTTCCCAATAGTTTCTTCATGAAGTGCTCTTTCTAATAGACAAGTTTAGGAGAGGGTGGAGATGATTGCTTTCTCTTCTTCATGGATAGCGTTCCGAGTCAGGCTTGATTCCTTTCCTTCCTGGAGCATGACCACAACCTCTTCTGCTTTAGTGAGTTTAGTCTGAGTTTTCATCTCTGTGACATTTTTCTGAAACACTGTTCCTTAATTTGTGCTTGCTTTCCTATTTTGAAGATCTCTATGAAAATTTAATCCTAGGGAAGTTCTGGAATTCTTTGGTATTTTATATGTCTCTGGTCCAGAGATCCTGGGATAGAAATTTTATTTTGAAAATTTCTCAAAAACCTTGAGATAGATGTATACATATCACTATATATACACATATATTAAAATTGAGAACTTGACATGTTTGTGAACCTGGGGTGCATAGCCCAGACTCTACTCTTTCTCTTGCTTTGAAAACTGAAAGTTAAGAACTTTATTTAATTTTTTTTAAAACCCTATTTCCAGTTTCTTCAAGCTTTTACTATCTTAGTCATTTTCCTTTTTATTGCTGTTCAGACCAAAGTGAAACATTCCTTCCTTTCTAAAAAATAGAGTTTATTGTTATCTGAATTGTGTGTATGTGTGCTCTGTATGGGTAAGTTGACATGTCATGTTTTAGCATAAGAAGATGGCTCAGTGGCTAAGAAAGAGCACTTGCTGCCCTTTCAGAGTGCCAGGGTTCAGTTCTCAGGGTCCGTGTCAGCTGGCTCACAGCTGGCTCACAGCTGGCTCACAGCTGGCTATAACTCCCTTAATGAAGCTCCATTGGATCCCATGCTCTCTTCTGGCTTCTGTGACCACATGACTGGCATACTCTCCCACATGCACGCACACACCACACACACACACACACACACACACACATGCACACGCACACACACGCACACTCACACGCACACGCACACATACAACACATAAATAAAATAAAATCTGTATGTTAGCACAAGACACATCTTTGTGATGACATTTAGAAGGGCAGTTCAGTGGATGACAATGTTTCTGGTTTTGCTAATGCCTGTGCTTCCTTCTCTTTCTTTCCTCACAGCTTAAATGTTGTGGCTTGGTCAAGGGAGCTGAAGATTGGGGAAGTAACTTTAATGATGCTCAAGAGTCATGTAAATGCCCAGATCCATCAGATTCTTCTCAGTGTACTCCTTATGCGGGAATTAGTGTGCATAAACAGGTAAGAACAAGATCCAATTTAGCACATTAATTCTGCTGTCTTCTTCTCACAATGACAGTCTCTGTAGACACTTAAAATACAGCAAGCACCAGGGGAACTGTGATATGAAAATACAGCAATTATCCAAATATAAAACTAATCTTTATTAAATATAAAAGAAGATATTTTAAAATGAAAGCATTTTTATCTGTGAGTTTCACATCACTTCAGTCCAACTTTCATGGATCAAAGTTAGGTCAAGTACAAACTAACATAAAACGTTTATTTTATTCTGCCTTTGGTGACTACAATTACTAATCTCTACTTTTTTCTATTTTACTAAAAGTTCTGGAAATTAATATTTTTACTTTAATTTTCAAAAGTCTGTATTTTTTTTACTAGTCATAATACTGTTTCCCAAGAACCCATGTAAATATAAATAAAGGATGTAATATTTAGGGGTTTACTTTGTAGATGTTAAATATACTTGCTAATTTATCTACTTATTGTTGCAATTGAGAAATTGCTTTGAATATCTGAAATAAATTTAAAAGGTGAGTTTCTATCTTCTCTGTGTTATATACTTCCCAAATGTCTGACTTGTGGGTATCACCTTCTACTTTTCCTGTGTTTTTTAAATGAAGAATTTATGACTATTTATCGAATAGCTATTGGTTACCTCCTGTAAGCCAGGCCTTCTGGAGATCAATTCTTCATTCACAAATGATCCAAAGCAGTGAACGCTTAGGACAGTCCTGTCATTTAGTCCCTGGAGATCAGTATGTACGTAAGGTATAAAATCTATGCTCACAGAACTGATTATCAAATGTAGAGAATAAAGGAAAAAGAACTAGACAGCTCCAAAAGATAACTAAAGTGCTTGAGTAGGAGACAGCGCAAATGTTATGGTCCCCCTCTAAGTCAATCACTGAAGTTCAGAATGTGGGTTCGTGGAGGTCCTCACATGTACCCCTCACAATAAGGCTTTTCCTAAGCTGTTCCTTCCACCTGGAAATGCTTAGTACACACATGACAATTGGTATTAAAGTTGAATTTTTTAAACTGCTGTTCTTTGGAGACTACTCTATCTCAGTTATCAAACTGAGCAGCATCAAAAAGGTTTCAGCGGGCTGGGCGGTGGTACACATGCCTTTAATCCCAGCACTTGGAAGACAGAGCCAGGCGGATCTCTGTGAGTTCAAGGCCAGCCTGGTCTACAGACCAAGATCCAGGACAGGCACCAAAGCTACACAGAGAAACCCTGTCTGAAAAAAACAAAACAAAAAAGGCTTCAGCATCCTTTAAATTATTATCTAGTCATGAGATATCCACACATCCTCCTAGAACTCACATACCCAAAGGTTATTTTCCATCTGGCATTGTTTTTATTTACTAATTGTTGATGTCATTAATAAATGAAAGAAAATATCAAATTATAGGGAAAAAATTCTCTCCTCTGGACTATTGACCTTTATCTCTGGAGCTAATGAGGCTCTGCTCTGGAGCAGCATTGGTATAGCTCATCTTTATAGTAATTCATGGGGGAAGAAGTTATCATATTGCAATATTACTATGTTATTTCATTGTCAAAAATAATAGCAATTACAATTTTGTATTCTTACCTTTTATATCTGATACCCTTCTGCCTGCTTACATTTAGCAAAACACGATTCCCAAGGTAGAATGGAAATTATTATCTGGTACAGATGAATGTAGCTTCCAGTTAGGAGGAGGAGGAAATCCATAGGCTCTGTTGCCATGGATGTCTACTTCCTATGAAAGACTCTGTAGAAAGATGTTTTTCCTTAAGATACATTCTGAAAACCCCTTATAAGAAGATATTTACTGAAAGTTCACACATAATTCAGCTGAGTATAAGCCAACAGCTGCCCTAGTACCCTAAAAGGAGGGTCATAAATGCTTTGAATACTTCTATCTGCCATGTGTCTTTTGGAAGTCTGGAAAAATAGGAAATCTGTAATGACCATTATTCATGTTTCCTTTTATTTTCTTCCGTCTCTTTTGCCAAGATAACCTTATTTTCCTGGGCGCAGGAGGAGACAGATATAATGAATGTGAATCAATAGACGTGGTCATCCATCTCCCTCTTGACCCTAACTGACACGCTAATCTCAGATGTTTGCTGCTTTGGATTAGAAGTGAATGGAGAGGTCCATCCCATTAAAGAATGGAGTCTGGGAAAGACCTTTCCAGCTTTGGAGAGACCTTTCACTGTTTCTAGCTAGTAGCATGATTTGGTCAGTCTTCATAAACATATGAGTGTCACAAGGATGACAGTTCATGACAATACAGATTCTGTTGCACAGTGTTTTTCCATTTTAAAAAGTTACCCTTGTAATTTTCAGTTATTGGAATGTTTAGAACTTTCCTGACATGTTGTAAAATTTGATTTCCAGGCTGGTTTGGATATATTTTAAAGTAATGTACCAGAGAAATAACTTCCTAAATTCTCTTTCTTACTTAAAGTAGTAGCATAAAAGTATATGTAATAATGTTTCTAAGGTTAAAAAATAGCACTCATATTTGTTTTTAAAGGATTTGAATCTCTTTGTTTTGAAGAGGAACATCTGTACTATATTCAGCTGTAACCTCACCAGTACATTTACCTGCTGCAGGTCACAAGCCGACATAATCCATAGTTAATGGAATACCAGTTCTTAAATAAATAATCCAAAGAGAAGATACAATTATTTATGATCTTTTGATTCTAAAAATTATAGTCTTGGAGATATAGTGGTGTGAATTTATTTTCAAATTTTCACAAAATGATTTTAGTTTTTCATTTTCTTCTTTTATTATATTTTTATTATTTAAAACAAATTTAAATCTAGATGTATTTTGATCATATTCTTCTCCTCCCCCAAGTCTTTCCAAATCCCCCACCATACCCTCCCAATTTTAAGTTCTTAAAACAAAACAAAACAAAACCAGAAACCCAGTACAAGAAAACAAAATAATGCTCCTCTTCCCCCCCCAAAATCCCAGCAAACTGTAACCAAATAAAAGCATGCACACAAAGAAACTGTAGAGTCAATTCTATATTGGTCAGCTATCCTGAACATGAGGCCTGTCCTGGAGTGGTTGGCAGACCTGGTGCCACTCTATTGGTTATCATTCCCCACATTCAGGAGCTATGTAGCTGAAGCATAGCTTTTTAGCTCAAACGCTCTCTAACACAGAGTAAGATTGAAGTTAGAAGTAGAAGAAATAGCTCAATTCCTTTTTGCCCACCTTGGTAACCATATCAAAAGTCAACCAGAAGAATAAATATGAGATCAAAATTTCACTAAAAAGCATTTGTTTGTTTGTTTGACTAGACCTGCCTTTCTCTGATAAAAGATTTGGTTGAGAAGAACATTATCATCGTCATTGGAATCGCTTTTGGACTGGCGGTTATCGAGGTACAGTATAACAGTGTCACTGCCTCTGCGTTCATTCCACTTCTCATGGGTTGTAACAAATGCTTATGGTAAGCCAAGCGAGGGCCCTTAAAAAGCACTGGGTACACACTTCTCTGGGGCACAACATCTCTCTGAGCCAGTCTTGAGTCTGGAACAGGTAGGATTCTAGTCCTACAAACCAAGAAGGCCTGAGGCTGCTGTTTCTAAATGTCTTCTTGAGAAAAAAAAAATCTATACAATTCTCATTTGTAGGTATCCCTTTTGCATCAAAACTAGCACAAGTGTTAAATTTTCTGAAGTGAGGTAGAAAGCAAGACACAAAAGAAAAAAAAAAAGGAATGTTGTAATTGGTCATTTCCAGCCTTGATCTTGAAACAGAAAATAGAAGCTGAACCCAAAGGAATAGAGAAATGGTTTGCCTCTAACTCATTCTGGAGAAATCTAACAACTTCTAAAGAGTAGAAGTAGTTGCCTTGGATTTTCTCAGTTTAGATGCTATAAGCAGACTTGGAGATGTTTCCAGAAAAAGCAGTGAAGCTTGTGGAGCCTTCCATCAATTTAATCATTTAAATTAAAAACATACTTTCCATCAGATTTTCATCCTGATGCACTTTCTTGGCATTTTGTTTTACAACCTGTTGGGCAACTTTTATGTGGCCTTCCCATATTTGCAAAGAAGATGAAATAAGACGTTTTCAAAGGAGCATTGGTGGAATTATCTCAGCTCTTGAGAAACGTAGATGTCAAATGAGTCATAATGGATCATGAGCGAATGTCAATACAGTAGCAAGAATTCAGGCGCTGTGTGGCATTTCCCTGGTGATGGCAGCTGAGTGAGTGGCATTTGCTTCATTCTCACGGAATGCTAGGCAGTGCCCCTTGGGGCTCTTGAGTAGCTTTCCAGCCTCCTGCCGCATGACTGCTTGGTCGGGATTTTGGTTGAAAGTAAAGTCACTGAATGTTCTAAGTTGTTACTGGTGGAATTTCTCAGCCCTGGATCAGAAAACACTAGGTACTACTAGCATCAAATACACATAACATATATGTTACATATGTGTTACCTTCTCGTAGCCCAGATGAGTCAAAGTCAAATGTTACTTTGCATTCATTAGGTCTGTTTTTCTTGATTCTGCCATTTGTTCTCTCCCTTGTTGGTTTATTTAGCATTCTGGCTTCATGCTAATTTAGAAACAGTGGACAATGGCTGAAAGGGCGAGTAAAGAATCACATGTATATTCCTGGTCATAGAAACATATGGTGCACATACACTTATGCTTTGATGGACTTGATTGTAAAGGAATGATCATGGCCAACTATATAGCTTGGTGGTAGAGCAGGAGGTTAATATTCTCAGAGATCTGGGTTTAATCATTAACTGACTAATGAAGATTGAGAAAGCAGGCTTTAAGTGAGGTTAAGTATTATATTTCATGTTAGACTCAAATTTAGAGAGTTTCCTATGACTGAATACAGCTCACGTATGCTTTTGAGGGGTTTGTTGAAGCTGAGTCAGAAGTAATAAGGACATGATTGATTAGAAAGATTGGTGTCTTGCATATCATAGCCAAAGTTATTGCCAAGAATCTAGACAGATCTAGTGGAAAATAAGATTGCAAGAGGAATAGCACATATCAATATTTTATGAATGTCATATACGTCATGTACCTGTCACACATTTAGGGACATTATTAATTCTCCTATATGGTTTTTCAAGTGAAACCCTTGAATAAAAAAACCTTATGTACAGTTATTTACCATTATGGAGTTTGTGTGGTACTGTCATAATGTGTAATCATTAGTGTGCCCAGTGAAATTGTGATGTCTGGACTATGTGTAGATATGGTTACTAATTGATTGAACTAATTGTTAAGATACTTCTCTTTGATTTCTCAATCTAAAGCCTGTCTTCCATTGTAGAGTTTGATGTAAAAAAAAAAAGTATTTGGTGCCTTATTTTACTTTACTTGAAAGAGAGCTTTGCAAATGACCCCCTGGTCCCCAATCAGTAGAAATGTGCCTCCAAATAGACTTTAGTCTTTGAATCATTAGATGAGTATCTCAGCACTTAAATCTTTTTGGCTTCCAAATTCAAGGAAGCACAAAGATGAACAGAGAAGAAAATCTCTTTTCATAAACATTTCTAAGGAAATCAAAGCAATGCTCTACAGACTCAATGCAGAAAATATATATAAACAATCTTCTCAGAAGGAAAAACATTATACTCCCTATTTAGACCTTAGGTGGAGGCTTTGTTAATGCTCTTTACCTTTAGGGCTTATTTCAGTCTGCATACTAGAAACTCATACAAGATGCTCATGCTTAATATTTGGAATCCTTATCTAGACATAAACAAGCAGATTATATTATTATTATTATTATTATTATTATTATTATTATTAAAAAGTGGTCAGCATTTTGTGATTTCGCTTTCACAAAATGAAAAATTATCAAATAACATGGACTATTCATCACTTAATAGGACAAAAGTTAACCTCACAGGAGGTCCTAGGAACGAAGCAGTTCAGAGAAATGATCATCTTACCACATCTTTATAAACAGCTTCAGCATGTGGGAGTCTATGTATAAACACTTACCAGCAAGTCTGTTGTGAGTTTGTCCACACATCTAAAGAATCCCCTTTCTGTTTTTCTGAACATAAATGTTCTTAACAGATATGAAGAAATGAAGGAAGTGTGATATTAGTGATAAAACGCTGATATAAACTACCATTTGAAAGTGTTTCATTAAATTCTTCAATCTGTGTGCAGTGTAGATGGAAATTGCCTCCCCACACCCACTCCATGTCTCCTTGGAAAGGGGCTGGGGCAGAGGAAGGTGCCCTTTGCTGAGTCTTCTTAACTACTCCTACTCTGTCATTTCTAATTCAAAACCAAAGCATTCAAGTCACCAACTGCGGAGTCAATTAGAGCAAGTTCGGAGGTTTTTTTACTTTTAGAAGAACTAATGAAATGGAATTCACACCCTAGATTTTCAATTGTGTTTTGTTACTTCAAAAGAAAATTCCTGAGTTAAGCTATTCCCCATAGTTTACAAGTGTTTTTTTCCCCCTTCTTAAAAAATGTACATACTTTTTTTTTCACATCTAAGCATCGTCTAAAACTTCAGTGGGAGAAATTCTAGACTCCTTGATTTCTGTGCAGATGATCCAAACCAGATGACCATGGTCTTTCAATAGAATCAATAAGTATATTTAGCTCCCACAGGCTGGTGGTACCCGGAACTCAGAGGGAACTGCTTTACAGAAAGATGTGTGCATACCACAAGGGGAGAGTGTCCTGTAGTAGCAGCTGATACTGCACAATGAAGCACACACACACACACACACACACACACACACACACACACACACACACACACGGGGGGGGGGGAGAGAGAGAGAGAGGGAGAGAGAGAGAGGGAGAGGGAGAGAGAGAGACAGAGAGAGACAGAGAGACAGAGACAGAGAGAGATGGAGAGAGAGGGAGGGAGAGAGAGGGAGGGAGAGACAGAGACAGAGAGGAGACAGAGACAGATCAGCACTCAGGCTTCAGTATTGTTCTCTTCCCAAGCAGACTAATTTCCCGTGAGAGATTCAAAAGACAGCGTCCATCTTTCCCCGTGTTGTTCTTTAAATTCCACATTAATCCTGTGTTTTATTTCTAGATTCTTGGTTTGGTGTTTTCTATGGTGCTGTACTGCCAGATTGGGAGCAAATGAATCGGCGGATTTACGAAGTTATCATCAACACCATTTAAGTTTTTTTGCCTTGGCTTTGTAACTTTGAATAAGTGAGTACTGTAAATATCAGGAGCAAATGTCTTATTAAAATGTCTTGCCTAGGTAGACTACAGATATCTTCACACGTATTCAGCATATTTAAATGTGAGGGACATAAGAAAAAAATGGATGTGTAATTTTTTTTTTCTCAAAATAAAAACAGTGTTTACGTTGATGCTTTTTTGGTGTCTGGTCATTGTGTTCAGGTGGCTCTGTGCTCCTAGTGACATTCATCTGGATCCAGCCAGTGGAATAACTTCATTTCTAAGTGACAAGAGAATAGTAGGGCAGTGAATCTGGGATTTTTCAAAAACACTGATTTTTTTTTTTTAAAAATATCTGTTTCATCAGGGATATCAATGACTGATAATGAGATTGTCTAAAGATGAAATGCTTAAGAATGATCCAGCTGTGCAAATCACCATCTTTTTATCTTTATGGTGTCTGTGTTTTGCTTCAGATATACTATACGTACCCCCCCCCCCAAAAAAAAAAGAGTGCCTATATCTCAGCCTTAGAGGCCTTGGTGCCTGGTGCCACTCTGGATCTTCCTATGGGACACAACAGTTCAAAGTATGTTTTCTTTCTAGTTCATGGAAATGCACTTTTAATTTTATGTTTTACTGAAATGTAACATGCAACAAAATAAATAACTCTTAAGTGTGGAACTCTGGGGTTGTGCAGGTAGGACTGTGTAAGGACTGTCCAGGGACGGTATTCTCAACACACCACATTGCTTCCTAATGCTACTCCCAATCCTATTAGTCAGAGAAGAGCAGTCACATTTGTATCTCTCTGCATGTCTATTTACTAAGGTCTGCTGGAGCTTACAATCCACTGCAGTGGGGGTATTTGCACCCTGGACATTGGAAACTGCCGTCAGAGCTTTTAGTTTGAATAGTTATAAAAACATGTATCAGTTCACTGACTCACTTAGTGTTTCCTTAACGATAACCAGTTTTCTGATTCCTGTGTCCGCAGATCAATTTTCCCGCTCTTAAACTTCCTTTGAGTAGAATAAGCAGCTGTGCATGCTCTTTGTCTGTGGCTCTTTGTCTGTGGGATCTATATTGTTGCGCGTAGGTGTACCTTATTCTCATTGCTATGTAATAGTCCATTGTGTGTGGATGTACTACGATGCACTAATCCATTCTTCTGTGGATGGGCATTTGGTTGTACTACTACAATAAAGCTGATATAAACACTCTTTTACATGTCCCATGCTACTGCTACTACTGCACAAAGACTTTCTTAGATTTCTGGAAGCTGAGTACTTTAAGACTGAGGTGCTGGTGGATCCAGTTCCTGGTGAGGACTCTTCCCTGTCTTACAGACAATGCCTTCTTGCTGTGTCCTCGTGTTGGGAAGGGGGATAAAAAGGGGTGGAGAGCATGTGGTCTGGTATGTTTTTCCTAGAGGACAATGATGCTCTCAGTTCAAAGTTCTACCCCAAGATCATATTTGACGTGGCTTACTTCCTTATTCAAATACTTCCACAATGGGAGTTAGGGCTTTAAAATAGGGAATTTAGGGAGACATAACTCATTCCGAGTCAACTACTCACATAGATGGTGGGGAAAGTATACCCAGTCACATGGAAACGAGAGGTAAACCAGAGACTAGCAGCAGGAAGACATTGCAAAGGATGGAGAAAACGCCGAGATCCAGGTTGTGTGATAGAAGAAGGAACCAAGAGGAACCACAGAGGAAGGATTTGACTAGCAGGATTAAGATCCCCGGAATTCACACAGCAGCATAACCTTGCTTCCGGTTTCACCAACCCCATTCTTTTGCCATCCCCCCACCACCCCCACTAGCAGCATTCACCCGGAAACCAGAGGAGAGAGCTGGGAGGACAGCCCTCACTGATGCAATGCACTGCTGAGCCTGGGGAAACCTGACTGAGGGCAGAAACGGAGACCATCATCTTAACAAAGTCCGACTTTGAGAAAAGGCACACAGGTGTTTAACTTTCGGAGAAAAGAGCACAAACATGATAAAAAATAATAATGCAGACATTTTAGAATCTGTATGAGAGATGGTGCAGTTTCTCCCATTTTTTCCCCTCTTGGCTAAAGTTGATGGTATTTCAAGGACAGAGAAGACCTGAGAGCAATTGTTTTTAATTGGGGCCATTTTCCCCTGAGGGGATATTTGTCAATGTCTGGAGACAGTTTTGGATATCCGCACTGTGAGTGGAGGAGGGTGTTACTGGCATCTGGTGAGCGGAGGCTAGGAAAGCTAGGAATTCTGTCACAGTCTACAGTGCACGCGAGCTTGTCCAACAGTTCAAACTACCCAGTCCAAAATGTCAGTCGTGCTGTGCAGGGTGGAGAGAGCCTGATTAGCCAGCCATCTGTGAACAATAGCAACAGCAGCCTCACCTGGAGACAGACTCCTCATGCATGCATTAAAGGAAACCAGATCCAGGCAAGAGCTTTGACAAGTTGTTAGCTTTGTGACCTTCACAAGTCACTTGAATTTCCTCTTCTTTAAGTGACAACTTTTGTCAGGAAGACATTAAAATTTCCAGACATTGCTCTGCTGAAATGTGTCCAGGCTTCTGCTTTGGCTGTTTTAAAATATTTATTTTCTTTTGATAATTTGCTTGCTTTTAAATTTTTTTTTTTTTTTTTGCCTCTGGATGTGATTATAAAGGACGTTTTTCTTCCCTGAATGATGTTAATTTCTGATTTCAAAATAAATTCATTTTTTTACTTCTTGGCTCCAATATCAAACCAGAATATTATAAAACATATGGAATTTTATTAATTACTTAAGAATCCTAGGAAGAACAAAATGAAAAGAATTTTCCCCCACTAAACTGTTAATTCAATGAAAATGAAAATGTTTCTCTAATTCAGAGAAGTATAGGCATTATTTTTTATTATATTTAAGATTATACGTGGCACTAATTTGGATACATGAAATTCAAGTAAACGCTTAGACATGTTTCTCAAATCTGCTCACTTCTCTGTTTCTCTTCACTACCATCCTATTTTCATGATCTCTCCTGAAGTGAAATCATTGTAATAATCACCTCTTAAAATAATTTATTTATTATTTATTTATGTGTAGATGCCTGTTCATTTATATGTATGTGCCTGCCGGTGCCCATGGAAGATAAACATGGGCATTGGGTTCCCAGGAGCTGGAGTTCCGGGTAGTTTTGAGCTGCTTGATTTGAGTGTTGGAAACTGAACTCTGGTCCTCTACAAGCACATCAAACACTCTTAACTACTGAGCCATCTCTCCAGCCTCATGGCAATAATCTCTCCATAGGCTTTTCCACACTTATTTTACTTCCTTCAAATCCATTGCCTTTGGTGGCACTGGAGCCATCTGCCTGGAATACAAATGTTACTATGTCATATTCCACACTCAAGTTCTGAGATATGTTTATGGTCTCCTAGAGCTTACAAAGCTCTTCTTCAGAGCCATGTCTGTTTTTCCTGCTCCTCTCTAGGCTCTTTTCCATGGACATCACCCCCCCAGCCTTCTCATCTTCACCTGGTCCCCACACTGTTAATGACCATCATATCGTTTAGCCAGGATCCTTTAGGTCTAGCTGGAGTACATTAGCAGCTCTGTCAGTATACACAGTTATTATTATTACCTGGTCCATTTGAAAGAAGATAGCCATGCTGTCCTTAAAGACAGTTCATTGAAGATCAGTGTTTACTTACAACCATATATATGTATATATATATATATATATATATATATATATATTATACACATATATAGCTAGTATTATATTATAAGTCTTATATATTACATATCCTCTATATTACTTATTACATATAACTAATATATATTATGCATATAAAATATTCTTTGAAAGAACTCAAACTCATTCAAGTCTTACAACAATTCTCTTACCAAAGCCATTCTTAGTGTTCAGAGGGGGAAACTGAAATACAAGGAAGTTAAGCAAGTCATTCAATGTTATATTATTAAGGTTCCCAGGCCCATGTTACATTATTAAGTTGCAATACATATCCTGGAAAAAGAGATGTTTTGATTAAAATTTGAGTTTTTGATTCTTTCCAGAGAAGCCAAATTGCTGGGGATTTTGTGTGAACATCTGGTCATGTTGACAGAGTGCCATGAATGCAATGGAATGTACCCCCCTCTCCTCAACCTTCAACTACATGTATGTCCCATCATGACATTTACCATACACTTGTTTCTGAGGCCACATCTTTTGTCTGAGGAGGACCAATCTGAAAAAAGAAATCCGTTCTTTCTTACCCATATGCTCTACTCATATGTAGCTTGGCAAATAGTAGATGTTTGCCCAAATAATGTTTTCTGAACAAATAAGAAGATATAGATTTTACATTCTAAAAGACATTAAAATGACCACACCCATGAATAACAGTTAACAAGGTATGTCCCTCACAACCAATTAATTTGACGCCAAAAAGAAGATGAGAATATAGTGTTATTTTCCACAAGAGGAGTTTGTTTAGTTACCATTTACAACCCCTTCTTCTGTTACAATGAATGGTGACTACAAGCTGCAGAACCTATGAGCAGATGCCTTAAGTTTCCAACCGTGGCTTCATCATCCAGCAGCTGAGTGATGCTGGATGTGCTCATGTCTCTGTGACTCATCCTAGAACTGAGAATGAAGAGAAGTCTCTACAGAGCTGCTGTGATATCAACTAAGATAACACATGCAAATTGTTCAGCACATACAATATGGTCAACACTCAATAAGTGTCAGTATCTACAACATCATGATTTTACAAAGCATTACAGTTAAATTATTTCAAAAACATGTTTATCAAATTTTGGTTTTTATTATGAAGCCCGTTAGCCTTCAAAGAAAGCTTGGAGTCATCAGTAAATAACTTCATCTTCAAAGCCATGTGATTTGAAATGGATTTTGACAACAACTCCTCCAGAAAAGGATAAATCCTCTGGTCAGAATTTCGTTCCAAGGCTGCCCGTCTGATAGTGTGTGAGGTAGTAGAACTAACAGACAGAACAGAGACAGGGGCCAGGAGCCGAACCTTAGCATGGGAAAGGCAGCGAGTTGTGATGCTTAACAGTCTGTGTGAGGACGAGCAGAGAGAGGGCAGGATGATGGGCTCTGCTGACAAGCAGAAACCTAAATATGTCACATGGGCTTAATGCAATCAGCACCAATTGTGGCGAAGCCAAGAGCAATAACCAGCTGAGCCGGGCATGGCACCACACCTGGCTCACTGGTCTCCAAGAGTCACTGTGACACTATTTCAAGCGATTCCAATAGAACAAGCTGTTCTCCGCAGAAATTGTGATTTTTGGAAAACAGGTTCAGGTGCTTGGCGAAACTGAAGATGAAAACTACTGGGAATGTTGTAAACAACCAAGAAAGTATTAATTAGTTCATAAACAAAAGGCATAATAATTGACAGCTGAACTTTTTGGTTAAAAAAATAATCAACATTAATGCAGAACTGGGAGAGTAACACACACTAAGCCAAACAAGTACTCTGAAATAAAATAAGTGTGTATCTGAAATCATAATGATGGATAATGAGCATTAGAATGTGGCCAGTACTTGCTGAGTTAAGGGTGAGAGGGTCTCATGGGCCTAAAAGCTGGCACTGTGCTCTGTAAATTGGGTCTTGGCTGGCTCTGTGTGATGCTAGCTAAATCTCCAGTTACCACCCCCCCACACACCTTTTTTTTTAAATCTTAGATAATTATCCCTTAGTGGTTCAAAAATCTTCACTTCGGAAAGTACTTTCAAAAGAGCCAAAGATCTTACAAATCCTTAGATAGAAGAAACAAGTTTCCAAAAGAAAAGTCAACTTTCTTTTCTGGAACACATTCAGCCATAAAAATAAATCTCAAAATATCTTGGAAACAGCATCTATTAAGGGAACCATAAACCAGAACTTTTATTTCCCTTACCACCTAGCTTACTTTCACATGTAATTATCTTTATGGTCAAATGGTAGTCATTTTGCTGGTTAAAGATGAGGAAATGTTATATCTAATTGGGGGAAGAAGAAACAAAAAGAAATTATGTATGGTTAAGAGACTACTAAGTCAGCAAAGGAAAATGGCTGTTCACATTTTTCTTCCCTCACATTCAGGAATTATATTTAAATGTTGGATTGCTTGTTGTCGTGGATTAAATTATTGGTAAGACAATTAAAATTCCTTGTACAGCTGGGAGTAGTGGTGCACAGCTTTAATTCCAGCCCTCCGGAGTCAGTGAGTTCAAGGCCAGCCTGGTCTACAAAGTGATTTCCAGGCGGTGAAGAAATGGCTCAGCAGCTAAGAGCACTGACGGTTCTTCCAGAAGGTCCTGAGTTCAATTCCCAGCAATCGCATGGTGGCTCACAACGATCTGTAGTGGGGGATCTGATACCCTCTTCTGGCATAAAGGTGTGCATACAGATAGAGCACTCATACATAAAATAAATAAATAAATCTTTAAACAAACAAAGTGATTTCTAGGACAGTCAGAGCTGTTACACGGAGAAATCCTATCGCGAAAAACAAAAACAAACAAAACGAAAAATTCCTTGTACAGCTTATTTAATCATCATAAGAAAATGAAATGCCCAGGAGAGAGGATGGGGACAAGAGGAGACATTTCTACAGTAGATTCCAGCTCTTTGTCATTCTCAACCCTAGGTACTCTACAAGAAGAGTCTCAGTACCAATGACTGGGTCCTGTCCCTTGAGATGTTGAAGTAACACATGGTGGGAATGTGAGGCTGAGTTGAGAACAGCTCACTTCAGGGAACCCATAGAAATTGTTAAATGGTTTCTGCTCTTCACATATTTGCTCCCTTTTGTGGTTAAATTCCATACGGTCTTTCAGGGTCTTATTTGTGAAGTACCAAATTCCACCTATGATAACCCAATTAACTTGAAACACACCCCTTCATTCTTACATATTTCCTTACTCTTGAACCTGTGTAAAAACCTCGCAGATGCCATGGCTTCCTCCTTGTGCTAACTTCAGAGTGGAATTCGGAGCCGCTGGTGGAATGTTTCTTTGCTACACAGGCTCTAACAATAAAAGCTATAATTTTCCAGCACCACACTGCAGTCTTGAGCTGATCTCCCTGTCATTGTTCTGTCTGATTCAGAACGATCTTCTGTCTCCGACTTGAATCTTTGCCTCAGATGCGCCCATGGAAGAAAATACAGCAGCCTAATTCATAAAGTCTCCAATATCTCTCTTAGGATGGTAAAGTGGTCCTCATCTCTCCTGAGGTTTAAATTGTGTCCCTTCACCGTCCATTCCCTGTACCTCAGTCCTTTCTCCATCATACCATTTGAAGCTCACCAAATCAAAGACGATTCATATAAAGCCACCTGCTATGGTTTGGGTAACTGTTCCATCCTGGCTCATATGTGAAAGACTTGGTCTCACGCCTGTGGGAGGTAGCGGAACTTTTAAGAATTGGGGCCTCATGGGAGGTCTTCTGGTCTTTAGGGACACACTGTCAAAGGGAACTGTAAGATCCCAATGTCTGTCTTTCTCTCTCATTCCTCACCACAAAGTAATCAGGCCGCAGCTGTCACACAATTCTACCATGATGACCTATCTTGCCACAAGCCCTGAAGCCAGACCATGGGCCCAACCTTCAAAATTCTGAGCAAACATAAATCTTTGCACTTTTGCAAGTAGATTATTTTAAGTATTCTGTTACAGTACTACAAGGCTAACTGTAGTAGAATATTTTAAGGTGTGTTACTTTTGTTTATGTTGCATTTGTTTAACTCTGTGAAGCTGTGTTACTGTGCCTGTCTAAAATACCTGATGGCCTAACAAAGAGCTGATGGGCCAATAGCAATGCAGGAGAAAGGACAGGTGGGGCTGGCAGGCAGAGAGACTATATAGAAGGAGAAAATCTGGGAGAGGAGATCTAAGATCTAGGAGCCAGAGCAGGAGGAGGACTCCAGGGGCCAGCCACCTAGCCACACAGCAAGCCACAGAGTAAGAGTAAGATTTACAGAAGTAAAGCCGGGCGGTGGTGGCGCACGCCTTTAATCCCAGCACTCGGGAGGCAGAGCCAGGAGGATCTCTGTGAGTTCGAGGCCAGCCTGGGCTACCAAGTGAGCTCCAGGACAGGCGCAAAGCTACACAGAGAAACCCTGTCTCGAAAAACCAAAAAAAAAAAAAGATTTACAGAAGTAAATCCCAGAGGTAAAAGGTAGTTGGGATAATTTAAGTTAAGAAAAGCTGGCTAGAAACTAAGCCAAGCTAAGGCCAGGCATTCATAGTTAAGAATAAGCCTCTGTGTGTGATTTATTTGGGAGCTGGGTGGTAGGCCCCCAGAAAAGAGCAAAAACCTCCAACAACACTAGCCACTACTATCACTATAGGTTTGCTTCCATGAAACAGTTTCTTGTCTGTGGATAAAAATGGCCATAAACAGCATTCACTTATCAAAGTCAAATGTAGGATTTTTGGTAATGGTAGAAATCTTCTTAACATAGTATAACATTTTAGCAGCCAACAAAGGAGCCATGCCTGTACATTCAAGTCCATACGAAATGAATCTGTTGTGGAATATTACTTTAACTATGTGATGGTGTGTTACTTTTGTTTATGTTGCCTTTGTTAACAATGTAAAGATGTGTTTCATTTGTTTATGCTGCATTTGTTTATTTATGTAAAGATGTGTTGAATTTGTTTCACCTTACCTGCCTCAGGTACCTGGTTGGTCTAACAAAGAGCTGGATGGCCAATAGCTAGGCAGAGAAAGGATAGGCAGGGCTGGCAGGCAGAGAGAATAGAGAGGAGGAGAAATCTAGGCTCTGGAGAGAAGGAGGGGAGAAGGAGGGAGAAAGGGACATGCCTGGGGCCAGAAGCCCGGCAGCCATCAGCCAGCCAGACATGAGAAGCAGTGAAGGTAAGATACACAGAAGGAAAGAAAGGTAAAAAGCCTCTATGGTGATATTTCATTTGTGCTGAAATGTGATTTTATTTGTATGTTAATAAATAAAGTTGCCTGGGGGTCAGAGCTAATAGCAAGCCATAGCAGAAGTCCGGCAGTGGTAGCACATGGCCTTAATCCCGATCACATGACAGGCAGATCTCTGTGTGTTCAAGGACACCACCAGCATGGAGACACACGCCTTTAATCTCAATGCCAACCATAGAAGACCTGGAGGTCTGTATAGACAGGCAGTGATGAGGAGGTCATGTGGTTGGGTTTACAACCAATGAGAAGGCAGAACAGAAAGTCAATAAAATGACAGACACACAGGAAGTAGGTCCCTTTCTCGAGGGAAGGACGGCAGCAGTAGGAAGGGTGAGAAGGCAGTTTTAAGTCTCAGCTCTCAGCTGTTGCTCTGATCTCTTGGGCTTTTAACTCTGCATTTGGCTCTGTGTTTCTTATATAATAAGACGGTTACATCTACAAGCCTCGAGGCAAAACATAGTTGAAAAGAAAGAGGTAAAGTTATGAGAGCCAGTGGGACAAGCATAAGATGAGGCCGAGCATTCATAACTAATAAGAAGTCTCCATGTCATGACTTGGGAGCGGGTTGGTCGCTCAAAAGAAGTCCTGGAACATGAGTCTAGATCTGTGCCTTTCTTTTGCCGACAAATTCTGTTTATTTCTCAAATATTCAAAACATATCTGCCAGATCTTGCCATGAAGCAAATAATCCAAGAGATGGGATGGGCTCTGCTGGAAGCCTAGTTCCAGACAGGTCCTATAACCTGGGACGGACGTGTCAAGTTGACGCAGCAAAGAAATTATGACCACCTGTTTCAAACAAGTGGCCCTGGACAGCCTGGGCTGATTTTGTTTATACAGTTTCAATAGTTGGCCTGAACAGTTTTACAATCAAATTTGTTTGTTTCCTTAAGTTTCTAATAATAGTTACAATAATTGCCAATTTGTTCCCTTACCTCATTCCCCTTCTGTGCCCCAACTTTCTCATGGCTAACCATTACCTACTTGATCCATAGCTCCCCTTCCATCCCCCAACTTTCCCACCATTACCTACATGACTCATAGCTCTAATGTTAGAAACATAAGCAGTTGTTGCAAGCCACAAAGGAAGTTTGCTAACCAGGCACACCTACAGGTAGAACAGCGTGCCCGGTTGGCAGCATTTGTGGTTACAATGTCATGCAAAGGGAAAGAGAGTTTTGCCCCTAATGGTTAATGTTTACCTCTAGTCAAATCTAAGTTCTCACAATTAACTCACCCGCCGAGGCTGGGCCAGTTCATTCTTCGTTCTGTATTACTCCATCTCTTCTAGGTGTTTCCATTGATCCTATAGACAACATAACTTGGAAACTTACTCTTAATAGTTGGCACGGCTCGTCCCTTGTTCTCACGTTTCCTTCCTCTCGATTTCTTACAGTATTGGCACAGCTATTAGAAATGAGGGCATTGTGGGTTTCTATGGTTCTGCTTCTTTCCCAGTTCCTAGACTGTTTCCATTAACTCCTGACATCAACTATTAGCATTTCTCCTAGACTCTCGTGGTTGAAATCCTTCTCTCTAGATATGCAAACTTGTAATATTGTCATGAACTACTACTGTGACTCTTTCAGGCTAGTCACAAGGTGTGTTGGAAAGGCAACATCCTGTCCTTAAAAAGCCCAAATTCATGGTCACACTTGAAACATCAAAGGCTTGAGGAGCTGAATTGGGTCCTCTGTATATTTTTAACAACATCTGGTTCACCCAGAGGAGAGTTGCCAGGGGGAAGTTTTCCCTATATAAAAGTGACTTCATAGCTCTAAGAAAGTGAAACTAGAGGCAGCCAGCACTATGGTTTGTATAAGGAAAGTAAGTAGCGCATATGCTCCTGGGGTCATGCCCAGAATTAGCAGCGAATTATCCATTGGGCTTGCCAAAGTGGGTCAGATTCTCCAGAGCCTTGCCACAAGGAAAATTTGTTCTTGCTATTCTCAGGCCTTGTCTCCCAAAGTCACATGGCTCCTGGCACGTCTCCATGTGGGAAAATGAGAAACTAAACCCAGCAGGCATCTTCTTGTCTGATGATCATATGGATGCTACCATCCCTGGGGGTGGGAGGGCAGTGGTGGATGAGACTGTATGCTGAGAGCCTTAGAGATCTAAACTGAAAGTTCCAGGGGAGAACAGTTCCTGGTGTAGGGAGGAAACACTTTGTTTTAATAGTACTCATCAGAAGAAATATTTCTTTTTTTCAGGGACTTAAAGTTCTTGTCATATAGGCCCTTCACTTGCTAGGTTAGTGTTACCCCAAGGTATTTTATGTCATTTGTGGCTATTGTAAAGGGTGATGTATCTCTGATTTCCTTCTCAGCTTCTTTGTCCATTGTATATAGGAGGGCTACTGATTTTTTTGAGTTGATCTTGTATCCTGCTATGTTGCTGAAGGTGTTTATAAGCTTTATCAGTTCCTTGGTGGAATCTTTGGGGTCACTCAAATATACTATCCTGTCATCTGCAAATAGGGAAAGCTTGACTTCTTCCTTTCCAATTTGTATCCCCTTAATCTCCTTATGTTGTCTTATTGCTCTGGCTAGAACTTCAAGTACTATATTGAATAAGTATGGGGAGAGCAGACAGCCTTGCCTCATTCCTGATTTTAGTGGAATTGCTTTGAGTTTCTCTCCATTTAATTTGATGCTGTCTACAGATTCAATGCAACCCCCATCAAAATACCAACACAATTCTTCACAGACCTGGAAAGAATAATACTCAACTTCATATGGAAAAATAAAAAAAAAAAACCCCAGGATAGCCAAAAGAATCCTGTACAATAAAACAACCTCTGGAGGCATCACGATCCCTGACTTCAAGCTCTACTATAGAGCTACAGTAATAAAAACAGCTTGGTATTGGCATAAAAACCGACATGTGGACCAACAGAATCGAATGGAAGACCCTGATATTAACCTGCACACCTACGAACATATAATTTTTGACAAAGAAGCCAAAAGTGTATAATGGAAAAAAGAAAGCATCTTCAACAAATGGTGCTGGCATAACTGGATATCAACGTGTAGAAGGCTGCAAATAGATCCATATCTGTCACTGTGCACAAAACTTAAGTCCAAGTGGATCAAGGACCTCAACATAAATCCAGCTACTCTGAACCTGCTAGAAGAGAAAGTAGGAAGTAGTCTTGAATGCATTGGCACTGGAGATCACTTCCTAAATAACACCAGTAGCACAGACACTGAGAGAAACAATCAATGGGACCTCTTGAAACTGAGAAGCCTTTGTAGAGCAAAGGATACAGTCAACAAGGCAAAGCGACAGCCTACAGAATGGGAAAAGTTCTTCACCAACCCCACATCTGACAGAGGACTGATATCCAGAATATATATAGGAACTCAAGAAATTAGACATCAAAACGAACAACAGTCCAATGAAGAAATGGGCTTTAGAACTAAACAGAGAATTCTCAACAGAGGAAACTCAAATGGCTGAAAGACATTTAAGGAATTGCTCAACATCCCTAATCATCAGGGAAATGCAAATCAAAACAACTCTGAGATACCACCTTACGCCTGTCAGAATGGCTAAGATCAAAAACACTGAAGACACTTTATGCTGGAGAGGATGTGGAACTAGGGGAACTCTCCTCCACTGCTGGTAGGAATGCAAGCTTGTACAACTACTTTGGAAATCAATATGGTGCTTTCTTAGAAAATTGGGAATCAATCTCCCCCAAGATTCAGCTATACCACTCCTGAGCATATACCCAAGAAATGCTCAATCATATCACAAGAGCACTTGCTCAGCTATGTTCATATCAGCATTGTTTGTAATAGCCAAAACCTGGAAACAACCTAGATGCCCTTCAACTGCAGAATGGATAAATAAATTGTGGCACATATACACAATGGAATACTACTCAGCAGAGAAAAACAATGACATCATGAGGTTTGCAGGCAAATGGGTGGATCTAGAAAAAAATCATCCTGAGTGAGGTAACCCAGACTCAGAAAGACAAATATGGTATGTACTCACTCATAGGAGGATACTAGATGTGGAACAAGGATGACTGGACTGCTACTCACATCACCAGGGAGGCTACCTGGAAAATAGGACCCCAAGAAAGACATGGGGACTGCCCAATGATGGAGAGATGGCTGAGATCTACATGAAAAACCTGGACATGATTGGGAGTAATGAAGGGCGAGGGTCCAGGGAAAGAGAGCCTGTGGGAGCGGGAGATCCCAGCTGGATCAAGAACAAAGAGGGAAAACAAGGAATAGGAGACCATGGTAAATGAAGACCACATGAGAAAAGGAAGAAACAAAGTGCTAAAGAGGCCCACAGAAATCCACAAAGATACCCCCACAAAAGACTGCTGGCAATGGTTGAGAGACAGCCGGGACTGACCTACTCTGGTGATGGGATGGCCAAATACCCTAACAGTCGTGCCAGAAACCCCATCCAATGACTGAGGGATCTGGACGCAGAGATCCACGGCTAGGCCCCGGGTGGAGCTCCGGGAGTCTAACTAGTGAGAAAGAGGAGGGTTTATATGAGCGAGAATTTTTTTTTTTTTTTTTTTTTGGTTTTTTGAGACAGGGTTTCTCTGCATAGTTTTGTGCCTTTCCTGGAGCTTACTTGGTAGCCTATATGAGTGAGAATTGTTGAAACCAAGGTTAGATAAAGCACAGGGACAAATAGCCAAATGAATGGAAACACATGAACTATGAACCAAAGGCTGAGGGGCCCCCAACTGGATCAGGCCCTCTGAATAGGTGAGACAGTTGTTTGGCTTGATCTGTTTGGGAGGCATCTAGGCAGTGGGACCGGGTCCTGTGCTCATTGCATGAGTTGGCTGTTTGAAACCTGGGGCTTATGCAGGGATGCTTGGCTCAGTCTGGGAGGAGGGGACTGGACCTGCCTGGACTGAGTCTACCAGGTCCATCTCATTCCTCAGGGGAGGCTTTGCCCTGGAGGAAGTGGGAATGGGGGATAGGCTGGGGGGAAGGGGAGGGGGGCAGGAGGGGGGAGAACAAGGGAATCCATGGCTGATATGTAGAACTGAATGGTATTGTAAAATAAAATAAAAAGAAAAAAAAGAAATATTTCTAAATTACTGCAGTTTTAATTTCTAATGGAAATATAATATACATTAAGAAAATAATGACTTTGAAAAATGGCTTTTGAAACAGGATCCCCTATTATCCTAAAGGGGATATTATCCCCTATTATTGCCAAGTAAGCAATGCTGGCTAAAAACACTTTGAACTACATGGAAATGAAAACATGGCATACGGAAGTTGGTTAGATGCAGTTAAGTCAATGCTTTGAGGGAATCTTCTGTTACTCTTTTTAAAAGTTTAATTTTTCAGTGGAAAGACTTGCTTAAAGGAATGCTTCCAATGAAAAATTAAACCTATTTTTAAAAGAATGGAAAGGGAAAATACCAATGGTAAAGAACATGCAGTTAAAAAAATTTCTAAGGGAAAAAAATCAAGAAAATAAGTTAACATTTTAAAAATATTTCATGTTTATACTTTAATTTCATGTATATGTGGGTCTCTGTGTGGTTATGTGCATGTGAATGTAGGTGCTTGTGGAGGGTAGAGGCATCAGATTTCACTAGAGCTAGAGTTAAAGGTACTTGTGATCTGCCAGACATTGGTGCTGGGTTTTGAATTCAGGTCCTCTGAAAGAGCAGTATATGCTCTTAGCTGCTGAAGTCGATTTTCTTTTTAGAAAGAATAACAAAGTTATAAGCTTGCAATCAAGACAAAAGAGGGACAAATTTCTAAGATTCTAATAGAAGGAATGAGAAGGAAGACAGAATTACTCATCCATTTGTTATTAAAAGAACAAATAAGATATTATTGAACTTTGTGGGAAACATTTGACAATCCAGTTTAAAAGAAGAACAAATTCCTTTCAAATTATAGCTTCTCAAATTTACAAAAAGGAAATATAACTCCAACTATTAGAATTACTAAAAATAATTAGTTTAATGGATATAATATCAATAAAAATGGCTTCCTCTATATGCTAGTAACAAGTAAGTGAGAAATGGGCAAACCAACCTTTCCTGGCAGGGTCAAAGTAATCATATACCCGAAATTAAGGTAATGAAATATGTGCAAAAACTACAATGAAATTATGATGTTATTGAGATGAATTATGAGAATCCTATGTAAGCAGAGATGCATGTTATGGATATATCCCTTGGTATATATATGTATATATATATATATATATATATATATATGTATATATATATATATATATATATATATATAGTCACTATTATGGTGTCCATTCATTTAAAGCCTCAGTATATTTTGTAATGAAAACTAGTGAGTTAACTCTATAATTTTGATGAAATTTCCTTGTCTACAAGAGCCAAAACAATGCTTTATGGTAAAAGAAGCTGTAAGCCTTTGACTCATAGATACTGAAACTTAGTGCAATAATAGCACGATTAAGACAGAGTGTCCTGGAATGAGAATAGACAAGCAGCCGCGTGACACAGAATAGAGGCCAGAAACATACCCATTTATATGAAGTCACCTTGTTTACAGGGCTGTTCCCACCGCAGTTCAGTGGGCGAACAGATGGTGTCGGGAGACAGAAACCGCAGTGGTAAAGTGAACAGGGAATTTAATATAAATCACTGCACACAGAGTAGAATGTTATTAGGTGCTAAAAGAGGAAAAGAGAACTGTGGGGTGTAGCAAGTGCAGGAAGCAGTCACCACCCCTCTGGCTGAGAGATCAAAGCTGGGAAAGTGAGAGAACAGGCTTCTGGGCCAGTGTTGAGTTGGGGCTTGCTGTAGCGGTCTTGGAAGTGGAGAAGGCCGGTGGTGCAGGGTCCTAGGTCTCTAGGGAGAAAACTGATCAAATGCCACTCACTGGAATCATCAATCGTGGAAAACCCGGGGTGGGGGTAGGGTCAAACAAGTAATCAGGGGGAAGCAAGCCCATTGTCTCCACCAATCTCTTTCTAGCTGCCCTTTCCCCCCTTTTTAGTGGAATCTAAGAGTAAACTAGACAACACAGTAGAAAAATAGTTTGAAATTCCCCAGCACAGCAGCAGATAGTTGGGGGGTTTGGGAGCTGAAAAGCATTAACTCAGTATGGGCATATACAATCTTTCCAATAAATGGCAAAACATTTTTCAAGTTGCTAAAAGTGAACTTGAATCACTACTTCAAATCACATATAAAAATTAATTCAAGATGCCCTGAGATAAGAAATTAAACTTCTAAAAGACAATAGGAAATCTTTATCACCCTGGAATAAAGATTTCTTATATAGATAAAGAGTATTAGCACGTAAGAAGTAACTGTTTAACTATTGAAAGTGTGAAAAGGCAGGTGATAGACCAGGAAAAATGTTTTAAATATGTATAAAGGATGGAAGAAGAAAAGCAATTATAAACATGACAAAATAAGAGACTTTTAAAAGTTGCTGATTTATAGATAGTCTATGACATGGATGCTGTCAGTCTTTGATTCAATTGAACATAACTCAAAGGACTTACATTTACAGTAAGAAGAGAAGAGCATAATTTAAAAATGGGAAACATCTTAAAAATATAATTCACATGAAAACTATCAAAGTAGCATAAAGACATGTTGTAACTGGATGTTTTCCTGTGTCCTGCCCAGTCCATAGCCACTCAGACCCAAATAAACACACAGAGGCTTATATTATTTTTAAACTATATGGCCTAATGGCTCCTACATCTTAAATTAACCCATTTCTATAAATCTATACTTCGCCACATGGCTTGTGGCTTACCGGTACTTTGCATCTTGCTTCTCCTGGCGGTAGCTAGCAGCATCTCCCAGCTCTGCCTTTCTCCTTCCTCTCTCTCTAGTTGGAAGGTCCTGCCAAACCTTATTCTGCCTCACCAATAGGTATAATGTAAATACAATAATCTACCTTAATATCCTATACCTATCCAACATGTACTCACAGGTTGAGGACCACTGCTCTAGAGCCTTGAGTCAATAAGAAACCATCTTCTGGATGAAGCCATGTGCACTGTGTAAAGAGCTTCAACGTCTTAAGATTTGTTGTACTCACAGGACTGAATTAATTGTTACCTGAAAACTTTCTTCCAAAATTATGCTATGCTTAAATATGACAAAAATAGACTCTAGAAGTCCTGGCCCAGCATCTGTACCCCAAATCGGGCTGATCAGAGTTTCATCCTTGTGTTTATTGAGGGCTACCACTTTCCATATTTCTTTATTTGTTTTAAGTATGTTATCTCAGTTCTTACAATAAAACATCTGTAATTTACACATAGAAGACTTCTTTCCAGCTATTAAAAAAGAAAGACAAAATGAATCCAGAAAGTATTAGCATAGAGCTTTGGTACTTAACGAGTACTTTGAACTATTTAATAAATGGTTATAGAATGTTATTCTATACTCCACAAAGAAATTGTTCCTGAAATAGATATGATGAGCATTAAAAAGATGTTTGCCCTGAGCCTTCTATTCATTCATTTGCCAACCAATTCTTTCAGTCAATAAGTGAATATATTTTCAAATACCAAACACTGAAATTAATATGTGAGTTAAAAAAGTAAATTAAGCACAATCTGTGTATTTTGTGCTAATAATGAAAACAAAAAATACGAATAGCCATTTGCAAAAAGTAAATAACCCAGAATTATAACTATAGTGAAATACAGAAAATATTCATAGACTAGTTATCCCATTCTGAGAAGCAATATGTTCAGTATGAGCAAGGGAGAGGGCAGAAAAAATGTTTTAGGATTTGAATGACCTTAAATTATCCTGATCATTTAGATAATATCAGAGCCAGCTAAAATATTTTCCAATTTTATTTATTTATTTATTTGTTTATTTATTTATTTATCTATCTATCTATCTATCTATCTATTTATTTATTTATTTATTTATTTTTCATGGGGTGATGTTGCCATGGCTAGCATGTGGAGGTAGAGGACAGTTTGTAGGAGTTTGTTCTTTTCTTCTACCATGTAGATCCTGGGGATGGAACTCAGGTCATCAAACTTGGTGGTAAGCACCTTTATCCAACGGGTCATCATGGCAACCCCCAGAGCTAATTTATTTGCTTGTTTATTTGCCTGTTTGTTTTTGTTTATTTATTGTGTATGTGTGTATGTTTATATGGATATGTGTAAGTGTGCAGAGAACAAAGCTAAAGTCTGTGAGGTTTCAGAAGGAAATGAAGTCTTTTGAGAGTTTGACTACAGGCCATTCATGGTGTATTCTGGAAAGAATTTGTATGTTCTTATTCCCTGAGATTCTGTGTATGGCTGGTTTCAAATGGGACAGATTAATTGACTTGGTAGATAAACTTTCAAGGCTGCACTTTCCAACAGTGGCATGTGTATTACTGGCTGCTTTTAGATAAATTTATAGTGAGAACTGGAAGTAAACACAGTATGGAAAGAATTGGAAAACTTGCAATTAGACCAGAAAATAAGCACTTTTGAAAGTTTTGCCAAAGAGATTGATGACATTAAAAGAAGCAATTATTTTGCTCTGGGACAATAATAAAGAAGTCTTGAAGTCACTGCATAAGTCAGCAAGGCCCTGCCCATCACAGCCTCAAAGAGTTTTGTTAACAGTCTCAAGGTGCACTCTCCAGACAATGCTACCCAGGAAACTCTCTCAGAACCCATTTTCCCATGTTCGATCACCAAAGGACACACAGAGGGCCACATCTGTGGTGTCAGAGGGCCCGCCATTTGCTCAGGATGATGGAACCTTCCCTAGCCATTTTCCAAGTGATGCTGGTTTTGCAAGTATGTAACATTTAGGAGTTATAAACCCGTGGAAGCTTCCTCAAAAGATTTGAGAGGATATCCTGGGAGGTCATACATGTGAAGCCAGGCTGGAGTCTCTGCCAGCAGCCTCTGGGATAGCTATGCATGAATGACATGAAAACAGTGATATTTTACCATCAAATAAGCTGAGTTTCACATTTAGAAGGAACCAAACTAATATAGATATATAGGAGGATATAGAGATGATAAGATAAAAGGATAGATTAATTAACCTACTTTTAAAGAACAACTTGTTTAAAATGTTTTACATTGGTATAGATTTTAGTTTATGTTTAAAATGTTTTACATTGGTATGGATTTTAGTTTATTGATACAAACTTGAAGTTAATATTGTTATACTGTGTATATATATATTTCTATTCTTGTTTGAGGTATTATGTTTATGTAACTCATTTAAAATTGTAATGGATAATTAAAAAATAGATTAATAATTAGTCATCTATGATAATCATATCTGTAGCCATGTTAGTTAAGTTTTCTAGGTATACATAGGTATATTTCAGATAGATAGGTAATCTTCAAACACTTCATAGACCTAGAGAATATGGCATTTAAATAACTTAGAATTCTGTTGACGTGAGACACAATTGCTCCTGGCTGCACCAACTGATCCCAAGAGAATGTTGGGCTTCTAAGACATTTCCATTTGGAAGTTTGTCTTTTTGGCACAAAATGGCCTACTGGGCAAAGAACTGCCCTTGCCTTGACGGCTGACAGTACGAATGCAATGCTGTCCTTCCTGGACAAGCGGGACACAAGGAAAGCGACCACTGTACTCTGCCAAGACAGGGTAAGATGGTCTTTCAGAAATCCTGCTTCTGAAAGTGGTCTGTCAGATACTCTAGGCCTGTAGCCAATTTGTATGCACCAACAATGTTGAGAAACATTAGGTGACTGTCCAGGCTGCCAGCTGTCTTGGTCTACCTTTGCAAGATTCCCGAAAGTTGCTTGCATCCATCTACCATTTCTCAGGTACCATTATGTTCCTTCTCAGGTCTTTGATGTGGTTGAAAACTAGATAGTTGTAATTTCCTCAGTTATGATAAAAGATAAGTTAGATATAAAACCTTAAACTCACAAATATAAGATAGATAGGACATCTTCTTTAATATTGTAACTATAATTCTTGCTCGGTAATTATTTTGTTATATGTAATCTTACCATGTTAAAGTTAAAACCTTCCTTTTTTAAAAAAAAGAAAAAAGGGGAAGTGCTGTGGATATTGTTTTATATAAATAAAACACTGATGGCCAGTGACCAGGCAGGAAGTAGGTGGGACAAGGAGAGAGGAGAATTCTGGAAAGCAAAAGGCTGAGGGGGGAGACGCTGCAGCCACTGCCAGGAGAAGCAGCATGTGAAGACTCCGGTAAGCCACCAGCCACGTGGCAAGCTATAGATTTATAGAAATGGGTTAATTTAAGATAAAAGAACAGTTAGCAAGAAGCCTGCCACGGCCATACAGTTTATAAGTGATATAAGCGTCTGAGTGATTATTTTATAAGTGGATTGTGGGACTGCGGGGCTTGGGGAACCTGGAGAGAAGCCCTCCAGCAACACCAAACCTTCAAATCTTTATGAGGAAGTTAATACTGAATGGGCAATTTTATAGTTTGATGGTGTATAATTTTGCTCATTGTTACTCACCTTAGACTGAGTTTTCAACCTTGGATGAAGCAGTTTCAGTCCGTGCAAGTCTCCTAAAATAGGCATTGAAATTTTTGTAATCTAAATTTTATTTTTATTTGTTGAAAATTTTGATAAATCATTTAACCATTAGGATACAGGAAAGCTTTCAGGCTTTTTGTGTATGTGTATGGGGGTGGGTGGGGTGGTTTGTTTGTTTGGTTTTGGCTTTTCAAGACAGGGTTTCTCTGTGTAGCTCTAACTGTCCTGGAACTCATTCTGTTTACCAGGCTGACGTCGAACTCATAGAGATCTGCCTGCCTCTGCCTCCTGAGTGCTGGGAATAAAGGCCTGTGCCCACAACTGCCCAGTGAGCTTTCAGTTTTAGAGATGGTAGCAAATTCTATTGTCAACAAACAGTGCATACTAAAATATATTGAAGTTTGTCTCTATAAAATCAAAGAACAAAAGAAGTTAAGGGGTGACAGCGCAGATGTATAGAATGTATAATTTTGAAATTCTACAATATGTTTTAGAAATTCTCAACCTGAAGTGAAGATGATTTTTATTGGATTCCTATTCTTACTTGGGAAAAATTATATTTGGTGCTAGAATAGAGGGAAATTTCTAGCAATTTTTGTAGTATTAAAAATTTGGTGAAACTTGCAAAAGAATAGACAACTTTAGATATGAATTTTTTTCATGAAAAGTAATTACTGAAGGAAGTTGCTCTGCACAGAGGCATAAAGATATGCCTGTGACAATATCTGAGTTGTTGTCTTTATGTATTTCAGCAGAAATGGATAATTTATCATGTTTAGAAAGTACATCTTTGAGTTTCTCAATACAGTCTTAACGAAATATAATTTATGTCAACAAATCAGCAGAACATGGCATTGATTTCAAATTTGTTAACACTGCAAGTCAACTTTAAAGAACATTCAGAAAAATAGACTTCAAAAGTAAGAGCTGGGGCCGGGAAAAATGGCTCAGCTAATACATTGCTGTGCAAGGGTGAGGACCTGAGTTCAATACCCAGCTCCGACTTGCCAGCCAGGCGTGACAGCATAGGCTGGCTAATTCAGCACTGGGGAGGCAGAGATAGGAGGATCCTTTGGGTTTTCAGCTCAGTCAGTCTAACCAAATCTATGAGCTTTAAAGAAGACAAACATTGACCTCCTGACTGTATAAACATACACATATAGGCATGTACAGGTACACACACACACACACACACACACACACACATTCACTGAATAAAGTAAAAGTAGTATATCATTGAAAATTAAATTCCTAAAGGAAACATTACTGATGACACTGTTAGCTACAGACATCATTAGGAGGTACATCAAAATACATGAATATGTACAAAGAGAACTATTGTGTCGGTTTCTTTAATGTTTATGTCTTGAAATGCTTTCATTATTTTATTCAAATGTTTTTTTAAAGTCTCCATTAACCCATTTATTCATATCCTCCTTAAGTGCCTTGAACATATTTATAATTGCAGTGTTGAACTCTTTGCCTTGTGTTGAAGTCAAATTGCTTGGGGTCTAGGGCAAGAGGGTTTCTGGCTTCTGGTGGAGGTGTATTGTTTTGGCTGTTCATGCTTGTGCTTTTGTGATGGGATCTAGGCACCTGGAATTAAGATATTTGAAATGTTTCATGGTGTCAATATCTAGTCTCTTGTTGGTTTTTTTGTGGGAGGGGGAGTCTGTTCTTTTACTTGCTGTTGCCTACTCTGTATTTTAGGCAAGTGTGGCAATTTTTATTTTTGAGATACACAGTGTGTAAAATCTATCCATCTAGATATATAGCAGAAAAGCTTTTTGCTTCCATTTAGGATTTAGGAAGAGGAACCTTGAGGGCCAGTGACAGGGTTCAACAGGTAAAGGCGCTTGCTGTCAAGCGTGGTGACCTGGGTTTAGTCCCCAGGATCCACGTGATAGAAAAAGAGAGCTGACACCTGTAAGTTGTCTTCTGACATGTCTTTTGATGTGACTGCACTGGCATGCAGGGACACACATACACACACACACAAACTCACACACACACACACACACACACACACACACACACACACACACACACAAATATAAATAAAAGCATAAAACCTTCCCTGGAGATTTTGGAATTTGCATTCAGAAAGGAATACTGTCATGTGAAACTTACATCATCAGAATCACCTGAAAGCATAAAAATCTCAACGTTAATGTGAGAATTTGTTCCTGGCTAGTACTACTCATGAACAACACCCATGACTGAAATACATAGAGATGTTCACAGAAGAAAAAAAAATGCCATGCCCTTGCTATGAGTGAAATCAGAAGTGTAAAACAAAGGTTGAGCAACAATCCGCAGAAAACTGTAAAAAAAAAAAAAAACAAAAAAAACAAAAAACCCAAGGACAATAAGTGAAAAAGAATAAAAAAAAATTACATTGGAAGTTAAAATACGCTGTGCAGTGGTGGCACATGCCTTTAATCCCAGCACTCAGGAAGCAGAGGCAGAGGCAGGCCGATCTCTGTGAGTTCGAGGCTACCCTGGTCTACAGAGCGAGATCCAGGGCAGGCACCAAAACAACACAGAGAAACCCTGTCTCAAAAAACCAAAAAAAAAAAAAAAAAAAAAAAAAAAAAAAAAAGAAGTTAAAAGACATAATACATATACTCATGTCATAAATATGAATGACATGACACACACATGTAATATTTGTCTCTCTATATAAAATATGACAAATATAAACATATAAATATATATACACAAATATATACATATAAAATATGACAAATACATCCTGTGGTGGTTTGAAAGAAAATAGCCCCCAAAAGGAGTAGCACTATTAGGAGTTGTGGCCGTGTTGGAGTAGGTGTGATGTTATTGGAGGAAGTGTGTCATTGTGGGGGTGGGCTTTGAGGTCTTTTTCTCAAGCTTCACTCAGTGTGACGGTCACTTGATTTCCTGTTGCCTGCAAGATGTAATACTCTCAGCTCTAGCACCCTCTCCACCTGCACCTACACACCTCCATGCTCCCTGCCATGACGATAATTGACCGAACCTGTGACACTGTAAGTTTAATTACAATTAAATATTTTCTTTAAAAGAGTTACTGTGGTCATGGTGTCTCTTCACAGCTATAGTAAACCCTAACTAAGACACATCCCTACAAAATACTGATGACACACCATTAGAAAAAGACACCACTAGGAAGAATATATGACTATGAACAAAGTGATTCTTAGGTTGTTTTTAAAATATTCACTGTAAAAACCTGAGTTAAGTGATGTAAACCTGACATAGACAACTGGTATACAAGGAAGTTGATCTTATAAAGTTGAGACTATAACTGTTGCTAACTTAATAGGAAGAAGGGAGATATTGGGAAACATTGATCAATGACTTCCAAGCTGTAGTTAAAGGTAGGACGTTCTGGTATGCTATTGTAGATTATAGGGGACATATTCTTAAACCTGAAATTCAGCAAACCTGAAACCTTGGCTCTTACAATATTTCCACCCCAACTCAAGGTCCCCAGAATCTTAGATGCCGGAGTTGTCAGTAAGGGTTTCTTAAATACATGAATTGAATATAGACACCAGAAAGGCCATTTCACTGGAAAACAAGGGCAGAGGTTGGGGCAGAAAACTTTGGTTTGCTGTAGTGTCCTGTGGCTTTTATTGTTTCCTTTGGTTAACACTCATCAAAGTATTCTTCAGCTGTAGGTGGAGTTTTTCATCCTGCCAGCCTGCTCCCAAATAACCATATAGAGACTTAATATTAATTATAAATGTTTGGCTGGTAGCTTAGTCTTGTTTTTAGTGAGCACTTGTAATGCAAATTTACCGATTTCTCTTCATCTATGTGCTGCCCTGAGGCTCATTTACCTCATGTATATACTTCCTATCCTGCTCACTCTGTATCTCATGGTGTTTCCAGAGATTCTGCCCTTCTTCTCCCCAGCATTCTTTCCACTCCAGAAATCCTGCCTAGCCATTGGCCAGTCAGCTCTTTATTAACCAATGAGAGTGATACATATTTACAGTGAACAACAGGATTATTCTCCAGCATTTAGCCACTCTGGAATTGTAGCATTTAGCTTTTCCTCCCTTGGCAATTTGTCCTCCTGATTTATATTAATCTTGTGATTTCTGAACATATTTCTTTCTTATGCCTCCTCTTTATTGCCCTAAAAAAAGATAAAACTTAAAAGTCCTATAATACTAAGGAATCCTTCCCTTTTTTTTCAGTGTATAAAATGATTTCTTTCTAAACTTTAGAGTTACAAAATTGTCCCTATATATGAAAAAATCCTATATAAGGCTATGCACCTAATTTATCTATCTAGTTGTAGATGGGCGGCATGCAAATAGAAAGGTGACTATGAGTTGAGAAGGAGAAGCCTCATGGCAGAGAGGAGTGGAATAAGAGAGGGTAATGAGAAACATGAGTCATGGAAACAGAAGGAAGAGCTATTTTTTTTTTTTTGGTGGGGAGATGATCAAGAGAGAAAGGGAGGATGGGGGTAAGAACACAATACAAGACAGATATGTATGAAAATGTAACGTTTTCTTTGTAAGTGAACCAGTAAATAAGTAAATAAGTAAAATTGTGCACTTAAGTTGGAGCCAGAAGGTATAATCTTGGAGATTTCTTTGTGGGTATCATGTTCTTCCGCTGTTTCCTAAACAGAGTTTACGTGCTACCTCCATGAGCAATCATCTTTTGAGCATAATGACTTTATGACTGTTTAGAATTATTTATAAAGCTAGGTTACAGGTCAACTAAAACTTTCCACAAACTGCCCCAGCACGGTTCATTTGTTACCATTGTGCAGAAACTTGACTCTTTGAAAGGGGATAAAAGGCTCAGGAAATAAGAGTAACTCCATTTATTCCCTCAGTAATCTTATCAATGGGTGGCGTCAGATGAAAGGAAGGCTAATATTTTTAAGAATTGAAACATTATGCTCTGACTCACACAAGGAAATCATCTCAAACGTTAATTGCGAACTCAGAAATATCTTTTCTCTTTGTGTCCTACCTTTCCTTTCAGTACTGTTTTCCTGATACCCTCTGCCTCACTGCTTCTTCAGCCCCACCTCCTTCCTACCCTGTAGACGCACAGCTGGGGCCCAAATAGCGTCTCCATCTTAGGAGTATTTCTGCTTTTAGCTGATTACTTTTTTAAAAAAAAATTTAAGGATAAAAAATGAAACAGAGGGTCCTAAAAATAGAAATGAAATACTTTATTAATTGAGATCCATGGTGGTTTGAGTGAGAACGGCCCCCATAGGCTCATGTGTTTGCATACTTGGTTCCTAATTAGGGAACTATTTGGGAAGGATAAGGAGGCGTGGCCTTATTGGAGGAGGTGTGCCACTGGGGATGGTCTTTGAGGTTTCCAAAGCCCATGCCATTCCCAGTTAGTGCTCTCTCTCTCTCCCTCCCTCCCTCCCTCCCCCCCCCTCTGTTATAGTTTCACATATAAGATCTCAGTTACTGTCCCAGTAACATGGCTGCCTACCCCTGCCATGCTCCCTGACATGATCTTTATGGCCTTTCCTACACTCTGGAACTGAACCAAGAACTCTAAATTAAACATTTTCTTTTGTAAGTTGCCTTAGTCATGGTATTTTGTCATGGCAATAGAAAAGTAATTGAGACAAGATACAAGAGTCAAACAAATGCACCATGGTAGGGTAGAGGAATGTATTTGGGGAGGGAAGCCTTTTCCACATTGCTAAATCACATCAGCTTCATACCTACTTACTCAGAAGAGAAACCATAACTTGATGACTAATAGACACAGCAAATAAATACAAAAACATGCATAGTCACTGCACAGGCAACTATAATTAGATTTTAAGAACATCTTGTTGATTGTAATGAAACATGATGAATTTGATTATGATTAAAAGAGTGAAGATTAAAAGAGTGGCTGAAATCTTGGTTGTACAATCACAATAGAATACGTTTTAAATTCATTTTTAAAAATACATAAAATTTAAATTACTTTAATTTGTAATTTATAAATTATAATGCAGTGAATGCTTAACTCTGTTTCCAAATGTAAAAACAAATGGTATTGTGATTTTAAAAAATGCAGTTTGAATAAAAGTTGGCAAAGGAAAAACAGTAGGCTATGATTGCAGAATAGGCACATACCATACTGGATTATAGTGCTTATGTGAACACAATTGGTTTCCTTAGTAATTATGGAGAAGGGGTGGCAGACTAAGTGGTCTGTTGATTGGATCTCACCCATTGTCACCCTGTCTTTATGTGACCTGTGAGCTAAAAATGTTTCGTATGTTTTAAATGGCTGGCAAAAGAACAAAGAAAAACAATTATTTGTGACACATGACATTGTATGAAACTCACATTTCAGTGCCCAGGAGTAAAGTCTTATTGCAAAACTCATGCCATGAGTTGGAACACTCATGCTTATGAATCAATCCTCTTGGGCTGCTTCTGCACTCCAATGGCAGAGCTGAGTGGCTAGGACACAGGCTATTTGTCCTAAGTGATGGAAACAATCACTTCCTGGTCTTTGACAGAAAAGTTCAGGATAGGGCATGAGTTGGGGAAAATAAACCAGAGTACAAACGACCAAATTTGAAACACTCTTTCTGAAGATAAGCCTCAGTCTGGCAAAGCTTGTTTCTCTGAGACTCCAGAGCAATCGATTTCAGTTCTCAGCATCTCAAACTGAACCCAGAGCAATTGATTTCAGCTCTCAGCATGTCAAACTGAACCCAGTGTTATCGATTTCAGCTCTCAGCCTGGCAAACTGAATCCATGAGGGATAATTTCATGACAATTTTCAGAAGCAGTATTCACAGTGCTATCTTATCCCTTCATACCAAATTTAATGAAATCTGATCGTTTCATGAATGACTCTCATATTATTTTCACTGTTTTGAGAATGGCCTAAGAGTCAGGTGAGCAAAGCAGATATATGAACAATTGCTAATAATTTGTTAGTAAAGCTGTCCTAATATATTTCAAAATATACCTTTCTAGATTTTTCTGCTCTCAAATCTGCCCGTCTCTTGGGTTTAGAGTTATCTAACTCCTTGCTTTTGTCTTGAGTTTGTTGCTTCCATAATTTCTAAAGTCCTCTCTGAATTTCTGGGTCCTTCTATATGCAGTCCCTGTCAAGGTTTTGCTTTCCTACTGTCTGCCCTAGGTAGTATGCTTTACACGTCCCCACACGCTCTTTGGATTCCAAGTCCCCGACCACCCTTTCTACTGCTCTCCCTGTCCTGGGCTACCTTTCCAGTTGAGTGCTGAGAGAATCCTCCTGACCATTTCAATCCTGCTGTGCTTCGGCTATCAATTGTAGATAGCCTCTTGGTGAGAGGTGGAACTCTGTGTCCACTTCTGTGATTGGCTGGAAGCAGGACATCATTCCTCAGCCAGCGCTGAGAAGGAAAGGCAGAACTATGAGGACAAAGACATGCTATATTCTGCTGTGTAGATAAGCTTGCGCTTTACTGTCAAAATTCTGACTTCTTAATGAAATGGACCGCTCTTCTCCCATCAACAAGTGTGAGCTGAGTTCTTTCACATAAAACTTTAGACCTTGCAAAAAGTTGGCAAATCAACTCTGCGGAGGCAGCAAGTGTTTGCTTTAATAACTAAGTTGATGAGAAAGCATCTTTTCCTCTAGACTAGAATACAGGTGATGGGCTTCCCTTTCACAGTGAATAAAACTTCATGAGATTTCAAAAATCCCCTCTTAAAATGAGTTACAGTATGTTTGACTAAAATTTTTCCTAAATATTTATTACAGAAAAAAAAATTGCAAGTCAAATTTGATTAATTGGACTGACAGTTTTGTGGGAAGCCATATTAATGAGGATGTATATCTGTTTGCCTTTTTGAATCAGAAACTTGCTGATTGGTTTCTAGAAATAAGCTTGAAATGACACTTCACATTATTTTTTCTTTAAAATAAAAAATTGAAAGTATATGGATCTTAAAAACTTAACAAAGCCAGGTGGTGGTTGCACACACCTTTAATCCCAGCACTCGGGAGGCAGAGGCAGGCAGATCTTTTTGAGTTCAAGGCCAGCCTGGTCTACAGAGTGAGATCCAGGGAAGGCACAAAGCTACACAGAGAAACTCTTTCTCAAAAAAAAAAAAAAAAAAAAAAAAAAAAAAAAAAAAAAAAAAAAAAAAAAAAAAAACTTAACAAAAGGTAATTTTCACACGTGGAATACTCAAGGAGGAAACAAGGATTTTCCCACACTGTATGTCAAGCGTGACAAAGTTATTCAAGAGGGAACAAATAAAAACATCAGCTGAAACAAAACTAAAGCCTAATTGAACTTTAACATGTATATGTCTATGTCTTCTGTAGCCTTGGATGTATTTACTTACTCATTCATGTACCAGTTTGCGTAGGGCAGAATAAGAGCCTGGCACCATTTGGTGCTGAAGGAAGAGCATTACATAAGTCAGGTTCTCTTTGAATCTTGTAGAGAAAATCTACTATACACAAATAAATGCATAATTCTGGGCACTGACAAGTGTCATGGGATGGGCAAAGGACAGAAATTAATGCCAGCTGCCATGGCTGAACAAGCTGGAAATGAACAAGAGCAATGTCAGTCACCATAAATCCCGGTGCATAGCATAGGTTACCCAGTGAATCTTTATTGAATAATTTAGTGGCAAGGGCTATTGTTTTAAACACAAGTAAATTAGCTAACAATAATGTCAGTAGATGACAGTGTATAAATTTTCTGAAAGAAATATGATGGAACATAATAGAATTTTATAACAGGGTTTGCCAACAACCCAAATAAATTTTCATTTATCTTTATAATAGAAAATTAGTTACATCACAAAAATTTGTTCCAGCAAGAAATATGTACCAGGAACAAAATTTTCAATAGAAAAGGGAGCTGAGCAGCTATTGTATTTCCCGGTCATAATGATTAAGTTGACTTTGTGTATGTATTTCAGTAACATTGTTATAAAAAATTAATGACCTGGTTGATTCAAGTGAATAACATCCAACATATATCCTGCACCACATCCATTTCTGTCTGTTCATGCTCTCTAGATTCTTCTCTCCCACTTTTGGCTTCGATTGCACCGCTTCTGGTACCACATTTCAGAAGAGCCTTTATGGCAGGAAAAACAGTTGAAACAATGCAATAGGACACAGAAGATGCTGGCAAAATGGGTTGTAGTGTGCGGTTATATATTTGTACTCCTCGCTTCTCCCCTGCTGTATGTCTACTGCTTCTGACTCTCAGCTGAGTTCTGGCTACCAATACAACACCCACTGAGTTCTTTAGTTCATCCATCACAGCCTCACCTATGGCTTCATGACTCACGCACAAACCTGAAGGTTAGGAAGAATGCTTGCCTTGCAATTTGTGCTGAAAACATAGGATGCTATTTTAGTTATCACCTGGACAAGACTTGCACTAGAGACCATGGCTTTTTTTGCTGGTTCATGGATATTACCAATCCTTTGACAGCCCACGGCAGTGACTACATCTACACAGTGCACGTGTGTTTCAGCTGGGAAGAGTAACCGCTTAGATTCTTTTTATTGTATTTTTAAGTGAGTTCTAAGGTAGGAAGAAGTCAGTTCATGCTTGATTAAACTGAGGAATGTGTGCCATGTTCCAAAAATAGCTTGACTCTAGAATCAGAGGAAGTCATACACATCTCCACCAAACATCAGGGAGTCAGTCAATTGTCTGATACTTGAGAAATACAACCAAACATGGCCTTGAGGAGTCCTGACTTTTTAAATCATCAAATACACCACTGCCTTGATCTCAGACAAGTTTCCAAAAGTGTCCACTGTCTTATCCCAAACTTTTGGTTTGTGATATCCATTGTGCTGATTTAATTCGCTGATCAGCAGCAAAAATGTCCTTGTAAAATAAGACTATGGCATGCCTAATGAAACCCTTACCCCATGACTTTTTATTTCACTTATAGTAAAATCTAAAGTAGGGCTGGAGATATTTCTCGGTGGTGGAGTACTTTATTAGCATATGTAAGGCCCTGTGTTTAGTTCCCCATAGTTCAATAAGCAAGTAAATAAATAAAGCAAAGTTCTTTACAATTCTGTATGTGTAACATGACTCCTTTCACTCCATACAACATTGTCTGTCTAACCTTAATAATTGTTTTCCAGCTTCTAGGGTTATTTTTTTTCTGATTATCTGATAGGGGAAAAAAATCTGAGGATGTAGATTGTACTCCATGTGTTAAAGGACTGAGTGAAGGGCTTGGAACAGCTGTTTCCCAACCTGCCTGCATGTGGGAATCATGTAGTGAGCTTTCAAGGTAGAAGCATTTGAAGCCCATCTGTGGAGTTGCTGTTTTTGCTGCAGTGACATTGTCCCGGCCTCCCTCGGGTGTTTCTGATGGGCAGGCAGACTGGAGATAGAGTGACGTGGAGGACAAGACAATTGTTAAGAAGCTGTCAAAGACACATGGTTCACCTTCAGACCCTCAGCATCATGTGCTGTCACTGGCGTGCCCCTGATAGCTTCTCAAAAAGTCATTCTGCTCAAAAAGTTAGTGACTTTTTCGCAGGCACTGGCATTCAGCACAACAGAAAAGCCTTATTGAATTTTGTTTCTTTTGTGTTAGTAAACACCAAAGTGAATCCCGGACATTTAAAACGTGGGAGAGCAAGGGCTGTTTGAGTCTGTTTTGGGCACTGTGCTTTGCTGATTAAAAATACCTGGGTAAGGGCCAAAGGTATCGTCATGTTGGCTACGTGACCACTGCAAATAAAGCCGGGCACTCAGGCAGATCTGAAGTTCAAAGCTTATTTAGTCTGGGAACACTTATTAAAGAAAATGTCGTTTGTGTTCAGAATAATAACTTGTAACTCTTCCAGAACCATTTTTTCACCTAATCGGATTCGTCCTTACAGAGGAAATTCCAAGGAGAAAAATCCTAGAATTTGGGCCTGGTATGTGTGTGCAGAGACCAGATGGCCACCAGGTACTGAGCTGGGTTTTGTAGTGGGGGTACATTGACTGAAAAAGACAAGTCGTTTTAAGATGACAATAAATTTCCTAATGGGCCTGTGGGAGCTGTTTAAGGCTCGAAGATAAAGGTTTTGGGTTACATGGTCCTTAATATGAAAGTGGGGTAAATGGAGCCAGGTGGGTTGTTATTTCTGTCGTGAGTAGGGTTGTCATCTAAATCTGTGAACATTATAAAAGAAAATAGTTGCAATTTGGAAGCAATAAATTTCTGCACAGCTGACAGGGCAAGCAGATCCCTGTGCTAGTGCACTTAGGAGAGCCCCTTTGAAGGTGGGGGGCTGACATCTCACTTAGAGAGGATCAAGCCCCAGATGAGTTTTTAACTATTGGAAATAGAGAAACAGCTTCTCTTCTTGATGGAGGGAGCATTCAATGAAGTGGGCTTCCTTCCCTGTCTTCTTTTTAGACTCCAGAACTGGTTCTCTCCAGGGTCACTATGCATTAACCACAACTCCAAAATCCAAGAAGCTCTTGAAGATAATGCCCCTCCCCACCATAGTTTATTTGAAGGGAAAACTTTTCTTGGATCAATAGGAGCTATTGAAAAGCATTATATTTATCTCTCTCATGGTGAATATTCATGTTTCTCTGGAACAATAATTGTGTATCTGATGGGATGCTTCCTCAGGCTTTGTTGGGGGGTGTTATGTTCTAGTCAACTTATGAATCCACTACCTCTCAAAAAAATATGCAAACATTTGAATTCCAATTGAATCTGATCTAGATTGGGAATATGCTTACTCAAACTTGTTAATTCACATGAGTAAAAACTCCCTAAGAGATTAGGGGGATCGCTCATAGGCTTCTGCCACATAAGCCTGAGGACCACAGTTCAGTCCTCAGAACCCACATAAAAACTGGACAGGAGTGATGGTCCCCTCTAACCCCATCACTGGAGAGGCAGATACAGGGTATTGTAAATGATGTTTTCCTGTTTCCACCCAGCTCATGCAGCTGCTCAGACCCAAGTAAACACACAGAGACTTATATTATTTATAAACTGTATGGTCGTGGCAGGCTTCTTGCTATCTAGTTCTTTATCTTAAATTAACCCATTTCTATAAATCTATACCTTGCCATGTGGCTCATGGCTCACCAGTATCTTTACATCTTACTTCTCATGGCAGTGGCAGCTGGCAGCGTCTCCTGATTCAGCTTTCCACCTCCCAGAATTCTCCTCTCTGTTTATCCCGCCTATACTATACTTCCTGCCTGGTTACTGGCCAATCAGCATTTTATTTATCAATCAATCATAGCAACACATTCACAGCATACAGAAAGACACTGCTAGCAGGGTATCCCAGGGTAACATGGTTGGCTAGACTGGCTGGAATCAGCGAGCTGTGGGTTCAATGAGAGAGCCTGTCTCCATGAAGTAGAGTGCAATCAAGGAAGAACCTGACATTAACTTTGGGCATCTACACCCATATTCACACAAGTATACACGCACAAGTAAACACACATATTATGCACACTACATACACACATGTAAAAATAATAAAAAATTTAAACCCTCTGCATAGATGGTGACCTGGGGGTGCAACATCAACTCTTTCAATTATATCCAGGGTAGGCAGTAGCTTTTACTATCTTCAGGGAAAGGAACTCTGAAAAAGAAAGATAGGAAGGCTTTTGCACATGATTTGATTCTTAATTCACAAACAGAAAATAATGCCATCTAGTTGTGGCTTTTAGCACACTACTAGTAAAAGTGAGTTTAACATAAATTTGTTCTTTTAAAATTGTTGTTATTCTTTTTTTTTGCAGCCCCCAAGCCAAGCCCTGAGTGATGATTAAGATAAGATTTATGTAAACATCACAGAGATAAAAAGCACTGGCCAATTGGGGTCAGTTGGATGGGGTTTGGGCTGGCCTTGGGTAATTATTCTGGACTGATACGGAACAGATTTATTTGGACTAGATTTATAAGTTCCTTTCCTATGAAGTGGTCAAGTTGAAGAAAGAAAAAAAAGAAGTTGATTACTTGGATTTTGCCTATTTGGAGTTTGGAAAATTTATATGCCTGAAAACACTGAGGTTTATTTTCAGCATGATGCCGGCCTATTATGAAAACAACTGCAATAAACTAAAAACAAAACCACACGCACACACATTCTGTGAGTGTGTGTGTGTGTGTCACTTTATAAATTACTTTTAAAATTTAGCATACCAAGGAGTGGGTGGCATGATGGCCTTTTCATATAACTTTGTTCTTCCTCATCCCCCTGTACCAGTGCCCTCCTCTGTCACCTGTCCTCTCCTTCCTCTCCCACAGTAATTTTCATCTGCCTTTATGTTCCAATGTTCCATTTTCTTCTCTCCTCCAGGCCTCCTTAAGATCTTCTTTCCCTCTCAAGGTCTGCTTTCTAGTTTCGTGATCTTCGCACAGCCAACCTGTCCCCACCGTGAAAAGAAGACAGTTTTCAATGATAAATGATGAATATTTCAAAAGTGGTTAACTGTTTTAACTATCAGGGGAATGTACATTGAAACTTGCTTTTGGGATTCCACCTCGAAGCAATCCACATAGCTACAAAGAAGAAAGCAAATGCAAATATTGCTGAAGACGTAGGGAAGGGAGAAAAGGGGCCTCTGTTGACCCTGTTCAACAGGTGGAAGAGTAAACTGGTTCACCCACCATGGAAATCAACATGGGTGTTTCCCCAAAGCTACAAGTACAACTAACACATGATCTAGCAGTATCACTTCTGGTTATACACCTGAAAAGCGTACACCAGGGAGATGCTTGCTCACCTCTGTTTATTGCTGCGCTGGTCACAATAGCTAATATCTGAATGGGGGGGTAACATATGTTAAAATTGAGCTGATCTTACAATCGGCACAGATTTTTTTTGGTATACCCCAACTGTAGCCTTGTAAAACATTGTCTTGAGTTACCAGTTCTTAAATTGGTAGATGAATTACCATTACATCTACCAATGCCTTCATTTTACAGGTGAGAAAATGAAGAGGTTTTTTTTTCCTTTTATGTACAGAAAAAATGAATTTACTATTAACTCTGAATTCCTCCAATCTACTTGAATGGAATATAGAAAACTTAATGTTTTAGGAGTCATGGAGGAAAGGACTTTTCCTTTCAGTAAATATCCCTATTACTGGAAAGCTTCCTATTACCATGTCAGTCTCTAGATCACTTCAGTTTTTCGAAGTTTGCAGTTTCTAACTTTATCATGTTCTAGAGACCGTAGAAAGACCTCCTTGTAGGACAGTGTTCAGTGTAACTTGTCAAATGCTTTGATTTGCAGGGCCTATGGAAAACTTTTTCAAGTCTTTATATGTGGGTAGGTGAGATGCTGAGAGGCACATTTTGCTAAAGAAGGAAGTGTGATTCAGTAAAGCTGACTGGCTGAGCACTAGCTGAGAGCTGGGGCTTCAATTCGGTTGTCCCACTTCTAAGTCATATGATCTCTGTACTTCTCCATTATTTTATTTCAAGGTAGCTATTTGTTATATATAGTGATTGTCTTTCATGAAGATACTGATATTCTAGTCTATCTGTGTTCTTGAACAGTATCTGCCCTTTATGATCTCCCATTTTAGTTTCAATTCTTTTGGGTGTCACATATCAAATTACAAGTGAGCTGGGTAATGGAACGTTCTAATTCAAATCTACTGGATGCCGACTTCTCTGAATCTTTTATTCATATAAAAATTTAGGATATTGGGGACCCACTCCTGCCCTGTCTCTACTTTTTTTTTTTTTTTTTTAAAGAGAATGAGTTTCTCATCTTCAGTTGAATCTATATTGATTTTTTCCTATAAAATGGCGCACGCCTTTAATCCCAGCACTCGGGAGGCAGAGGCAGGCGAATCTCTGTGAGTTCGAGGCCAGCCTGGGCTACCAAGTGAGCTCTGGGAAAGGCGCAAAGCTGCGCAGAGAAACCCTGTCTTGAAAAACAAAAACAAAAAAAAAGGTTTGTATATTTTTATCCTAATATTTACTTTTAATTCATTTAATTACATATGTATATATAATATTCAAATTTTATGTAACTATTATGAAATTTTATAAATTTTTGTATCTGTATACATTTTTAAAATGCATTTTAAATGTACAGTTATCACTCAGTATCCATGGGGATTTATCATGAACCTCTTTCCATCTGCCTGGATACCAAAATTTTCAGATGTTCCAATCTTTAATATATAATGAGTAGTATTTCCATATAACTGATGCATAATTTCCCCAAATACTTTAAAGAATCTCTTGATTATTCATAAACATAACACTATATAACACTATAAATACAGTATATATATATAATACTATATTGTTAGGGAATAATGGCTAGGAAAAACATCTCTCCGTATTCTTACATTTCTTTTTCTCAAATGTTTTCTTCAATTTATTAATTACTCCTTTTAACAATTTCATATACATCCTTTTAACAATTTCATATACATCTGACAGACTACTTGAACAAGGACTTGAAACAAACCCTGAACTTTCCTTTTATGCAGAGACTGGACAAATGATACAGGACTTGACAATTAACCCAAAACTTTTCTTTTCAAGATTCCCTAAAGATATCTTCACCCCTAGAAAGCAAAAAGAAAAAGAGAATAAGATATGAGATAGATCACTGAATCTACTCTGAGAAAAAAGATGAAATAATAGGATAAATAGGTAGATCATTGAATCTACACTGAAGAAAAAGGGGAAGATATAAAAATGACAAAAGGTAGACTACTGAATGTATTATGAAAAGGAAAAAGAGAGAATATGGATATAATAAGATAAAAAGGGAGAGTATGGAATCTACTTTTAAAAAGGAACTACTTGTTTTAAATAAGATAAGTAATGAAAATTTTTTGGTCTGAGTTTATCAGATGTTACTGGACTGGACACTGTTAATATATATAATGGAGTTTTTATCTGAATCTGTCAAATGTTAATGGACTAGAAATCATTAATGTAATTTTTGGCTGTATATATTGTATATACTTATTGGATATTTTTCCTTGTATTAGTTATAAGCTTTCTTTAATTTTAGACAAAAAGAGAGGAAATGTGGTGGTATTGTGTTCCCCAAAATAATGTGTACCTTAATAAACTCTGGTTTATACTGAGCTCTGAGTATGCTCTGGTCATACTCAGCTCCACCTTATATCCCTCCATTTTTACTACCTCCCCTCCTCCAACAAGACCCCCTTCAACTATCATGTCCTTTCTATTTTGTTTCTCTCGTGTGACCCCCTGAGTTTAACCAAGACTGTCCATGTGGCCTTGATTATGAAGCTATTCTCTGGCTCATGAGTAACTCCTCAATGATCCACTGAAGACAATGGTTTTGTCTCCTCCAGCAATGATCGACTGCCAACAGCGAGAGGCCAGACCCTACAGTTCCTTCCTCATCCATAACTGAATGTTGTTCGCTGGTCCAGTCATATGAAGGCCCTGTGGAGGCAACAGCTGCTGTTATGAGTTCATGAATGCAATGATCATGTCCAGAGACAGTGTTTCATGACCCTCCCCTAGTTGGTTGAACACAAGCATGGAGAACTCAGGAATACATGCATCCATACACGCATATAATATATAAATGTAACATATACTGGGATAATATTATATTTATTGGTAAGTTATAGTTAACAAAGAAAGTTCACATATATATTTTACCTGCTTTTGGTAATGTTATCAACTCTAATCATGATATATTTGTTAACACTATCCAGAATAAATAACTGGTACAAGATTATTAACTAAGCTTTACAGATTTTGGATTTCATAAATTTTTCTACTACAGTCATATAATTTGTTGTTCTTCAGACTTAGTGAAGATTCCCCATTACATTTAGTGCTTATACCTCAGTTTCTTCTTACCCCCGACAATTTCTTTTTCCTTCCTTGCTTTTGATGATCGTGACTCTTTGGAAGATCATTCTGTAAAATGTATATCAATTTAGGCATGCCTATTACTCTTTCATGGTTAGAAAAAGACAATATTGTTTTCAAAATATGTTCTTCCAAAATCCACAAGGTAAAAACATAATCCTAAAGTTGATATGTTAATGGCCTTTAGAGGTAGGACATTTTGAGAGGTAATGAGAATTAAATCAAAGTCATGATAACAGGGCCAACATAAGCATTGGTGACTTTCTCAAAAAGATAAAGGGAAGACCACACACCCCAAGAATATTTGGGCAGCAAATATTTGTTCTTTTTTTTATGGATACAAAATTGTGTAAGTGGTGGGGGATAGATCTGGGAAGATCTTGGAGAAATTATGAATATGATAAAAATACAAAATTCTCATAGCACTAATGAAAATATTTTTAAATACATAAATGAATAAGGATGGAGGGAGACCTGGACTATCATATTTGCTCTGTCTATGATGCCATCTGCTTTTCTACCATGTGGCAAAAAGCCCTTCACCAGATACCAGCCTCATAAATTCTCAACTTCTGGAACTGTGAGTTTAAATATTCCTCTAAAATGACCACATCTGTAGGGCCCACAGGCCCCTGAGCTGGAACTGCCCTGAAAGCTCCTTGCTGAGGCCTAACATTGATGGTACCAGAAGGTGCGATGCAAGTTTCCAAAGGAGGGAAACCACCAACTGTCCTATCCAGCCGTGATGCCTGTGAACCACCACCACAACAGCATGGCACCAAAGCCCTAAAGGTGCAGTCGTGGCAGTCATACCTTGGCAGTAACCAGCAGCCCTCTAGCTGGACTCAAGACCCACCTAGCAAAAAGGCAACCATGCCTGGGACTGAAAACCTAGCCATCTGTCCAGGATAGTGAAGTCATGCATCTTGGAGAAAATTTACAATCACCGCTTTACTAAGCCACATTCTAAATACGTGTCCTTATACCAACAGATAGGTGTAGTCCTCACCTCTGGAATTCAGGGGTGCAGTTTCAAGAAGTGAAGTCTTCTCCTTTTCTCATTCTGGGTCCAGAGACTGGTCATTGCGTCTTCTTTTATGGGGAATGTAGTCTAGGTCTCCATGATTTTAATGAGCTTAATTATGAATCCCGTTCCTATGTCAATGCTCGTTTCTGATGCCAGACTTAGTCCATTGCAAATCAACAGGAGCCATTTCTGCTATGAGCGGATGTAGAATTGAACCTGTGGTTCTGCGTCCCTACTGCTTTATTGTCCTGGGTCCGAGTATTTCCGGAGAAGGTAAGCTCTCATATGACAGAATCCCACCCTCAAGATCTCAAAATTTTAGATACTTTTGCTAGAAATAGTTTTAAATGATGGATTTCACAAAGCAAATAATAGGTTTATAGGTAGTATCAGAAACATGTCTTTTAAAATTACATTTCTTTCTTTCTTTCTTTCTTTCTTTTTTTTTTTTTTTTTTTTTTTTTGAGACAAGGTTTCTCTGTGTAGCTTTGCGCCTTTCCTGGAACTCACTTTGGAGACCAGGCTGACCTCGAACTCATGGAGATCCGCTTGCCTTTGTCTCCCGAGTGCTGGGATGAAAGGCATGTGCCACCACCGCCCGGCAAAATTATATTTTTATGAAGCAACAGTTCCAGACATTATTTTTAAGTTTTTTTTATATTTATTTACTTATTTTTTATTCGTTTGTGTTGCATGAGTGCATGCGTGTGTGTGTGTGTGTGTGTGTGTGTGTGTGTGTGTGTGTGTGTGTGCATGTGCATGCAAGTGCCTTTGTGCTGTTGTGGAGCTCAGAGGATAATTTTCATGGATTAGTTATCTCCTACCATCTGGGTTCTGGGGACAGAACTCAGGTTGTCAAACTTAGAAGGAAGTGTCTTCATCCACTTAGACATTTTGATGGTTTCCAGGACACTTTTGATATACTACACAGTGCTATTTAAACCTGTAACTTGAACATCCCCTGGATTGTACATGTTAACGAATTTTAAATAAAGTTACTTTAATAATTAAGGGAGGGTTGTAGTAGCCGTCATTCACACCCTGTTCCTTTGCTCTTCTTATGGTCTATCATGACTGCATTGTCTACGCACTGATTCTGCTTCTTCTACAGATCCGATTTGATTGACAATCTTACAAAATCAGTGATATTTATGGAGTGCCTACTATTTGCTAGACATCTTTATATGACCCTAGGCTAGTGAAAGTATTGAAATCCCTCCAATACTGAAACATTCTAGTGGAAGCATTCAGAAACAATATAACAATAACAAATAGCAATAAACATGACACATAAATATATTAGTGTTTAGAATATATTAAAGAATACACAAAAAGTATATAGGGTATCAAGAAAGAGAGTACCATGGGAGGAAGGCTGCAATTTGAAATCCCATGGTACAGAATCCTCTTAAGCATGATTATTCCTTAGGAAAGACTTAGAAACATGAGGATTTGTCCATATAAATACTCAGGAAGACTATGTTTCAGGCACTAGAAGCCTAGAATGTGGAAGACCCGATGTGAAAACATGTTGCTTATTAAAGAACATCAAGAACTTAGGGAGGCCCATGCAAGAGGGTCTACTAAAAGAAGATACCTGAGATATAATGTAGAGAGTTCCTCTGTGATCTCTTATTCTTCACATATTTCCATGTGGCAAAGTTCATCTCTTAGTCTGTTTCATGTAGCTATAAACGGATACCTGGAGTGGGTAGTTTATGGAGAACAGAGCCTTGTTTCCTACAGCGGGGAGATTTGTATGGGTGTTCTTATGCCATACTAAGAGAAAAAAAAGGAAATGAGAGAGGTAGAGGGATGATGGAGGGACGGGGGAAGGGAGGGAGGGAGGGAGAGAGAGAGAGAGATTTTATAAGTCACTCTTGCAATAATGAACCCAGTTCTATGACAACATTAATACAAGGTCAGAGACTTGACCTCACTGCCTCCTCAACAGCCACCTCTCACCGCTGTTGCTTGGTAGCTTAAGCTAGAAACAGAAACTTTGCAAACCACATTCAAACCACAACACATTCTACTCCAGAGTCCTAAGCCCCCTTGAATGCCCTTTTCCCACTACTATGACTGTGAGTTCCTTGCAGATCCATGGCATTCTGACTTCTGTTTTTATTTTCTCTCTTTGGCTAGCATCTATCTTTTATTCAGATCAAGTAAGTATTTCTGTAGTGAATCACAGAACTTCCAAACTTGCATTTCTGGGAGAGAATACGTCCTCAAGTCCTATCTCAAAACTACTTTAACAGTACATAATGACTTACTTCTGAATCTTCTACGATGATACCAAGTTTTAATTCAAGGGACCAATAAAACTTGAATCCTACGATAACTGGTTTCTGGTTTTGTCGAACATGACAATGTGTCCACAACTTCAAATTACGTAATGTCTTGCTCTCCACATGTATTTTTACACAGCAAAAACTACAATTAAAACATATCTGAGCCACAGACTGCATTTAACAATAAGTGTCTTATACTAGTTGTCTGTGACCAACAATCCCTTTCTTTTTTTCAAATTTATTGTGGGTCAGTAAACTAAAGGTAGTTATTAGACTTTTAGGTAAACAGTCTTAGGGGGCTCTAAAACAGGTTTTCAACCTTTGGGTCATGACCCCTTTAGAGGTCATATATCAGATATCTTGCATACCAGATGTTTTCATTATGATTCATGACAATAGCAAAAGTATAGTTATGAAGCAGAGACAAAAGAATTTTATCACTGGGCCATCACCACAATGTGAGGGTTTGTACTAAAGGGTTGCAGCAGTAGCAAGGTTGAGAACCACTGCTCTAGATTAATCTCCTTTGAGAAAAACCCATGAAATTAGACCCTTTGCTTTAGATATCTTAGAAATTCTTTTCTCCCCTTGTCTTCTTTCTTGTTAACTCAGACTCTGCTCCTAAAGGGAGGATGTTTAGTAGCAAGGTGTGACTGGATAAAGATACCTTTCTGAGGCCTTGCAGAACACTGGCACTGGAAACTGTCTAGGGCATAGAATCCGTTTTTTTTTTTTTTTTTTTTTTTTTTTTTTTTTTTTTTTTTTTTTTTTTTTTTTTGTTTGAGAATCTTGCAACTGTTCATTAAGTCTTCTGTTGTAAATGTAAAATTTTGATATGGGTGTAAATCTTTGACTCTCTGTCTTTGCTTTTCTCTTTAGACTTTGTACAACAACTTTGTTTACGACTGCCTGGCACCACTGTATCTATTTTGTCATTTTAGCTCCAGGAACAATACAGTTGACCTCTTCCAGATTTACTGAAGAGAACCCTTTATGTGGTATTTTATTTGTACTGAAATGTGATTTTCATTGTATGTTAATAAATAAAGTTGTCCGGGGGTCAGAGCTATTAGAGCCATAGCAAGAGCATGGTGGTTAGAAGAGCTAGGTAGATCTCTGTGTGTTCAGGGATACAGCCAGCATTGGAGACATACGCCTTTAAGACCTGGAGGGTGGTACTTACAGGCAGTGACGAGGCAGTCATGTGTTTGGGTTTACAACCAATGAGAAGGCAGAACAGAAAGACTATTTAAAGACAGACACACAGGAAGTAGCTCTCTTTCGGGAAGCTAGGAGCACTACAGGAGGTAAGATTTTAGCTCTGAGCTCTGACCTCTCGGATTTCTCTTTTACATTGATTGGTTCTGTGTTTCTTATTTTAATAAGATGGTTGGTTACATGTATACCTTTATATATTGTGTGTGGCAAATTTGGTCTCAGCTGATTTCCCATTTTCTGTCCTTTGTGAAAAAGGCAAGTCATGTATTCTTTTTAAAAAATATTTCATTAATTCATTGAAAATTTCATATATTGTATTTTTCACCCTCCTTCCCCAACTCTTTCCATATTTGTCCCTCATTCCTTATCCACTCAACTTTATGTCTGCACATTTAAAGAAAATCTACCACATCCCATTAATGTTGCCTGTATACTCTCAAGTGTATATATACACACTGCCACGTGTTAGACCAATCAGGGGTCAGACCCTTGGAGAAAATGAACTCTTTCTCTCTCACAGTAGCTATCAGCCATCAATAGCTCCTCAGCTAGGTGTGGGACTTCATGATTACCTCCATGATTCATGCTGGGATTGTGTCTGGCTTGAGCTTCTGCATGCTGTCAGAACCTCCATGAGTTCCTATGTTCAGCTGCTCTATGGTATCCAGGAAAGACTGTTTCCTTGTAGGCATGCGCAGCTTCTGGTTCTTACATTCTTCCTACCTCTCTTGGACAATGATCTCTGGGTCGTGAGAGGTGGAATGTGATATATACATACATATATAAATATATATATATGTGATATATGTGTGTGTATACATATATATCACATATGTGATGTGTGTGTGTGTGTGTGTGTGTGTGTGTGTGTGTATGTATCCCATTCAGGGCTCAATATTTCAGTCACTTAATCTCTCAACCTTGGCAGTCATAAGTCTTTGAGTTAATTGCCATCTGCAAAATTTAAAAAAAAAAAGGATTTCTCTGATACGTTTTGTGGGATGTAGTAATCTAGGGGGTGTAAAGAGAAGTCATGCCAGGCGTTGGTGGCACACGCCTTTAATCCCAGCACTCGGGAGGCAGAGCCAGGCAGATCTCTGTGAGTTCGAGGCCAGCCTGGGCTACCAAGTGAGCTCCAGGAAAGGCGCAAAGCTACACAGAGAAACCCTGTCTCGAAAAACCAAAAAAAAAAAAAAAAAAAAAAAGAGAGAGAGAGAGAGAGAGAGAGAGAGAGAGAGAGAGAGAGAGAGAGAGAGAAGTCATTAAGAGTTTAATACAATGCCTATGAGCACAATAATAGTCGTAGGTTCTCCCCAAGGGCCTATCAGCTGTCTGCTCCCAGGTTCTTGGCCCTATCACTATGCTGGGTACATATCCTTGTGATGCAGGCCTTCAATCCATTCAGAAGATGTTGGTTACTCCCATGACGTTCGTGACACTATTGTACCCATGGGCATACATTTCAAACTATAAAATATCTATTTTATATACCTATATATTCAAATATAGATAATTAAAGTACTGGAAAATAAATAAGAAAAACTTTAGAAATTTTTTACAGAAGTCACCATTACATACAAGATGGTGGCATTTTATCTCCCCATTGCCTACAAATTATTCTTTGAAGGCAATGGAAGTTTTTTTTTTTTTTTTAGTATGTAAGTTCCCAATCCATGTGACATGAGCAAAATGTTTAATGACTCTCTATATAAAAAATGGTTGAAGAAAAAAATGGAAGCTTATTTTATATGGTTAGACCAATACTGACAATGCTATAAAGTATGTTTTGTAGTTGAGTAATTACTAGTTTTTACATTCCGGATTTGATACAAAGAAGCAAAGAAAAGAAATTAAACTAAAGAAAGAATAAATGGAGAGAAAGAGAGCACAAGCCTAGAGAAAAATGCTCAACAGAAATGCCTCTAGCAAAGCTGTGTAGCTCACAGGTTTGGAACATTTCTACAGGCTTTGAGTAAGTATCTAAGCTGAAAAGGTATATATGGGTTGATGTCTGTCCATCACTGAATTTATTCCTTTTCTTTTTTCATGCTGCAAGTATTCCCATGTTGTCTCCGAAGGACTTTTTGTCATCAGAGACAGTTTTTGTCCGCTTCATGCTTTTTTCTCCTGTAGTTATGAAAACAAATGCCACTTTGTTATTGGAAGAGTTCCGAGACTTAAGGCTCATGGATGTGCCAGATCAGGGCAGGAGTACCACCCAGAGAACATCTCCATCTTCTTAACTCCACCACAATGTGTGTGTGTGTGTGTGTGTGTGTGTGTGTGTGTGTCTGTCTGTCTGTCTGTCTGTCTGTCTGTCTGTGCGTATGTGTAATTTTGGCCTTTGACTCTATATAAGACTATTTCAGAAAACTCAACATATGGCAGTCACATTAAATACAGTATATTAATAGAGCATTAACTCAGAAGTGAGACTTTATGGGAAAAATAGAATGATTGGAAACCAATTTCAGTTAATTTGATAAAAATTACCAAAGAGTCAGTCTATATCAGCAGAAACTGAATGAGTCCATCTGTCTTCAAGACCTGTCTTACAAAGAATGCATTTAAACATGTATTTGAAGACAAATATATAAAAGCATGCTTTTATAACCTGCCCAAGTCTGAGATCAGGTGGATATTCCATCCTGTTATCTGTCATTCCTTGCCTATAGCCTTAACCTACAAGAGTGATCTTTCCCAGGTGACTGCTCCTCCTGAGCAGGTACAGTTATGGTGGATGTAGGAATCTTAATAAATCAGTGGCATTTTGTGTGGTTGTTATTGTTGTATAATTCCTTCCAGTTCTTTTGTTCCTGTATGTTCCTTCTAGAAAGTTTTCATTAACATTTTATTGTAGCTTGAGGCTAGTTAAGTCCAGGAGACACTTTTGTTTATAAACCTGCACCTCTTCTCTTCCAGCTCTCCATCTGCACCAACTAACAGCTCATTGTGAGTCACTTGCAGAACTGCAAATGATGAAGACTATAAGGACAGCTGGCTTTATTTTCAATGGAATAAGGGCTAAATTATGGTCAATGAAACATCCATAAAAAGTAAAGAGCAAAATCCCACGAGTTTTTTTTTTTAATCAGCTTGTTCATTGAAGAAATGGAAACAAAATCAGATGGAAGTTAACTTACTGTCCTTTTACTTTGAATCTGAAGAAAGTACAAGGGTGTACTGGCTGGTTTTGTGTGTCAACTTGACACAAGCTGGAGTCAAAAGAGAGGAAGGAGCCTAAATTGAGGAAATGCCTCCATGAGATCCAGCTCTAAAGCATTTTCTCAATTAGTGATCAATGGGGGATAGTGGGTGATGCCATCCCTGGGCTGGTGATCCTGGGTTCTATAAGAAAGCCGGCTGAGCAAGTCAGGGGAAGCAAGCCAGTAAGCAGCACCCCTCCATGGCCTCTGCATCAGCCCCTGCCTCCGGGTTCCTGCATTGTTTGATTTCTTGTCCTGACTTCCTTCAGTAATGAACAGTGATGGCGAAGTACAAGCCAATCAAACCCTTTTCTTCCCAACTCACTTTTTGGTCATGGTGTTTCATTGCCGAAATAGAAACCCTAACTAAGACAGAAATTGGTACCAGCATAGTGAGGTATTGCTGTGATAGACCTGACCATGTTTTTGGGAGGATTGTAGAAGGACTTTAGAATTTTGGGCTAGAAAGGCCATTGAGTATTGAGACCTCAGAAGGATATTCTGGAGGAGCTTGAAAGGTGAGAATGTTGAGGGCAGTGCAGAAGACAGAGGCCTGGCTTGTGAAATTTCAGAGAGAAGATTTAAGACATTATCAAGGCCATTTGCTCTTTTAAGATGCTGTGCTTCTGGTTAGAAGGGGCTGAAGAATCAGCTGTGATTAACAAGATACTAGAACTACTAAAGTGAAACCTTTGTGTTACTGGGACAATTGATGCTGCTCAGCTGGAGTGAAGACATTAGCATTGATTAAGAAGAGACCAGCATCACTGAGGGGAAATCTTCTGGGAAGTATTTCCTGAGAGCACAGAGATGTTGTGTTCCAGAGGTAGCCAAAGTTGTGCCTTGTGCTGGCAGCAGAACTTGGTCATGTGTAAGTGTCATCCAGGTGGTACTGGTTTTGAAGGCATGAAGGGGTCATGGAGAGCAGCTGAGGCTTGGCACTGTGAGAGGCCAGGAGAGGCTATTAGTAAAGGTGCAGCCTCAGTGGCAGTTGAAGGCCCAGGACTGAAGGGGCCAGGCAGAGAAGTTGAACCTTGGTACCATGAAAAGAGCCTATGAGAAACAATTGGTGGAAGTGCAGTCCAGTTACAGCAAAGACCCCCAGCGTTTTGGAGATGCCAGGACCATGGGGTGACCACCAAGAACAGCAGCAGCAGTGGAGTGGAGCCAGCCAGAGCTTAGAAGACAAGCTGTGTGTGCTGCAGAGGACAGAGCTGGAGAAGTGACCCAAGCCCTTTGGAGGAGTCCAGAAGATCATGAGTGAATCCCAGATAAGTGGACATTAAGTTATTTATACTGTTGGAGTTTGGGTTTGGTTGGTTTATATTGGGATGGTGTCCTGGTTCCTTCCTCTTGAAGAAGGTATTTAATTTTGATTTTTAAAGGAGCCCACAGATGAAAGACTTGAACTTTTAAAAGAGATTGGATATTTCAAAGAGACTGAAATTTTAATGTGTTTGCATTTGTAGAGACCGTGGGACTTTTAAAATTATGATTTTAATGTGAGATCTTGGGGAGGAATAAGAAAGGAAGGGTTGTGGCTTAATAGTGATGTGTTTGTGTGTCAAGTTGACAAGGAGTCAGTTGTGCTGGCTGGTTTTGTGTCAACTTGACACAAGCTAGAGTCATCAGAGAGGAAGGAGCCTCAGTTGAGGAAATGCCTCCATGAGATCCAGCTGTAAGGCATTTTATCAATTAGTGATCAATGGGAGAGGGTCTAGCCCATGATGAGTGGTACCATCCCTGGGCTGGTGGTCCTGGGTTCTATAAGAAAGCAGGATAAGTAAGCCATGAGGAACAACCAGTAAGCAGAACCCCTCCATGGTCTCTGCGCCAGCTCCTGCTTCTAGGTTCCTGCTCTGTTTAAGTTCCTGTCTCGACTTCCTTCAATGACGAGCAGCAATATGGATGCATTAGCCAAATAAACCCTTTCCTCCTCAACTTGCTTTTTGGTCATGGTGTTTCATCATAGCAATAGAAACCCTAACTACGACAAAAGGATATTTTCTTAATCTATGAAAATTAGAAATCCTTTTCTCTTGTTCTTCTTGAGTCCCTATGAATGGCTGAGTCCATACATGTATTGGCAACTCTTGAAAGAAACACAAGAGGTGCATTTGGGTCAGGTAAAGATTCTACTGGAAGATCTACATGGTTAAGGACAAAGGACTATGCTTTGTTGGTGTAGTCTCAAGCCTTACCCGTTTCATACTTCTCATTCCATCTTTACCTCCATTGTCAGTCAGACTTTCAGCTTCTGTGATTAATATAGAAGAAAACAGGTTAAAAAAAAAGAAAGGGAGATATATTTTGGCTCACAGTTCTAGAGCACCATTCAGTGCTTGGCTGACTCCATTGCTACAGACCTGTGCTGAAGTGGAGCATCATGGTAGAGAGTGAATTAGTAGAGAAGAGCTGCTCGCCTCACCCAAGTCAGAGAGCAGAACAACAGGAAGCCACCAGAGATGGTATACACCCTTTCAAGGCATGTCTCCAGATATTTCCTTCCTTCGGTGAAGCCCTGCTTTTTAATAGCCCATTCAGTATGATGCTCATTATGAAGTGACATACTCTTGAGTAAACTACCTTTTAGTAGGGCCACTGTCTGGCTACCAAGGCTTCACCATATGAGCCTTTAGAATGGGGACTTTATATAACCGAAGAATAGTATCCTGCTCTGTGCTCCTTAGTGGCTTTCGGCACTGGAAAATGAAATGCCTCTTCCTTTGTGTATACAGTGGTTCTGGCAGGTGAACACCGGAAGGCCATGTATTTTCTGAAACTCCTCTCTAGGATGTCCTGTATTGAAGGAACTCTGCCCTGTGCCTCTAACATTGCACTCTCCCTAATCATAATGTCCACAGTTTACAAAATGAATACATGTCTTCCATGTACTCTAGCTTTGGTCTTTATGGCTGTGTCTCGGTGATTAATTTGGCTAGACTGCCTCAGAAGGAAAAGCCCTGACACATGAATGGCTTTGAAGTCATTCTCTTGTCTCTGCCACTTGCAGACTGTATAGGCTTATGGCCTTGTGTCTCACACACTTCCAGAAATATCTGAAGTTCTTCTCACAATATACTTTGTCCACGGGAGGAACTGGATTCTCCAAAATAGTTTAACTAAAATGGATAAACTCCATTCTTGATCCTCTCACATTTAAACAATGCTTCAGAGGTGGTGGGAGCTGGTCCTGATTACCTTGTCACATCTTTTCCTTACAACTGGGCTTAGAACTGTCCTTAAATGTCCAGCATTCAGAGACCTTTGCTATGATTCACCAGTGAACTCAATGTTTACTGAGAACCAACAAATATTTTATTTGTAAGACAAAGCACTTGGGGGGAAGAAATAGGACAGTTACTTGGAAGTAAAAATGTGCTTTTGCTCTTTCTGTGTTCAGAAGAGCTTGGGGCCGAATTGGGAAGATGGCCTAGGTGGAATACGTTAAGAACTGAACACATTGTACTGATTAAAAATGACACCAAGATCTGGAATAAGGAGGACAGCTTATTTGGCTGGCATGGTCTAGAAGTCTATAAAGAAATCTGGAACTAAAAGTAAACGAGGAGTGCTTCAATGAGAAGAAAGACATTTGCAAATGTGTTGGAAGTGTTCAGATCCAGTGTCTGTGTGTGTGTGTGTGTGTGTGTGTGTGTGTGTGTGTGTGTGTTGTATTCCTGTAGGCAGACTTTTATCTAGTTATCTGTTGTAGACTTGTCTTAGGGTTGATCAGAGGTTGAAGGACATTAATAATCAATGTTCTTTCCTGCTTTTTGGCAAACATCAAGTTCACCTTAATGAATAAGTTGTTAAGGACGAACCTGTAATTTATACTTTTCTTGTATAACAGCTGAGGTAGGCATCCTCACATTTTAAAAGCAATGGAGTTTTCACTACAAAAATTTTGAAAAGGTAAGAAAATTTACAAAGAAGAAAATAACTATCACTATAATCTCACCACTGGGCATTTGAGTATCATTAGACAGGTTCTGTATTTCATAGTTTTCTTGTGTTTTATACAGAATAAAAATGGGAACAATCCTAAGTTAGTCAAGGCAGTAGCCTGAAATTCATAATTGAGACATATCGAATACATTTTTATAATATTTTTCATTTATTAACATCTAAATATATATATATATATGTACATTACAAGAAATTAAATACCTACTTAAAATATTTAAAAATAACTAAGCACCATTTTATCTTTGAATATACTACAATTTTAAGTTCTTAGTGACTTGTTTCCTGTTTTTAAAAATTGATGTCATGATGCACATCTTTAAAGGTATATATTTGAATTTCATTGTAAACTCCTATACAAGACTTGGCAACAGTATTCTGAGAACTCAAAATTTTTTATTGGCATGTAACATAAAAGAACTATACAAACCGGGCTGGAGAGATGGCTCAGCGGTCTTAAGAGCACTGGCTATTCTTCCAGAGGACCTGGGTTCAATTCCCAGCAACCACATGGCAGCTCACAACTGTCTGTGACTCCACCTTCCAGGGATCTGAAACCGACAGACATACATGCAGACAAAATAGCAATGCACATAAAATAAATAAATCATTTAAAGAATTATACAAGCCATAAGAATTCGGATGGTGACATAAGAACACTGTACCTAGAATAAGAAACAGCACATGGCTGGAGCCCGACATTCTCTGTCAGCTGTGACTCTCCCCAAATAGGCGCCATGTGGACTTCTTATATAATAAAACATCTTGCTGAATTCTGTACTTTAATACAAAGGGCATTGAATAGTCTTGCTTGAGGGGTTCATAATTTTGTGGCACGTGGTTGAAAAGTTTCTATTCCATTTCTGATAGAATCCCAGATGGAGGACCAAGGCACAGCTTGTGAAATTTACTCTAGGAACATGTTAGGATCATTTCTAGGTTTGGGTTGTTATAATTAGTGCTTTTAGCCAGGCAGTGGTGGCGCACACCTTTAATCCCAGCACTTGGGAGGCAGAGCCAGGCGGATCTCTGTGAGTTCGAGGCCAGGCTGGTCTACAAAGTGAGATTCAGGACAGGCTCCAAAGCTACACAGAGAAACCCTGTCTTGAAATCTCCCCCACCCCCCAAAAAAAGTGTTCTAATACCTGTCTTGCAAAGAACACAGGTGGCATTTTTGTTAGGTGTGTGTCTAGGCAAGACGTTGTTAGGTTGTGATCAACGTACACCCCAGCTTTAGAGAACTGCCAGACTACTTTGGGAGGTGACATTGATATTTTCTGTCTGACCACAATGTGCAAATCTCGCCTTCTCAGTGTCTCTGTAGTAATGGTGTTGCCTGAGGTCCCCATTTTAGTCACCTTGGCAACCGCACGCTGGCGTTTCCCTAGGCTTTATAACCACGTCTTTTCTGATGTGTACGAGAACCTTTTCACGTTTGTGGTTTATTTATCTCTTCTTGTGATAGTGTCTGCTCAAGTCTGTTGCAATTTCTTTTTAATGGGATGTCTACCTCTTCTACCATCTACTAATGTGTGGGGAAAGTCCTTCTTCAGAACTTCAGGGGCATGCACAAAGAATGGAACAGGTAATCACCAGATGGAAGAGACACTCCCTGGACTTCACATTTTAAAAAGAGAATCAAAATAATAGACTCAAGATGTTATAAGATATTTTTTATTCAGATATGACATTTAAAAAGAACAATGCTTTTTACAACATTTCTGTGTTTCATAGCACCCAAAACAAAAGTACCTAAAGTATTTGTTCTGACATTATTTTATTTATAAATGTTACAGAAAAATCAAAATGTGTGTGTGTGTGTGTGTGTGTGTGTGTGTGTGTGTGTGTGTGTGTGTTTTATTCTGGCACTCTGGAAATAAACTATCAAGGAAACAATTTTAAAGTTCTCCAAAGAAGAAGTGAAGAAAAATATTTAAAAAATTATTCTTTAAGGTTCAAAAATGCATCTCCAGTTAAGTAATGATGGTGTGTGCAGGGTTATACAGCAGATGGGCTGGCCTCTCCCCACCCCTGCCTGGGGGCTTTGAGTTAAGGAAAGACTTACATTATGTGCAAAATGCAACTTCTGTTTGGTGTCTGTCAGAAAACTAAAAATATCAACTTCATAATCTTTCCAGGACTATTAGTGAGAAAAACATTGCCAGGCAGATGTATCCACAAGCTAAAATTATTATTATTAGTTTTTTTTTTATCACCACAAAGCAGCTCTTTTCGTTTAAAAAATATTTTCTTGATAGTTTTTAAAAAAGAATCTCTAATTTTAAAATAGGGCAGCAATAGAACAGATATAATTATATACTGGACACTAGATTAAATTATTTTTAAGGGAAATAATGAGAAGAAAACAGCACATGGCCCATTTCTTAATGATTCTAGATACTGTGTATTGACAAACTTGGTATTCTAAAATTAGGTGGGCTTAAAGGTCATAACATTTATTTTTTTTCCAAGAGAATAAAAATCATTTTCTGGTTTTGAATTTCCTTTTCTGGAATTACTCATGGAGACAAGGTCCTCAGTGATGGACTCTCAACAGTCCAGTTGGGCATTCTTCCTAAGTACCTTTACAAACTACAGTTTCCCCCTGTTGGGGATTGGGCAAAATACAGTTGAAGGTTCTGCCAACTTCTCACACAACGTTAAAGACACATGTCCTATACTGAGGACAGCGTCTCCATGTGGCTGCATCATGCAGACTTTGAGGCATTTGAAAGGCTTTCTTCTGTGGAGATAAGAGCACTTTAAGCACACGCTCTCTTGTCTATCTGGCTTTATTCTCAGTCTCTTTTTTCTTTCTTGCATAGCAAAGCAATTTTTACTGGTTTGTGGGACATCCAAAAAAGAGAAAAAGGGAAAGATATTTTAACTTGATAATAAAAGGCAAATAAGAGAAAATAAAAACAAGCAATTAAGGAACAAACGTTCTCTTTCCACTCAAGAATTTTCTTACAAAACATTTAGATTTTTTCCCCCCACACAATCAATACCTTATTATATTTGGTTTTCAAAGATCTTAGATTTTGTAAGAAATCTTATAAATGTACAATAAAGCACAAGACTCAAGCTATCATCCACACCATGAGGTAAACATGGGGGTCACTTGGAATGAGATTTTGGTTGACTTGATCCGAACAGCTGTTCTTTATGGATTTCATCAAATCGTGTGACTTCATCAGCAAACACGGCGTTTCTTTCTTTTGGTGGACTTTTGACCTTCGATGATCATCAATTTAAGATCAAGGCACATGACCCATCATCATTGATCTGGGACTTATTAGAGAAAGAAAATAAATCAGGAAATGAAAAGCAAGGTCCACATGAGCCAAAGCGAGGCATAGAGAAGGGCTGGTAGGTGCTTCACGTGACTTAGGTAGCAGTAAAATGACTAAAGAGGCGAACAACTCAACTGCTCAGTGTTCTGGGCCCTTCTGTCAGGTCTGAAACAGCATCCCTACAAAGTTACATTAATAAAGAGAGGGCATGTAGAATTATGAGCTTCTTTTCCTTTAGGGGCTCAAAAACAAATATTTTTCTTATTATAGAATTTTCTAGACATTCTATAGGGTGAGTCTCTAAAGTATTACACTGATACACTTAAGTAGCTTTTATGATGACTGCTAATCGTGCCTCAGGCTTATTGTAAGTATCAATTCTAATCAGAACCTAACTCCTATATCTACAAGACAAACCCAAAGACACACACACTTAATAAAGACCTCTCTCTTCACACACAATAACAATGAATGTAATACATGCAAAATTATGAGTGAATAGCTTACCTAAAATTTGTCTTTAGAATCATGTCTCCTATCTGTAGTGTTCACAACATGAACTCTGCAGCCACACAATACAAAATTAGGTTTTGGGTGCTATATAGACAAAACTTTAAAGTTGCCCACAATTGTTGCAGCTACATTTGATCACAGTCCTGTGAAAATGTTAACTTCAGATCTTTTCTTTGTGACTAGAAGGTTTTAGCCAATATTTAGATGATATCACTTGAAGCATAAAAGTGCAGTCCCAGAGTCTAGGTTTAAAATTGAGCAACTGACTCTTGTCACTGTGTACTCGAATATTTAGCTGGTTTTACTTCACATTTGAGGTCAGTTCAGCACTCCTTAGTCTGCCATTCAAGAGCCTCTGGGATCTAGCTGGGTGGTGGTGGTGGTGGTGGTGGTGGTGGTGGTGCACGCCTTTAATCCCAACACTTGGGAGGCAGAGGCAGGCTGAGTTTGAAGCCAGCCTGGTCTGAAGAGCAAATTCCAAGACAAGACATCTAGGGCTGCTACACAGAGAAACCTTGTCTCAAAAAAACCAGAAAAAAAAAGCCTCTATAATCTACGTTTTCATTCTGGATTCTTTTTATTATTAATTACTCTTCTTGAAGTAAGGTTTTTAAATTACATTATATCAGATTGAAACCAGATACTCTATCAAAAATGAAACTCATATCACCAAATAGAGACAGAGATTCTCTCTGAAAGACTGACTTTCTGAGCCAGAATGAGTGCTCTAATGCGTCCAACATTCTTTATTTAATATACTTTAACCTTTGGATTCTGGATCATAATGATATTCAAGTGATGTCTAGTTCTCTTCCATCCATTGGTCAAGATTCAATCCTCTCTTCCCCTTTGAAACATCTCTGAATAGTTTTTTTGTTTTGTTTTTAGCCTTTTTTTTTTTAGCCTTTCCTCCTTCTTTTCCATCTGTAAAGAGTGATACTACTGAATTAAAATGTAAAGACAACTAAGAAACAATGTTTTCACTCTACAGTTAAACCCTGAGTCTCAAAGCACAGAGATGGCGGTTATGAGTATAGTGTGGGACTGCTTTCTCTGCCTGTGAAATTTCAGGTAAACCCATGTGCTTTCCTCTGGCCCCTTTTAACACCTGTGTGGAGGAGATGGGTTGGTTCATGATGCCCTTCCCAACCATTGTACTCCAGCAGAGGAACTTTAGACTCTTGGACTTCATGACGGTGATGTACTCATTTTTTTAAGAGGGAAGCCAAATAACTTTTAAAATGGGGCTGGAGAGATGGCTCAGAGGTTAAGAGCATTGGCTGCTCTTCCAGAGGTCCTGAGTTCAATTCCCAGCAACCACATGGTGGCTCACAACCACCTGTAATGAGATCTGGTGCCCTCTTCTGGCCTGCAAGGACACATGCAGACAGAACACTGTATACATAATAAATGCATAAATCCTTAAAAATAGGGGTAGGGGGGCGCTGGAGAGATGGCTCAGTGATTAAGAGCACTGGCTGCTCTTCCAGAGGACCCAGGTCCAATTCTCAGTACCCACGTGGCGGCTCACAGCCTGTCTGTAACTCCATTTCTGGGGGATCTGACACTCTCACACAGACACACATGCAGGTAAAACACCAATGCACACACACAAAAATAAATGGATAAAAGAAAAAAATTTAAGAAAATTATAAAAAAAGCTTTTAAATAAAATTTTCAGAAGGCTAACAAGGTATCAAAATATTACAAAAATCATCTTTAAAATCTTTGAATAGTGTGGCCCCCAGCTCCCCCTTGGGCTCTAGATTAACTCAGAACTCCCTGTGCTGAGATTTTCATGACTGTCTAAGGATCCTGGCTTTACATAGACCAGGTCCAACATCTGGTCCAGGACAGGAAGTGATAGACTGCAAACTACTCAGATGGTTTTGGATCTGTCTAGACGTCCTAAAGCAGAAGGAAGGAGAAGAAAGTTTTGAAATAAAACATGCTCTAAGTTGGGGGGGGGGAGCTTTCATAACCAGAGGTCTTTACCAGATTGGAATTAGCAGTAATTCAAGTACATGAACACCTGCTCGGGAGGGGTTGTGAGCGCTTGAACCACATTGGCAATGGGCTTGTTATAACTCTTGGAAGCTCTTGTCATTCCAAGTTTCTGAAAAAATTTATTTGCTCTTATGATGGCATTTTTTGCTAATGAGTGTTTGGTCTGTACTGTTATCTCTGCATCAATCCTTGGCTCACTTTCTCCTCACAAAAATAAAAATAAATGTCGTTTCTGAAGATGTTTCAAATTTATTTCCACTTGTTTCCCAGTATGCCTTTATGGCCCTTCTTTTTTTATTTACTTAATTTTAAGCTGAAAATATAAAATAAATATTCATTGGATGGGAGACTATACAAGAAAGCAACTTGGAGTAAAAGTTCACAGAGGATAGAGAAGGAAGGAACCAAGGATTTACTTCTTTACAAATTCAGTTTTACAAAGTGAGGAAAGGTGGTTTGAAGTAGTCATATACAAAAAGCACCTGTGCTCAGGCTGTGTGTTCTGAAAAATCATCTATACCAGTGGTTGTCTACTTTCCTAATGCTACGGACCCTTTAATACAGTTCCTTATGCTGTGGTGACCCCCAACCATAAAATTATTTCGTTGTACTTCATAACTATCGTTTTGATACTGTTATGAATCATAATGTCAATATTGGATATGCAGGTATCTGATATGTGACCCACGTGAAAGGGTCATTTGACCCCTCCCCCAGGGGTCACGACACACAGATTGAAAACCCCTAATCTAAACCATCAATAAATGGAAAATGTTCTTTCCAGGGGTAACTTTCTAGTCACCTGACATGAGGCAGCTAAAAGTTTCTGACAAACTAGGCAAAGGACCCTAAGGCTGGTACCTATACACAGGCATGAGCAGTTTTGAAAGGTTCATGTGAGAAAAGAGGGGGTATAGGGAAGAAATGGGCAAACTGAATTAAGTATGGCTGATGAATCATGCCAACCATGCCAGCAGATCACGTGTGGGCATCCCTTCCAAACAATTGTCTTTGAGGGCTTCTGCATCCAGAATTCTGGACTCACTGAAAGGGACAAAGAGCGGGTTTTCATATTACGAAGCAGAAACATTCCAGATCGAAATGACTCTTGAACGTATCTGAAACACTTGTATTAATCAGGATTCTCTACAGGAACAGAACTGATAGAAAACACACACACACACACACACACACACACACACACACACACACACACACACACACGCTAGATTGGCTTACACAAGGGTCTTGAGTAGCCCAACAATGAACATCTATGTGCTGGAGTGACTAAGAACATGATGTCTGCTCAGTCAACAAAGTCGAATGCCTCAGTAGTTCCAATCTAGTGCTCAAGGCTGGGAGGATTCCTCAGAGCCACTGGTCTTCACTCTACCTTGGAAGGCCGAAGAAGCTGGCTTCTTATGTAAGCCAAGTAGGGCAGTCGAAGCAGCAGCAGCAGCAGAGATCAACACACTCCCCAGCAAGGATCATGTGTTGCTTTTCCTTGGACTTCTCCACATCTGGGCCCACTCTGGAGGCACATCTTCCCCGCTGAGCAATCCCTTCTGGAAATGCCCTCACAGACCCAACCCTTGTTTCATGACTGCCATTTTGAAATCTCTAATTCGGTATATTGTAGTTTTAAAATTTTCTGTAACTTCTGCTTTATTTTTAGGAAACCATCACCTCCTGTCTTTTTTTTTCTCCCTGCCCCTTACCCTTCTGGTATCTTCATGTTTTTATGGGTACTGCTTTTTGGTAAATGCTTTAAGTACCTTCATGTTATTCTATAACATCTAGGTCCTTGGAGATAAATCCCTTCAGTTTTTCAACGCACTGACCATCTCTTACAACCCCATGTTCCCTGGGTGTCCTGTAATTTTGTCTGTCATTCTGCCTGGGGGGGTGGAGCTGTGATGGTGGCTATGGAACAGTTTTTTTTTACATTCCTGACAATGCTAAAATGTTCTCCCTTTTCAGACCACCTTTGCAAGCTGATACTTGGATTTAGTATTCTGTGTATGTGTATGTGTGTGTGTGTGAGTGCGTATGTATGAGTGAGTGTGTAAGTGTGTGAGTGTGGGTGTGAGAATATGTGTGTGTGTGTGAGTGTGGGTGTGAGAGTGTGTGTGAGTAGGTGTAAATGTGTGAGTGTGGGTGTGAGTGTGAATGTGTGTGAGTTTGTGCAAGTGTGTGTGTGTACATGTGTACGTTCTTGTTCGTACATGTGTGCATGCTGGTACATACATATGTGTGCATGTGTAAGCCTGTGGTCAATATTAGTTGCCTTCCTTAGTCACTTTCTACTTTACTTTTTGAGATAACGTCTGTCATGGAACCCAGAGTTCATCACTTGGCAAGGCTAGTTAGCTACCAGCTGAGGAAACATCTCTCTCTCTGCCTCTCCAGTGCTGGGAAGGCAGGTCTCTGTCACCATGGTCAGCTTATTATGTAGGTGCTGAGGAATCCAAACTCTGGGCCTCACAGCAAGCATTTCACTGACAGATCCATGTCTCCAGCCATTGACTATTTCTAACAGTCTATGGATAATGAATGTTTGAGCCTATATTCTTGAAAGGTATAGGGTTAGTATATTTTAATATCTTGTTGCTTTTGTTATTTGTTTCAACCATGACTCTTTTTCTAATTAAATTTATTTATTTTACATCCCTCCTGTGAGTGTAAGAGAAACAATATTAAAATTCTGAGGAGACATCAAATGAATGGAAATTTAGCACAAGCTGGGAAGAAAAACCTTAACATGCAAAAAAAAAAAAAATTCAAGTGAATTTTCCTCTCATTCTATAAATAAGGATGCAATTTATTTGTTCATTCTGAAAGTGGCCATTATTAATTTACCTTTGATGATGGAAGCCAGAAATGGACCTTGTAGAGACAGTAGCCAGTGTCTTCCACATCCTGCATCCTTTCCTTCACAGTGAAGCTCTCGTCAACTTTTAAAGGCATCGTTACTGACACACCAGAAAGAGAAGATGCTGGTAGGTTTGAAGCCAGGCAAGAGCTGCCATCAGACTGGAAGACATTTCCAGTCTCACAAACACTGAAATCTAAAAAAAAAATATGCTTTGAAATTTATGAAATATGACATTTCATTTTTTAAGTAGTATTTTCCAGATACTGAAATGATGCTATTTCTTTTTAGGTACTTTCTGTTTGTTTCTTTTAGAACTTAAATCTACAGAAATCAGGGAGTTCTTATTCACATTACAGTCTCTGTCTAGAAGAGACTATAACTCTAACAGGGATTAATATGTGATGGTAGATGATGTGCAGGAGATGATGAAAGAAGGAAAGCTTCAGAAAAATCTTTTATTCTTTTCTTTTTTTTCCTTTTATTTTATTTTACAATACCATTCAGTTCTACATATCAGCCATGGGTTCCCCTGTTCTCTCCCCTCCCACCCCCTCCCCCAGAAAAATCTTAAATGTGTTTGATGTCCACCCACTCAAATGGGGTGTTCTGCCTAAATTAGTCTTCCTGCCCCAAATATATTTAGGAATTCCAGTGTTAAAAGTACCAAGTACACCCATTATGTCTGCCAGGCAAAATCTCGTTCATTGCTTAGCTTATGCTTTCATTTATTGGCAGTTCTAATTCAGCATCAGCGACTAATGTGACCATTGCTCACTGATGAAGTACTCCCGGAAGGTGCATCTTACTGATAACATTTCCTAGTAATCACCGATAATGCTGTTTGTTTATTTTTTTTTAACATGGGTTAAAGTTAGGTCAACGTGCTTATAAAAAATCATGTACTGTTAAATTCTACTGTTTTCCACAACAGGTGAGAAACTTTGGTGAAATGTGGGCAAAAAATGCAGGTGAGAGGCAGCTGACCCTGTCTGCACTTCAGGTGCAGATACTCACAGCATCATAAATACTGGAATCAACAGTATTTATATTTTGTTTTAGTTTCATTTTCCTCATGAGATTATCAGAAACAGGGGAAGGCCTTGTAAGACACTATTTCTGAGGAGACACAAGCAAACATCTATTCACCTCACAGAACTGACAACAGACCAAAGTATACAGGCTAACAAAGCCCAACTTGGTGAACCAGTGAGTTTTAATGGAGTCACTTACAGGAATATGGGTGAGCAGGTGCAGAAATGACTCAAAGAGAGCTGTCTCACTGAAGCCCACCCCAGGATGGTTGATAGCTCACAATAGCTGGCCACCTGAAACATACTTCATGACTTGCAGGCAGCTCTGCAGGCTGGAGGCTGTTTGCTGGTCTCCACATCTTTCAGGCAGCTAAACTTGTCTGAAAGTGACTCTCAGGGGTCTTCACTGCTCACATATATAGTCTTGGGGAAGAGGGGACTAGATGAATCTGGTTGGTTTCAGGGACTTCCTGAAGCCATTTGAGTTGTTTACTTCCTGTCCTGAAGAGCTTTCCTGTAGGATGAAACATTTCAACCTTGGAAGACATTGCAATACAACAGGTCCACGTCTACAGGCTGCCATTTCAGAGGGCATTGTCTGTGTGTCTTTGAAGGCATCCTGAAAAGGTTGACTCTGGAATAAATGGGTTGATTCCTTTGTTTTGAGTTGGACTAATAAAAACAAAACAAAAAAACTCAGGATTTGGTATTTGCAATCAGTAATCCTGGTTGATGTTGTCAAAAGCATCCCTCTGCCTTTTTGGAACATGGAAAAGAATAGCTAATATACATAGGACAGGTTTTGGAAAAATGCTCTGACATCTAGTTGTTTTTTTAAGACCAGAGAAGGCCAGCGAGACTTAATCTCTTAAAGATAGAGTCCTAATTTGCCATAATCTTGTGTCTATTCAGATAACCACATGTGAATAGTAAGTATTTTACAGGGTGGTAAAAAAAATCAGTTGATACTTATGCTATTATAAATTATTATTTATAATACTGTTGGTTATTTCTACTGATCCTTCATATTTCCATAGTACTAAAATATTAATACCACACACTTCTAGATAGTATTTCATGGTTCTACCATGCTCCTAGATTAGATAGCAGATCATGAATAGCCCTTGTGTTAAAATATCCAGTTTCTTTACCGACCCACTATTTTATAGGCTTATTATCAACTAGTTTTGAAAAACTGGAAAAATCACTAGACTTGTCTGAGCTCCCCCTCCCATATGTGAGCATAAAATAAGCCAGGGACTGAGAAGATAACTCAGATTGTTACATGTTTGTTGTACCCACATGAGGACTTGTCTTACATTCCCAGACCCATATAAAAAAGGTTAGCATTGTGGCATGCACTCATAACTCCATCTCTGAGAATGCTGAGACAAGGATTTCTGTGGCTTGTCAGCTAACCAGCCCATCCTAATTGGTGAGTTCCTGGTCCCTGTGAGAGAGGCGCTCCCTGATATTTAAAAAGGAATAGAAACATACACACACACACACACACACTCCACCACCACCACCACCAACAACAACAACAACAACAACAACAACACCCCAAGGTGGATGACTACTAAGGGGCATCTGAAGTTAACTTCTCACCTTAGGATGTACATGTACACATGTGTACCTGCACACAAACCTCCCCCAACACACACACACAGACGCACACACACACACACACACACACACACACGCACACACACACACATACAACAACAACAACAACAACAAAACCCCAAGGTGAATGACTACTAAGGGGCATCTGAAAGTTAACTTCTCACCTTAGCATGTACATGTACACATGTGTACCTGCACACAAACCTGTGTACCCCTCCCCCAACACACACACACAGAACCAATCTCTAGGGCTGTTGTAATGGTTAAGTTAGATAGTTCACATATGCTTCCCCAATAGCGCCTGGAAGGTGATGGTCACACAATCATGCGTGAGCTGCTTGCCGCTGCAGCTCTTCTATTATTCCAGCCCCATAAATGAGGAAGAACAGGTTATTCTCATTTTGTACTAAAGACACAGATCTTAAAAATTCAAGATCACTCTCCAAGTTCAGGGGCCCTGCCTGTTTGATGTCAGAATCCACATCTTCTGGAAGAGTCTCTTGAAGATCATTTGGCACTCAAGTGTGGAATAGCCTAGTCTTAGTGGAGCTCATATTTTTCTCACTAGGGAAATTTCTAAGGTCCCTTGTAGGATTTTTTTTTTTTTGTTATGATGTGTACCCTTCAGTTTCAAGTACAATGAGGGCTTTATGCCTCTTCTCACAACTGGGAAACCACTGATGTAGAGCATGTGAGCTACCCTCAGAAAAACGTTCATGGTGGCCAGACATATAACAGTCATCCATTCTTTGTGAAATATTTCTGGAGTGTAGATTCACAGTATTGTCATCATCACAATTTATTATTTATTGAGTGCCATCTCTTTAGGTGGAGCTGTGCAGAACACACATCAGACAGGGCCTCCATCCAAGGAAACAGAAATGGAATTCAGATGGTCATGATTCATGAGATAACGATAAAGTTCCTCGGGTTGTGCAATCGCGCTCTGTGATGAGATCAGCCTTGGATGGCTCAGGGCAAAGAAGCTTTCTTAGGGGAGGAAGGGAACAGTGTCATTGGGCCCTAAAGGACCAAAGGTACTTCCAGGTATAAGGTGCCTCCTGAAGGGGAGCATGAAAGAGAATGTCAAGGTGAGAAGTGGAGGAGAGAATGCCAGGATCCCATCAGTCTTCAGAAAAGAGGACAGTGGAGAGAGCGAAATGGGAGCAAGTGATGCTGTCCAGAGCTGAGATACCGTGGCTGCATCCCAGTGCCATGTGCTGTTTGTGCCGGGACAGACTGAAAGAACATGCCCTCCCTTGTTAAGGGAAGTGGCTCCACACTGCTGCTGAGTCCAGGAGTGGAAAATTGTATCACATCTGTACTGGTTTTTAATCTCTGTTTGGTTTTGTTTGTTCAAGTGAATGAAAATGATGTGCTATTGTTATGTAGCGATGCCAGAGGAAAAATTTCACCAGAGACTTCAAAAATGTTTTTGGGATTGTGCCCATTTCATGTGGTTTTACTTTCCTCCATTTTCTTTCCTCCTGCACCCCCCCTTTTTTTTTTACTATGCTTTCCCCCTGAAGCACAGCTCTGTGCTGATGGATTAATATCATACCATGGAAGGTTATTTGGAGACCCTTCAGCCAAGCTGGCGAGCCAGCCTCCCAAGACAGAGTGATGGGGGAGGGGATTAAGAATGGAAGGACCAATCTACAGAATCCTCTACTAGAAGCACATAATTAATGAGTCTTCAGATTCATAGCTGGAGCTGATGAATGGAGGTGAATACACCCCCATCTGGGAATAATTTGGAGTAACTTATAAAGTCCTCATAGGAAAGAACAATGTCATCACCTTTCTTAGCCAGTCCCCTGGCCACCATTGAACATGCTTCGTCCATCGAGTCTTTCAGTATTTATTAAGTACTAGACACTCTGCTAAGGTACCCCCAAAACACACACACAGACACACACATACACATACACACACACACACACACACACACACAGAGAGAGAGAGAGAGAGAGAGAGAGGCATGTTTCCCTCCATGGAACTTAAACTTTGGAGAAAAGGGTAAAACAAGGTAAAATGTGGTATCTGTATTGAAGACGATAAATCCAAAGATATGGCGATCTATCCGTGGAAGGCATATACCATTCAGCACTCCCAAAAACTTTGTTCAAACTGAATGAAATACAAATGGGAGTTTATTGGCTCTCTTGACTGCAAAGGGAAAGGTATTACTAGGTGCAGACTGAATCATCTACCAGGAATCGCTCTCCATAACTTTGGGTCAGTCTCCTACCTTCTTCTGCTTTGAACTATTCTTAAAAAAAATTTTTTTATTCTTTGTGTATTTCATACAATGCGTTTTGATCATAAATACTGCTACTTCCCCCTTAACTCCTCTGAGATCCATCCCTAGCCCTGTGCTCCCAATCTCAAATAAATTTGTCCTATTTATTTGTTTGTTTGCTTCTTTGTATAATGACCCATCCAGTCCAATGTATGATACCCAGATATATTCCTGGGTGTGGGCCCATCAACCCACCAGGAGCCACACCCTTAAAGGAAACTGACTCTCTCCCCACCAGAAGCCATCAACTGTCCAGAGCTCCTCAGTCAGGAATGGAGGCTCATGCTCTGGCCAAGCTTGAATGGTCACTGGCTTGATCTCGTGCAGGTGATTGTCAGACAACTGGAGCTGGGGTGAGTTCATGAATGCAGCCCCCCTGCTGTGTCTAGAAGACAAGGTTTCTCTCTGGTCCTCCCCAATTCCTGGTTATTACAGTCTTTTAGCCCCCTCTTCCACAATGTTCCATTAGTCGTGTGTGTGTGTGTGTGTGTGTGTGTGTGTGTGTGTGTGTGTGTGTGTGTGTATTTCTATGTTTTGGCAAAGATAACCTCTTGTAGCCTCGGGCTTGTAGGCTACCACCTGAGGAACATTAGCAGTGACACACAGCATTTTTTTTTTTTCCCAATGAAGATCAGGATTATAGGAACAAGAGGGTGTGGGTGCTAGGTCCAGAAAAGGAACAAAGCTTTGAAGATCCTCAAACCATTGGTAGGAATGTATGAAGGGACATTTGCAAACCCAGAAGGATGCTGGGTTTCAGAGATGAAGATGAGGCCTAAGAGATAAGCATTTGTACCACAAGGAACCTGCTCACTTTGACATACCTAATTCCAACAGAGAGTTGAGATCTTAACTATGCCACCAGCACACCACAGAAGGAGAGAATACATTTTGCTGAGTAGTTATCAGATCTCAACACAGTGAGGAATTCATTTAATATGAAAATTCTTGCAACTATTTATAATGGAGATGGTAGCGTTGGTGATAATAGCAGGGAGTAAGGCAGAGGAGATGGGGGGTGAGGTATCCCTGTGTTCACATCATGTTGCAAAGGCATGGTCTAGTGGAAAACATGCCTGAATACAGAGGGGTCTGGGAGGTTGGTCACCAATGTGTCAACACTACCCCTTCCCACTTTAGGACAACAAGGAGAGGCAGATCACTGGCATTGTTTATTTAGCAATATCATTTACCCCAACACAATATAATCATAGTATTTTGTGATATGCTAGTTCCACAAGACATGGTGTTTAATAACTTGAAGAGAAATTAGGCTCATTTCTAGAAACAAAGAAAGTAACTTTCTTAAGTGTCATGTGAAGTTAAAAAAATAAACGAGCAAACAAAAACATCCCTAAGAGAAGACTGTCTGGGGTAGATTCCTTTAGAAGAGCATTTTGATTATTTATTATGGGGAAAAGGTGATTACGAAACATCATTATAGGAGACACATATAAACATCATGATAAAATGCATTCAGATTTCCTCAGAGCCTCCCTTTGGATTTCAAGGAAATAAGTTTTGTTCAGGTGAAAGAGCAGGACTGTGTCATGGGACAGGGGGAGGATTTAGTGAGACACTTGTCATTAAAACAGGCTTCTATCTGAGAAGAATGGATATGGTGGGGGACTGTTTGCTTTCTGATTTTATACCTAGTCTGACACGTGGAGAAAAGATGATTGTTAAGGAACCATGCTAGCTTTAAAATGACTGTTCTACACCGATGAACAGTTCTCCCCCGCCACATAACAAAGGCCAGGCCATAAATTACATGAGACTTGATAGGTCTTTGAACTGCCTAGACATAATTCACTGAGATGAAGCAGAGAAAAACAGATCCATGCTTTGTTGGTCAGAAGGCTTTTGTATGGTTATCAGTCCAATTTCACAATGTACTTTCTGGTGAAAAGACATACCACGATAATTTGTCTCTCTGATTATTTCTTGGCATCACTGGAGACTTTTGTTTTCTCAAAAAAAAATCCAATCGCTCACTTAAAAAAAAAAAAACTAGGTCCTAATGTAATTCTGGGACTAAAAATAATTTTACACATCTGGATTCTCTTCTCTCAATAAGTTATATCTTCATAGTATTTCATAAAAGAATGAGAGTAGCCTTCAAGTATGGTTTGGTAGTAAATACACATGTCTTTATGTATTTGAAAAATAAGGATGGAGGGGCAATAAAGAATAATGTAAAGTAGGTTTCCCTAGAGGTCATTCATTCATTCATTCATAATTCACAAACACTTATTGAGTGCATGTTACATGTAAATGCCATAGTGAGTGCTGCTATATTTGATATCTATTAAAATATTATTCCCACAGATAGTTGTTAACTGTATGACCCACAGTATTCTGAAGTTATTGAGTATTAGATCACAGAACAGACAGGCCTAATCTGGTCTGGGAGATCCAGGAAGGCTTCATGGGAAAAGTACTATTCAAACAAAAATCCTCAAAGATTAAAGGAAGCCAAGAAGGACAGAGGAGAAGTTCAGATGGATGGAACAGTGTGTGCAAAGGATTAGAGGCAGAGCTTGGGGCATGTAAGGATAAAAGAGCAGAGACTAAAAGGGAAACCCTTAGGTTTAAAGTTCCAGGTCCCCACTCTTGTGCATCTGGTTGTCAACCTAATGTCTTCTCTCAGGTGTCCCACTGGTGGGTCTAACTCCCCAAGTACAAAATAATGCTTTGTATTTTATTTTCCTTCTAACGTCTTGAGCTCCACGCTCAACACTTGCCAGTCCGGCAGCACCATTTACTTAGCTACTCAGACTAACAAACACTAAAAATGTACTTCTCCTCTTTTCTAAAAAAAAAATGTGAGGTAGCTGGTAAGATGGGCCATTGGGTTGAGTCCTTGCTGCTTTTGCCGAGGACCGGGGTTCCCAGCACCAACATGGTGGACCACTGTGGTGGTTTGATTGTAGACCCTTGCTGGAAGAAGTATGTTGCTGGGAGCAGGCTTTTTTTTTTTTTTTTTTTTTAAATTTTAAAAAAATCATTTCACATACCAACCACAGAGCCTCTTCTCATCCCTCCTTCCACTCCCCTCCCTGCAGCTTCCTCTCTCCACCCCCCATTCCCTCCTCTGAAAGGGTAAGGCTTCCCATGGGGAGTTAGCAAAGTCTGGTACATTCAATTGAGCGCCCCCCCCCCGCCCCGCCCCACTCCTCCATATCTAGGGTAAGCAAGGACTTTAATCATAGGAAATGGGCTCCAGAAAGCCAGGTGGGCTTTAAGAGTGCATAGCCCCACACCACTTCCAGTTTGCCCTTTCTGCTGCCTGTGTGTGGGTGGAGATGAGACCTCTCAGCTTCCTGCGCTGACGGTCTGCTACAATGCCTCCATTGCCATTATGGTCTCTCCCTCTGAACCATAAATCGAAGAAAGGTCTTCCTGCTGTAGGCCACCCATGGTCACGACATTTTGTCACAGCGACAGAAAAGTAACCAAGGAAGCTCCTCCCTGGCCCCGCCTTCTCTCACCTCTTCTGTTTGTCTTCATTGCAATTAGTTCTACTGATCCTGGATTATATTTTCCATGTTCATTGGTCTTCCTGAGAACATGGTTTGTATCCTTTTCGCCTATCTGTCTCATCGCTAGAAAGTGTGTGAGCCATTGGAGAGACTCAACATCAACGGAATGAATAAAAGAAGCCCCCAGGCAGGAAAGGAGGAGCGGAAGAACGAGAGCTTGGGGAATTAGCAGTTTTTCAGATGTGCAGGGTTTTGTAGACCACATGAAGGACTTTGGACATTGCTGTGTAGTTCAAGTCCTAAAAGTTAAGGGTCCTAAAAGCTTGGGTGAATTAGCAGTGTTTCAGATGGGCAGGGTTTTGTAGACCACGTGAAGGACTTTGGACATTGCTGTGTAGTTCAAGTCCTGAAAGTTAAGGTTCCTAAAAGCTCCTGTATTAAAGGTTTGGTCACTGGTCTGTGATAGTGTGGTTGGGAGGTTGAGGTACCTTTACAAGATGGGAACCAATGTGAGGAAGTTAGGCCAAGGAGGGCAGTCTTTTGAGGGGGAAACAGAAGCCTGGACACTTCTCTTTCCTCTATCCCAGCTGCCAGGAAGTAAGAAAGTTGCTTCACACAGTCCCTGCCGGGATGTGCTTACTCACCCCAGACTCTAGAGTGCCAGGCTACCCAGCCTTGGATTGAAAGCTCCAAAGCTGTCAAAACAAACCTTATTGTTTCTAAGGAAATTGTCTCAGACATTTTATTACAGTAACAGAAGGTTGGCTAAAACGGTTCCCCCTTAGAAGATGGGAGAGGATCTGGATGACTTTAAGAGGGAGCTGAAATAAATTTGGTTTCTATTTCTAAATTTTCCAATAAAATGTGAACTTGAATGTTTTCTTGACCTCAGAAATAAGTTCACTGGGCCTTCCAGTTATGAATGCATTTTAATTATTTGGGTAACCATTTAGAATTTCACTTGTGAGATTCAGAATGATTCTTCTTATTAAGCCATAAACTGTATAATTTTTTATTTAAAAAATGGATATGCAGAACCTGATCTTTAGGCTAAAGCATTGTTTTAAAACAATTAAAATTTTATTATTGCCAAAACATATACTTTTTATGCTTTTATATATTAAGCCTTGAAAGGCTTAGTTTATGTCTTTGCAAAGGTTGTGATTCAAATAGAATGTCTATTATAACAGAGTATAAAAAGCAATTGGAATTTACAAAAATTGAGCCTGGGGCACAGCTTGGCATAGCAGTTTTCAAATTTATTCTATGTACCACTAAGCTCCAAAGACATTCAGCAGTGTTTTATGAAATTCTACTGCCAGGCAAGCCTCAAAAGGACAGATGAAATGAAATAATGGATTTCTGGAGCCTTTAATTTGCTAGAGAACACTGTGAATCTCCGGGGAGGCATTTTCTCTTTTACAGCACCTGTCCTGTAGAATCATGGATGAATTTGGGGCACAAGACAAACTGTAACTCACAGAACGCTAGCAGGACTGGCTTCATGGCTGTGGATGTCTACGGTCCATGATGCTAAGGAGGATTCCTGTGCTGGATTTGATGCCCTGGCGTCACCAACTTGAATTTTGTGATTGAAATTGGATGGGACTGTGGAGCAAACACAGGAGCAGGGCATTCATGCTGAGCAACAAGCACCCAAAAGAGCTCAGGCCAACGTGGGAACTTATCAGTTGATTGGGCTTCCCAGCCGCCCTGTGTACTAGCACAGTCAGACCACCAAGGAAGTGAAAGACAGAAGCCAAGGCTAGACCTGGGTCCACATTGGTGGCATGGGATGGGCTCTGCTGGGGACAGCCTCATGTCCCCAGGGTGAAAGGCCAGTTTGCCACTGGTTTGGGAGGGTAGCTTATCTTCTTGGCGTTTTTAGCTCTGAATGTTGAGCCTGTTACAGCTGGAGCTCAGGCAATGAACTCACTTAGTAAATTATACAGGACAACGCCAAAGCATAAAAGATCTACTACAATAAGCTTAAAGGGTCAAGTATGATAACAAATGACAACTAATTCTGGCTTCATCTGAGAAATAGTGACTGGAGAAGAATAAAGCAAACTCTTTGAAAAGAGCAAATCAGCTAATTCTTTCTACATAGGAGGAGCCCCTTTATTTTTTTGGGGGTGGGGAGCTATAAGTATTCTTCTTGTTTCTTTTAAAAATTATACAGGTGACCTCTCTCATTATTTAAAATGCCTGGATTTTTTAAAATGCTGTATAGGCCAAACAAAATATATCTGAAGCTTGATTAATTCCAGCGATAATCTGTGAATGGTTGCATCTGGATTTGCCATGCTCCAAAGACAGTCATCCTTATGCATATTTATAGAACATTTTTCTTTAAAGTTGAGACACTTAGTGGTGAGGGAGTGGGGGGGGGCGGGGAGCCTGAGCTGGAAATGATTGCTGGTAAAGAATAGTTAAGGATTAGTGATGGACTACTATCACTACCTATCTACCCACTACCTATCACAGACATCCTGGCTTTTCAGCTTTTTTAACCCATAAGATGCAAGTTAGTTTTTCAGCAAAATAAAAAAAAAATCATTAGAGATCTTCACTGTGGCTTCATGACAGCTGAAAGTATATCTATAAAACTCTGTGTCTCCTTACACCTTAATTTTACATATTAACCCACCCTCTCCCCAAAAGAATGTTGCTTTGAGAAAGCAGCAACTGGGAGAGATCCTCGGCAGTTAAGAACCCTGGCTGCTCTTCCAGTGGACCCAAGCTCAATTTCCAGCATTCACACAGTGGCTGCTCACAACCTGTAACTCCAGTTCCAGGGAATATGATGCCCTCTTCTGGCCTCAGTGGGCACCAGACAAGCACACTGTGCTCAGACATACATGCAGGGCAAAACATTCATACACATAAAATATAAACAAATACATCTTTTAAAAAAAAGAATAGAGAGATTGAATTCATCAGTATCCAGCTGGAACCTTTCCTTGATGGAATAAATTTGTTTCCATTTTTACAGACATTTATTTGAGACAATAGGCAGGAAAACAAATTATTCTGGTGACCTTTAGAAACGCAGAAACATTCCTTTCCATTACAACTGTTTTCCTTAATATCTACAGCCCTGGAGGAATATTTACCCAGTGCTGGAGCTACAACACCCTTACTCTGTGAGTTAAAGGGAGGTTCCCATTCACAGAAGTACCCACCTGCTCTCCATATTTCATCTCATCATTTTCCACTGAGGGACTAAATCCTTACGTGATGCCGCTAAGGGTATAGTTTTCAGCCTGGTCATTTTAGGGAAGTGCCCATCCAGCCTGACAATTCTGTGATCGCTTGTTGAACTTGTTTACTAATACACAGAGAGTCCTTGTATAGTTAAAATGTACTGAGGCCTTGCTGGATAATTGCTGTAAGTAGATAATACAATGTTGAGTCTGCATGTAAACTGCAAAGCGTGGAGGCAACAACCCTCATTTTCTCCCGGAAGAAAATGGAACTCAGTGGAAAATGTATAAAAGCCAATTTGTTAGTGGGAAGAAAGTGGCTGCACCAGGCCTTTAGTCCAGGCTTTCCGGGGAACTTAAATATGGGTTTCTCTTATTGCATAGCTCTGCGTCTCTGTTTACTCAATGCTTTGTTGAGCTCAGTGAGTGGTAGTTTGCAAGAAGACGTTTTCAAACCTAGTTCGTTTGTTTTGTTTGAAATTTTGTTGAACTAACAGAGCATGGATTTATTTTCCTTTCTTAACTTAGAATGTGAAGCCTAAGTTAGCCAAATGGCCTCAAGTTCCCAGGGGGGAAAAAGGCACACTGCATTCTAAAGTGAATAGAGGGAAATCCAGAGGAAAGCCCCATCTTTATCCTGATTACATCCTGATTGATCGGAGGCTCTTGACATTGCCATCAGGTGGGACAGTCGAGAAGCCAATGTCCTATTTGATAGTCACCTGGGTGTTTAATATGGCGTTTCATAATCAAATGGAGGCTTTTCTTTCCAACATTTCTTTTCATTTTCTTCTCCATATTCTAGTAAATGATACAGGTGTCCAGCATCAAACAAGGTGTCTCTTTTTCTCTTCACCTCCCAGAGGGTATGTATTAATGTTTCTCTGTTTTTACCTCCAAAAACAAAAACAAAAACAAAAACAAAAAAACCCCAAACTTGCTCATCTCTCTCCATCAAACTATCATGACCAATCTTATCTCCTACCTGGAATCTAACCTTAGCTTCTTAAACAGTGGCCCCTGTGTTTCCTCCTTTCATCAAAACCCGTGCTCCAGAAATCAACTGGAATGTCTTTCTTCAGATGTAAATCCGATCTTGTGATATTTTATTTACAACCTTACAATGGCTGCCTCTTTGACATCTCTTTCTACTCCTTGCTTAGTTGCTTATGCTTTGGCTCTCCTGGCTATATTTTAGTGTTTTCTTGAAAAGGCTGAGTATATTTTCCCCTTGCCTTAACTCAGCTCTTATCTAGCTGTGCAGTTAGTGTAGCTTGGCCACCCCTCTGTATTGGTAGAAGTATTAAGGCAACTCCACGTAGTTAAAAGGGAGGCTTATTTCATGGGGTAACATACAAATTAAGGGATAGGTTACAAGGTCCGGGAGAGGTGTAGTCCCGCTGTGTTCTCTGGAGAACTCTGCTCCATCTACCTCCAGTGTCCAGGATCCAGGAACCAAGAGAACCAGCACATCCGGATCTCAGGTCTTAAGGGCTCCTGTCTCAGCCCCACCTTACAGGTATGACAGTTACCGAAGCCTCAATGGGGGTAGTACTTCCAGGTCAAAGCTGGAACAGCTACCCACTACCCCTCTATTTCTCACTCATTCAGGTTTGACTACAATGTTAGGACGACGACTTTCACACAAATATTCATCTCATTTTACCAGAAAATAGCTTGACAAAAATAAAGACATTTCTCTTAGACCTTGACCCACAGTGAAAGGATTCACACTAAGTCAAATTTGCCTTCCCACTTCAGCTTTGTGAAAGTCTTTCTCCGTTCTCCAGCTACCGCCATTCTTCTCGGAGTGTCCTGGTCAGCAAGAGAGGACGTTCGGGAAGCCGAAGACTATTCTCCACCCAATGATTAAATAAAAAAGTGGTTCAAAGAACTGGCGGTTTGTGTCTGGTGTGGCTCTCTGCTGGTACAAAGCCCTTTCCTGTGGCTGTTTTAGGGAGTAGAGACTTTATCAGGTCAGCGCTGTGGTCTGGTGGCTCTCCCTGTCAAGCCTGCTTTCTTTGGTCTTCCATAGGTGCTACTTTGGAAGAAGTCTTTGACATTCCTAACTCTACCCTAGAAACTGCTTCCCAGAGAGCTTACTCTACAGCCCTACTAGGTGCTAGTTGCATTCTGGACATAGGATTAAAGAGACACCAAACAAGCAGAAAAGAAGGAAATAAGAGTAAGGTCCAGTAGAGACAGGATATAAGAGGATACATACCAAGGAAATGTTGTGGAGGAAGAATGTCTACTAAGGAAAGGAAAGAGACAAGACTGGTGATTCAATTTAACAGGCTAGAATTGCATTCTCTGAGAAATGTGTGACTTTTTTTAATAAGAGATTTTTTTTAAAAGATTTATTTATTATGTATACAACATTCTGCCTCCATGCAATCTTGCCCACCAGAAGAGGGCATCAGATCTCATTACAGATGGCTGTGAGCCACCATGTGGGTGCCGAGAATTGAACTCAGGACCTCTGGAAGAGCAGTCAGTGCTCTTAATCTTTGAGCCATTTCTCCAGCCCCCAAATGTGTGACTTTTAATCTCAATGACAAAGCAGGAATTTTTTTTTCAAAGATCTGAGACAAGAACACTGAAGGAAGAGGAGACTCCAGTGCAAAACCTGAAGAGGGGGATGAGGTTAACATGGTTAAGAAACAGAGAAAACCAGAGAGTCTGAGTGGCTCCTGAGGACCAGATCCTAGCAGACCTGTCACTGCCTCCATGATGTCAGTCCCGTTCCCCAGCACCATGTGAAGCTGGTATTTGCATCAGCCAGCAATCCATCGGGGAAACAGACGACTCCATGAACAGCCATTGACAAAGACATGAGGACGGTTAAGCTGAACAAGAAGTGAAGTGACCCAGGACTAGTACCATGAGAAGTCAGTCTGCTCCCCATTGCCCGCCACCTCCTCCCCCAGTCTGTTACCGAAACCTGGGGCTAACGCAGAGGACAGAGGAGAAACTAGAAGCCAAAGCACTGGCTAGGGGAGAAGGACGCAGCTACGACCCTGCCTCACAGTGATGCCGGGAAGCAAACAGCCCCAACCTTTCTCACCGTCTGCCCATCAGTTTCTCACCACTGTCTCATTGTTGAAATGCAGACGCAAACAAAGCTAGGCAGAAAATGTTGGAGAACAGATCTAGAGGGGCAAAGAAAATAATTTGTACAGAACTGATACCACCTCCTCTTTATTGGGGGGAGGGGCTTTACTGATTATGATCACTATTCTTGGTTGTCAGCATGTATCAAGAACCCCCCCAAAAAAAACAAAGCTCCTTTCTCCTCCTCCCTTATATTCCTTTCTCCGCCCAGCCATATCATTTCCTGTCTCAGCCTCCCAAGTACTGGGAGTAAAGGCAGGAGATCCCAAGTGCTGGGATTAAAGGTGCGTGCCACCACTGCCTGGCCTCTATGGCTAACTAGTAGCTGGCTTTGCCCTCTGATCTTCAGGCAAGCTTTATTTGTTAGATCATATGCAAAATATCACCACATCAATGTAACTCCATCTGGAATGAACTACAACCCAGAAATGGAGGGCACACCTGTGAAAGATTATTTTTTGCTTGATTTGAAGTGGGTGAATCCACTTCTAGTCCAGACCTTTAAGGTAAGAAGGCACATGCTTTTGATCTGGATCTTGGTGCAGAAAGACCCACCTCTCATCTGGGCCACACCTTCTGCTGGCACGTATATAAGAATATAGAAGAAGGGAGTTTTTGCACTTGGCTTGCTTGCTCTCGCCTTGTTAGCAAGTCCATTCCTTCACTGGCATTAGAGCCTATTTCTTTAGGATTCCAGTATCTACTGAAGACCAGGTAAGACATCTAGCATTGTTGACTGAGCAACTTCTGGATTCTTGGACCATTCATTCATAGCCCACCATTGTTGGATTAGTTGGACAGTAGCCTGTAAATGATTCTAATAAATGGATGAATGGGTGAATGGATGCATAGATGGATGGATGGATGGATGGATCAATGGATAGATGGATGGATAGATAAATGGATAGATAGATGGATAGATACATGGATAGATACATGGATAGAATTTCATATTCTAAGTTCTGCTACTCTGGAGAATCTTGACTAATACACTGATTCTAAGATCCATTTTCCCTTCATTTTAGCATCTCTGAAGGATACATACTTTATAATTAATATACATAGCATTGTAGTTTAATTAGCAGAAGTTTTTTAAAATGATTTCACAATGCTACCTAAAAGTTAAGTAATAATTAATGGAATCTTATTTTGTCCAATGTGCTCATCACATCTAAGTTCAAGCAGCTAGGACATGTGGAGCTATGCGAGCTTGGGTAGGCACCAGAAACAAAACTGGGCAAGAAAGATGCTTTCTTTGCTCCTTTGCCTCATCTCTCCCCAGCTTTTCTCTTCTATTGTTCCTTTATATCTGATGATTGACCCTGGCATCCTAACTCTGTAGTACAGTTGCCTGTCTTCATTGTGCCTGTGGTCTGCAGGCACTGATGCTGTCAGATGCAAAGGCTGGTTAGTCAGAACAAGGAGCTTCTTACCTGGGCTTCACATCATCTGCTGTTTGAGAAGGCCAAGTACTATTTTCTGTGATTGGATACATGGGATTGGACTGCTTAAATTTGGAAATTTCCTTTGAGAAATACGTGGCCTCTATTCTCTGTCTGTCTATCATCTTTCTTTCTTTCTTTCTTTCTTTCTTTCTTTCTTTCTTTCTTTCTTTCTTTCTTTCTTCCTTTCTTCCTTCCTTCCTTCCTTCCTTTCTTTCTTTCTTTCTTTCTTTCTTTCTTTCTTTCTTTCTTTCTTTCTTTCTTTCTTTCTTTCTTTCTTTCTATCTATCTACCTCTATTTATCTATCTATCTTTCTATCTATCATTTATCTACCTATCATCTATCATCTATCTGTCTCTGTATCTACTATCTATCTATCTATCTATCTATCTATCTATCTATCTATCTATCTATATCTTTCTCTTTATCTCCTTCATAAAATGTAAAACTCCATCTCTTAGGACCTGGATATGTGCGTTCTTAGCTCATCCACATGACACAATTTGAAGAGCCAGCACAATGGTTCAGTAGGTCCAACCATTAGCAGTATTCTAGTTCAATACTTTATCTTTTAGAATTATCAAAGACTATTATCTTTGATAACTGAGGCCAATTTACAAACTATCACTTAAACATTGCTTCTAAACATCTGATGACTAAATTAGATATTGTAAGAACATGTAACTCCTGGTCTCTAACTCCAAATCTCTCGCACTGTTTTCCTGGTCACCTCAGATCTGTTGCATTGTCCCGTGTCTCTTGCTAATACCTGTCCTGAGCAGATAGTGAGGTGCAGCCATACTGCTGTTCTTCCTCTCCAGCTCCTACCCCACACTGCCCTATCTCTGCTTTCACTTTAACCAATGATAGATGCTTCATTTCTTTCCTCCTAATTGTGTTCAGTTGACTGTGACTTGGAGGGTAATGGCTCTAGAAAGAAAAAGGAGAGCATTCTTTTCCTAATTGTATAAAAGAGATTATGTCATGTAGCACTGTCCTCTGAAGAGACAGAAAAAAAAAATTGAATTATAATCCAAGGAGTTCCCGTTAACCTCATTATTTATGAATCTGTGATTCTCCAGTTTTCCCCCATGTGCTTGTTTCAGCCATAATGACATCATTTGCGGGGGGCTCTGGAGAATTCCTGGCTCATGCCTTCCATGTGTGCACCAGAACTTTTACTCCGTATTGAACACTTGCCCGGTGATTTCTTCTACTGCCTAACAATAGCATATGTCTCTTAGACAGTATTCAAAGTGTTGGAATGCTAGCCATATTATGCATCATCTTAGATTTTAGAGTCATGCTTACCCGGCCTTTATTTAAAAGTCTGTACATATTGCGTAAAGGTACATACACACACATACGCACACAAAGGATATACTCACAAATTTTTATCTGCCGGTAAAGGCCAAATAGAATGAGATCTGAAGGGCAGGCATAGCTGAGACAGCAAGCTCTTGGGACATTTCTTGCTAGCATAGTCTAGGATCACGCACGAGAGTAAGTGCCTTGAAAAGTAGGTTTCAGATGAAATCAGTGTTTTAGAGAGGCTCGAAATGATACTTCTGTACATTCTCTGGATGAGCCTGAATTGTGACATGCCCCGGTTCCTGTCATTCTCAACATGTATGATGAGAATGAAAGTGAAAACAGAACAGTATAATTCCATTCAAAATAGACAGCTCTTCCATTAGACCAAGGCAGAAGGGGGGCATTGAGCCAAAGAGGTCTCTTCATTCACGCTCCCTTTGGTGGGGTGTCCAGATCAGAAGGTCTTGCTTTGATGCCTCTGACTGGCTCTTCTTCATTCCTGAGCAGTCACATGACCTGGCTATTCAGAGTTGATGTCCCCCAGTCTTTCTAGACTAAGACAAGGCAGCCTCCACCACTGCCTGCTCACAAAGTCCCCAAACAGTATCCATATGCAAGTGTAGGTCTGGTCTACTTGTCCTCCTGAAGATGGCCAATGCTGCCCACGTGCATGGCTCTAGGCTGATGTTTTCTCAAAATGTGGCTGATTTGGGGGCTTGGATAGAGCTGACTATATCCATCAGTGTAGGTACAACATGCAAGTATAGTTCCTCATGGTAAAAAGAGAAGTGAGGTAAGCCAACCCAGGATAGTGGCCAGATCCCAGAATAGAACTTTGAGAAATTTAAGAATTCCCAAACTGAACCTTACTATCAAGGTTATTTTCAAGTTTTATTATTAATTTTTGTCAACGCAGAAAAAAAAGAGAGAAGGAAGAAAGAAAAAAGAGGGAGGGAGGGAGGATGGAAGGGAGGGGGAGTTTATTTAGTCGAACATCAGTTTAGTTCCTGTTAAATACCTGACAACAGGCTTTCTGGACCCCCGTTTGTACTCTGTGGGTGGGCCTAAGTCACCCACTTTACATGATAGTACAAAAGAAAGTTCCATAGCATGGTTGCCACAAAGCATTTTCCATGTTCTCTTCTCCTTCACGAAGGTCTCTTTGATATCCCTGGGATACACTCAGACCAGTACAAACCATGGAGATCTTTTTCACAAGGATGCTCTGCATCGTCACATGTTTTACTGAGAGTGCTCACTCCGTAAGAAATAGAGGTGCATGGGAGACAGTGTTGCCCGAGGGGACGCTTTCCTTCACACTGCCATCTCTCCAGCTAGTGTGATTCTGTCTGGTGTTCAGAGAACCGTTTGGCATAGGAAACATTCATATCCTACTCAGATCCCCCAACGCCTGCCTAGCCTTTGGTACCACCCTCGTTGGTTCTGCAACAGCTGATTAAAATGCTCCCTCGAAGATCCATCCATCCGAGAGGCCGTTTTTAGACAGCCGTTTGCACACCAGCTAGGTTTTGATGGAAACCAAAGCCTCCTGGAGTACGTCGCAGGTAGGAGTCTGTTACTGTTGTTTTCACTGTGGGTCTCTGGCGTAGATTACTTAGTTATAACCTTGTTAAATCTTATTGCTTACGGATGCTTGCTGTACAATGTATTTAATCTTATCCCTTTCGAATGCTTGCTGTACAACATATTTAATCTTATTCCTTACGAAGTGCAACATATTTAAGCACTTCAGAGGTTTGGGGGATGGCTAAAATTGACTGGAGGTTAAGATCTAAAGGGATTTTTTCTTTTTCTCTTTGATACCAAATTCTAATTTTTTTTTTCTTCAAGGACAGAATTGAGTGAGTAAATACACCAGACATTACCCTTTGTGGTTCTTTTAAGCAAAGAGAACTTTCTCCCAGACTTGACAAAATAAGGGAGGTTGGCAGGGTTTAATTTGAGAAAATTCAGTTAGATTCTTTTATAAAAACACTGTTGGGCAAACAGTGATTGATGGTCAGGTCATTATGCCCCGCTACTTAGAGGGTGACCTTGATTTACATTCTCCAGCACACTGAGGCAGTTCCTTCAGCCCTCACTCAGCGTGGCTCACCACACAACCGGGACAGATCTAAAATAAATCCCCCATCAAGAAGACCATGTCTTAGATCAGCTGGTATCTGTCTTTGTACATTTCCAAAAGGAATGATGAAGACAAGCATACCCAAGTTTTATTAAGAGGTTTGGCCTGGCCTTATAGCCTGGGCCTGTCAACTTGGCCATTCAGGAGGTGGGGGCAAAATAATCCACAAGTTCAAGGCCTATAGTGGCTACCGAATGAGCTCAAGGCCAAACTGCACAATTTATTGAAACTCCATTTCAAAAAGTGAACAGAAAGCTGGCTGGGGCATAGCTTCGTGGTAGACATTTGTCTAGCATGTGTTAGGGTCCGGGTTTAATATCCCACCCACCCATCCTCACACAAACACCCATGTTTTTTTTCTCCATGAGTACTTCAGGTCCTGGTGTAGAGAGAGTTAGACCGTTACAATGACAAACCCAAGGAGACTGAAGGCCGGAAAGCAGGAATGGCGTTCTAGTGTCTCCCTGATTTCTCAATTAGCTTTGAAAGTTAGACGCAAGCATTCTCACGGTCCCTATGAGGAAACAACCCGGGAGCAAAGACCACATAGTTAGAGGCATGCAAAGCAGGGCTCAGATATTGCAGGGGCTCCCTTTTTCTTGTGACCCCTTGGCCCCCAGGCTACCAGGACCAAAGGGAGCCGAAGTGGTGAGCAGGGCTTGTAAGACTGTGAGTAGGATGCAGAGAACCTCAGGGAGTCAGCTTCAGTGAGACAGCTCAGTTGATTGAAGCAGTGAGGCTGATTTATAAGGCCTAGGTCAAGGGTGGGGGTGGGGGTGGCGTGGGGGGGGCATGGACGAACAAAGGAGGGAATCCACCTAATTTACATACGGGCCCTGATTGAGGACAGACACACATTGGTGGCATGTCAATTTAAACCCCAGAGCCCATGGGGGGAAAGGGGGGAGCTTGTGTGCTGAGTCATATAGAGTTTGCAGGGAGCTTTTGTGCAAGGTCATCCTCCAAAAGGGTCAGGTGTCCATCTGGGCCTACAGACACTATCCAAGTAGGGTAGAGAAGGAGTCCTGCCGCAAAAGGGGTCCCCCATATTATGAGAGGTTTAGAGAGCTTGCCCAGATATAATGACCTGGAACCTTAAATACAGGGTACTCCAACAAAATATAAATTCTTTTTGTCTGAGATTGATGTTCCTTTACCATAGTAACATTTCCTTGTCTAAATCATAAAGACTATTAGTAAATTTGTGATTTTCTTTGATGGATAATTACAGCCTCAGTGATCCAAGCCCCTGGCATGCATGATAAGTATACAGACTCTGGAGCCAGAAGGTATGAAAATCATTGCTTATATAATACTGAACAAATTGCTCCCACTGCTTGAACTCTATGTACAATAAGGGACAAGCTGTCCTCAAAAGTTACTATAAGGATGAATCAAGTCAAAGTATGTAGAACATTTGGTAGTACACCATATCTGCTCAATATCTCTGAGCTATTTTACCCTATTAAATGCATCTAAGCACACACTTTTTAAAAATGTGTTTATTTATTTCATTTTTACATGTATGTCTGTGCCCTGTGTGTGTGTGTGTGTGTGTGTGTGTGTGTGTGTGTGTATGTGCGTGCGTGCACATGGTACCCTTGGTAGACAAAAGAGGGTGACAGATCCCCTGGAACTGGAGTTACATTTTATGATTTGCTGCCACATGGGTGCTGGGAACCAAACCAGAGTCCTCTGCAAGAGCAGTAAGTAGTCTTAACCACTGAGCCATCTTTTTAGCCCCAAAGTCATCCTTAAGAAAACATTACCCTTTTAAAAAATATATCAGTAACCTGGATTCAGGAAAGTCAGTGTCTTGCTGGAGATCTCTAAATAGTTAACAAGAGCTTTGCCTATTTTTTTTTTTTAAATCAAGGTCTGTGTTACCCTCTCCTACAAGGTCAAGATGGTACTTGCAAAGATGCCTCAACAAATACCTCAAAAAATACCCAGGATTGGTCTGCATTTGGGTGGAGAGCTGGGATCAGTCTACACACACACACACACATACACACACACACACACACACACACACACACACACACACACACAAATGATTTTAAAAATTTAAGAGTCATCGTCAGCCTCAAAGAAGCTCTGGTCCTCCTGGTCGGGCTCCATCTTGGAAGTCTGTCTACATAAGATCGCCCAGAATGGGACAGAGCCTTGAACTAGAAGTGAAGGTGGAGTGAAGTATGGAAATGGACAGATGAGTGAGCCAGGTGAGCGCCAATATTAGGAGATGGTGAGCCAACAAAACAGGACTCGGGCACGGAACCTACATTGTGATGTTGATCCTTGGCTCAGCACTGAATCAATACAAACACAAACAGAATCACAGCTGTCAATGACACCTATTCAACATGCTTCCACACTCAGGCATATGCAGTAAAGATGGTTGCCTGTTTCACAGTTTTATTTCTATTGGCTGTTGATGAGACTGATGTTTGGAAAGACTCAATTAACCACACAAGCCTACAGCTAGTAAAGCTGAGACAATATTTGAGCCTGGAGTCTCGTGATAGCAAAGCCTTGGCTGCCTCTCAAAGGCCAATTACAGATTAGTACATATTAAGAAAGGGATAAGGAGAACTACACATTAATATAAACTATCCTTTGGGTTTGCTGGTTTATAAATCTCTTATGGAAATGGACTCATTTATAGCCTACCTTTAAGCTTGCATTATAAATAAAAACTAACCCTCAAAAGCATGTTCCAAATAATGAGTTCATACTAATTTAATATATCACAATATTAAATTACTTGTAGAAGTTAAATATATTTGGGTAGCCTGAAAATTGACCTAAGATTCTCAAATTTTTCATTTTTTTCTTTGTGTGTGTGTGTGTGTGTTAATAAAATTTTACAAACCCTGCAATTTGTGGCTTCAGACAAAGTCTGCAAAGGACACTGAGTTAATTAAAGGCATCAAGAAGTCTATTGCTTCCACATCTTATAATCCTGGATTGTCATTCAAAGGAATTATAACACAAGATAAATCTAAGACTCAACCACATAGAAATGAAATATTCAACTGGAGTGAGGATTGAAGCAACTGCAGGTCCACAATGAGGAACCAATGTTTCTCTCTGCACAGAATCAATCTGGGGCTTTCCTTTCCTTGTGAGTGGATGCAGAGTTAAGAATAGGACCCAAGAACAATTCTTTTGTATTTGAAAACAAATTCAGCCAGCAAATGGCAGCTGGAAGAATTCAACAGGTGAAGGGAGCTGACATCTTGGGAGGTAATTGCCACATGACTTCTGCTGTTATGAATCTGGCACGGCATGAGTAACGTAATGGTATACATGATTTACAGCCACTTATTCATATAATAATTAACAGCAAGAGAATTTAACCCCCAGCTTTTATTGTATTAGTGAAAATCAAGAAAGTCTTAACAAAAAAAATTAAATGAACTGTGAGCCCCCCAAACTTGAAAAAAGGTTATAAATACTTTCTAATGGAAGATAATTCTTTTTATTCCAAGATTATTTATTTTAAGGTCTGTATTTTTCTGTGATTTATGTATGTGTAGTTTGAATGCAGTGCTCATTATGGCCAGAAGAGGGCATCTTATCCCCTGTAACTGGAATTGCAGATGGTTGTTTGCCACCATGTGAATGTGGGGAAGCAAACCCTGCCCTCAAGTGTTCTTAACCTCTGAGCCATCTTTCCAGTCCCCAGAAGATAATTCTTAATGACCTCTATGAATTCTTGCTTTCCTTTCATAACCATAATCTCCCTACTTCCAAAAAGTTCTTATGCCAACTAAGTTTGCTTCAAACAAGTCAAAGAAAGTTTGCATTGTGTATGCAACTGACCCAGTAAGTCTACCCTGAACTTTTTGAAATCTTTGTATTTTCTTAAATGAGAAAACAAAATAACTCAATGGCAATATCAAAATATTCTGTGACTAACACTAAAAAATAGCATTTTTTTCAATCTATAGTTCAGTGAGCAAATCACCCATTTTTGCTCATGAAAGGGGTTTTCATGTTTTACTTTAAGCTTCCAGTCTAGTGATCCTCTGTGACATTAACTATTAATGCTCCCAAATTATCTTTGCTTGCATCCCTCCTCGGCACACTGCTGGAGTGCATTTCTCACAGTTCCAGTATCTAGGAAGGCTGGCTGTTCTATTATTTCCTAAGGTCACGATGGTTACCTCTGAGCTGTGTAGATAGGAGCACGTGAGCCTCCTCTAGGTTGCCCTGTTTCCCAGCCATTAGTTGAATGATGAAAAATCCCCACAGGTGTTGAGAGCAATAAATGTGGTCCCAAGAACAATAGCATCAGTGTTGATTTGGAAACCTGTTCAAAGTTCATATTCCTGGAATCTATCCCACACTTACTAAGTCAAGCAGTCATATGATGGTCAGTGATATATGTCCTAAGAAGCTTCTGGTAGCTCTAAGTAATACTAGGTCCTAGGATTAGGAAGACACTATGTCCTGGATGTGTATCTGTAGAAATACATAATATTGACCTACCACATTGCAACCCATCCTGCAGAATCTCTAAGCTACAACACTTTCGGAATACACTATAAAGGACAAACTTTTATACATATTCTCACTTTTTTCCCTTTAGGAATCTGAAGTTCACTAATATGAGACAAAATCTCAAACACTCAGAATTTTGTATAAAATCACATTGAACTTATTATTCTGTTTAATTGGTATTTTCTCCCATTGCCTCAATTCTCATACATTTTCTTTCTTCTGGGGAAATACTTTCCCCTTTCCCATCATGAATATATATTGAATATGTGATAAACTTTTGTCCAGAGTCTACCTCTAGAGTTTGTCTAAGTAGACTTAATTGATATTACTATAACAAAGTTTTAATCCTGGGTTATCACGTGGAGAAAGTTTGTTATTGTTGTTGTTATTTGTTGGTTTGTTTTTTTGAAAGAATGAGGCCAGTATTCAGAAATAACAAAGTCTAGTTCTATCAGTGTTCTAGTCCCTAATCAGTCGTTCCCGAAGTTAAGTTCACCTCTATATGGATTGGATATTTAAGATAATAATTTATTTCCTTCTTTTCATATACATATATATGAAGAGGGCTTTTAAAATGTATCAAAATATGATCTTGTCTTAAGGTTGATACAATAATGTTCAAAAAATTATGGGTTGATTTACAAGTTTCATATCTGTAATTTTATGCTGAACCAATTTTCTAGCCATCTGTCAACTAATCCATATATATATATACATATATCAATATATATGCACATATAAATGTATTTATGTATGTATATATACACATATGTTTGTGTATGTGCATGCATTCATGTGTCCATATTTACTCAAATAGATTTTAGAATGATTTATATGATCAAAGGCTGAATAGTCTACTATAGGCTGCAAAGCCATGAACTGCTCATTCTAATAATTTGGAAATGTCTGACAAGAGGTACCAATGATATAGCCACAATCCAAAGCAGAAGGCCAAAGATATTCCATAGAAATTCTTTATTCAAAGTTAAAGAGTATGATGTGATGAGAATAGGAAGGAATGAATTCTCTTGAGAAGAGTTGATAATGCATATGCATTTTTCCTTCTCTTCCATTTTTTGATAGCTTTTGGGCCCCTGATTTATTGAATGTTACAACCTACATTAAGGGGAGATCTTACTCAGCTTGTTGACCTACAAGCCGATTGTCTCCTCAAGACACATCTAGGAACATGCTATACCAATATTCCTTAGAATATTAATATTAATCCAACCAGGCTGAGAACAGAGATTAAGCACCACATATCAAAAGCTATGAGATTTTCAGATGTACATTTGTAGATCTCCTTATCGTATCACAATGACGTGTGACCTATGAAAATATCGAGATAGATGGGGCAGCCTGCTGAAGGGTGGGAAAGCAGGGCAGAGTAGGTGGCAGAGAAATCAACTTCCTTGTTCTGTATTTTGAACCCTATGCCCAAGGAAGAGCTTTGTAGCCTTCAGTGGACAGACTGAAAGGAGATTATGATACATCAACACACAAGAATCACTGTGAGGTATATAGACTTGATGTGGCTACTGAATGGCCACATCACTTCCTAAAACACAGAAATACCTCTGTGCACTCTAGGCATGCCCCATTGCTCTGAGCTTCCTGTGTCCCAAGACCCTGCCTTACCTCAAGGTCTCCAGTATCACCCCGTGTTCCAGCACAGGAAGGGTAACTCCAGAGCAGTGGGAACCTCCAGGACTCTGAACCAGTTCTAGAACTAGCTTCTATCCTGTTGGGTGTTAATCTTTGCTGATGAATTGTGAAATAATTTAAAATTCCAAAACCTCTGCACCTATTTCTGTGTGGATTATAGTGGGCTGTTTTATTGGTTTGTCTGTTTTTTTTCTAATTGTCAGCCATCTATTGATGTGAAGTGTGTCATATTTATCATTTTCTATAATGCCTGATATAAATGGAGTCTTGAGGTTGTTAAGAATTTAGGGAATGGCTAGGATGTAGGATGAACATTTTTGTTTGCTGGATCCTATTTTAAGCGTGTGATAAAAAGACATTTATCATTAAGTTAAACACACACACACATAATAAAATTCTCTGCTCACAGTCTATCTTCAGTTGGTCTTCAAGAGTTCAGATTCTTGTTTTGTCATTTACAATACATAATGCTGGCCCAGAGTGATTTAATAATTAACCCAGTCTTCTTATCTATTATATGGAAATAACGACAAGAACTACCATGGAATGATGTTATAAGCAATAAATGAAGACTTAGAAAGCATAGACCTGCCATAGAATAAGCATTCAGAGTCAGTGTGCATTCACTATTTGTATACTACCTGCAAAACTCACTTTATTACTGTAATGTAGTCCCATGGAAGCAAGTATACTATATTACACATGCCCACAGGCATTTTACACAGAAATACTGTGATTTGTTTTGCTTGGAAATGCTAAGTTAACCAAGACAAAGTAAACTTGGCTACTGGTGATGTAATTTGCTAATGCATGCTGTAAAACTCAAGTTTTCTTCATTAGTTAAACATTTCAATAAATTTTGGTGTACCTTTGTGGAAATGCTATAGTGAGGTTAAAACTTCAACCCTTATGAAAAACAACAAAATAAAACAAAACAAAACAGCCAACCATAATCTTCTTGACCCTGGCTGTGACTCATCAAGTTAGTACCAGAAGCTAGGCATTGTACCTATCCTTGTCGAACTTGAACTAAGATGCTAAGATGGATTTTTAGGTAAGATACAGAAGGTACATATCATATTTTCAATAGTTCACAAAATAGCCAGAATTCCACAAATACTATCGGCATTAAAAACCATGAATTTAAAAATCACTGTACCAACTACTAGCATTGTTAATAAGGCAATAACTGTTGGCTTTAGTGTATTGAGGAATTTTAGTAATTTTGGTTTTCTTTATCCCTATCTTAACAATATCCAGTAGTTCCATATGAAAAGTTTGACTTTTCATCTCTCGCCCATCAATGAATCCATACCTTATTTTCCTCATTCATATCTCCATTTCTCATATCCCCACAGACAATTTTTCTGATGATTGTGTTTTTCTTTCCATTCAAGAATTTGTATCAGAGCCTGGGAGTTCTAGAGAATGCTTCAAAGTGACCTCTGAAGTCTGAGGCCTCAAGTGCAGACCGAGAGCTTCCTAACATTCACATGCAGTGGATAGTGAGCCACAAAGTCAGAAACCCTGGCTGTCCATTGAGGAGGCGGCTTCCCACTGTCTTCCTGCTCAGGGAGGGGTCTCCGAGCTTCTGGATTTGGGCATCTTTCAAATAAAGTTTACTTTTGTACTTGGAAGTTTCAAAAATTCTCATCTTTCTTCAAGTTTGAAGATTTTATGAAGTTTGGTTACTAATCCTGACTTTTTAAACAGTGCTGTAGCAAACCTCACTATTCAGTTTCCTGTTTTATTTCATTTTTAGTGCTAGAAACTGTTCTGATTAATAATCTTTGCTCTTCTTCTAGAAATCAGTGTTACTTTTCAGTTAGAGTCATGTTCTACTTTGCACATCTGACATCTTCCCGTATACTCATTGCTGCTTTTTATGCTTTCTGGTGTATTACCAGAAGGAATGTGCCTACGGCTTCACTGCTGTGAGTTCCCACAGCAATCCATTGCTTTTACTGCCCCTGCTAAAGGCTGGGATAGTCCTAGACTTGAGCTTTGTGTATCTGTGCCATTCCTTATGTTACCATGCTAAGGATGCCCCGTGTTTCTCACTTAAGTCTCTCTGCACTCGTGTTTTGTCTATTTTTGCTTTGTTATTTATTTATTTATTTATTTATTTATTTATTTATTTATTTATTTATTTATTTTAGATACGGTCACTTCACATAACTTCACACATCTGAGGTGTGTTAGAGTTAGAATGGGCTTTGAGGATCGTCACAAACGTGGGTCAACATTGACCCAATTAACCTGTGGGTTAAAAGATGAGGAGGAAAACCACGATTTGAGAGGTGACGTTACAGGGTCAAACTGGAATCAAACGTTAAAAGAAATGCAGACATAGCGACAGGAGGAAGGCTAGAGCTGATGAAATACTGTGATAGAAAGCGAGGCCAGTGCCTTCGAGAAAGGGCTTGAAGGGTGAAGGTAGTAAATATCCCAGCTCATTTAGACTAAAGAATAAAGCCGACCCAACAGGAAACTTGTCTCACCCCTGTGGCTGAAGCTTAGCTGTCAGAGCTGGGATGGAGCCATATGGTTTCTGACAGAAGTCCTTCCTGAGACAATATTTAGCTCGGGCTGGCCAGCAGTGGTTCCTCAAACCCTCTAGTCACAAATATGAAATGACACATACCCATTTGTTTAGACTGTTATTCCCTGGGTTTCTTCTTTTGAGTGATTCTGCAGATACTTCAATGAAAACATGGAAAAATTCTTGGGAGCTTTAATTTATTCTATCACTTTAAAACTTTGATTTCCAAATTTCCTTTGACAGTACATCTCTTTATAAGGCACAGATAATAATACGAATAGAAAATGTAAATTTCAATATTATACTTAATACTCTACAAAAAATGCTTCCTCCATACCTACGCCCAGGACAAACTAGAATTTACTTTTTAGGCATCCGGTCTTCTTGAGTCTAGAGTGTTTGCATAGGATGGTTAACAGAAGAAGAAGTTACCCAAGCTTATGTGAGAGGCAAGCATACCCAAGAGAATGCAGAATGAAATTATGAAAACATGTTGGACTTTCCAAAGCCTTAAGCCAATAATCTCATCGAGAGACAGCTGGAAAGTTGAATCTCTGGCATTAGTGCCATTTGGAGACGTCATTGGAATGGTGTATAAAAGTTCGGGAACTTAAAAAAAATAAGCTGATGTATCTGAGAAGAAACACTAAGTTGAAATCAAGCAAGCTTACAATAAAGTGTGTTTTACTCAACAAAAAATTATCCTCAGGCTCCACCTTTAGCGAATTGGAGGAGTCCCGCTCAGAAATTTGTAAGATAGACAAACAACACTGAGCTAGAGTGTCTCCTGAACTTCACAAACAAGTGGGTTTCCATCCACTTACATTCTTTTTTCCCCTTGCATATTAAATCCACATCCACAGACTTAGTACATAGCATAAGATAGGTAACCACTTAGCCCACAAAACAAGTCACAGACCAATGAGGAACTACAAGAGGGATTTTATAGCTAGCATACGCTGACAAATTATTCCCACTGTGGAGGAATGTTTTCTTTATTTCATTCAAATTCTTTTCTCTTGCCCTTGCTTCACTTTTAGAAGATATTTCCCTGGCACTTGTTTATCGATCCTGCCTTCCCGCTTTCCATGTACCCATAACTTTTAACTGCTTTATATGGTCTTCTGTGGGTGCCTAGTGTGAGATACAGGGAAAAATAAAAATAAAGGACCGTGTAAAACCCACGAGCTCTCAACCCTATGTATAGAACTGCCGGCAAATTAGGAATGCGGGAAAAATTGTCCTACCTAGCGAAGAGCACACCAGCTGGATATCCAATAACAAATGGTCAGTGCTGAAAACATGCATACAGGAACATTACACAAACTAAGCAGATTTTGGTTCATATTTGTATATACATATATGCACGTAGCAACAATGAATGAAAAACATGGCCATGTATTAGAAATCGAGAAAGTATGTAGAAGGGTTTGGAGGGAGGAAAGAGAAGGGAGACATAATGTAATTATATTCTATTCTATTTTGCATGTAACTAAAAAAAAAGTGTGATATCTCAAATCAGCCATCCATTCCGGGCTCCGGTCCATAGGAGTTTTGACACACCTGTAATTATTCGAAGTGTCCACTGGATGTCAACACTGTTCAAGGAAATGCAGTTTAGCCATTCTAATTGGGTGCGCACTAATGGTCTATTATATTAGAAGAAGAGCAGTTAGAAAGGAGATTATAGAGAGGAAAGGGTTGATAGGATGACTTCCGCCCTAGCCTCAAATGCAGGCAGAGCTATGGTAGACAGCAGGAACAGTACAAGTATTGAACCCCTAAGCTCGAAGCCTGAATTCTGTTTTCCATGGCGACGCTTCGATCTCTGATTGACACAGAGATGAAACCACATTTTTTTTTTCTCCTGTAAAGAGTTTTGGTAATTCTGCTAGTAAAATATAAGGTGTTCTGCGAAATAAAAAAAATAGAGTTCCAATACTTCATTTCTTCTGTTCATTTTGCAAACATACACACATTTCAGCAATAGTTGGGTAGGAAGGAACATTTTTTAGTAAGAAAATTACCTGGGCTGTTTGGTCTATGCCCAAGGACATTACTCAGCTTAGAAATAAAAAACACGGTGTGGGGGGAATGAATTTTGATCATAATTTGGAACATGTTTTGCTTCTAGCAAGGGCTAATCTGTTCCAGGATTGAAGTAAGATTTGTAAGATCTCCATTTTTTTTCCTCCTCACAATTTATTATAAAACTGGGGGAAAGCTTTAAAAATTTGGTGCTAGATACATAGTTTTTATTTTATTATTCTGAAGTAGAAAATATTGTGTTCTATTGTTGTTTTTAAATAAAATCTTGTCTTTCTATAAGGTTGCTTATTTTAAAAATAATTTTATCTTATGTACATTGGTGTTTTGCCTGCATGTATGTCTGTGTGCTAGAACTGGAGTTACAGACAGTTGTGAACCTCCATGTGGGTGCTGGGAATTGAAGCCAGGTCCTCTGGAAGAGCAGCCACTGCTCTTAACAGCTGAGCCATCTCTCCATCTCCCAAGGTTGTTAATTTTGAAAACTGTTTATATTCTGTAAGCAGGACACAGGGGTCCAGACCTGACCAGGTTCCTTTAGCAAGGAATGATACCATTGTATATTTGTCAAATATCTTAGATACGACGTATGAATATATTTAGAAAGGCTATCAGAACAATGAAAGTACTCTTATGCTTATCATGAACTACAATTGCATAGTTTGCAATATTGAAAATATTGAATAGACAGAAGAATTTTTTTCAGTGAAAAAAATTTAAAATGTTTTGACATCTAGACAAAATTGCTTAGCATAAAATTTAAAATATGGAGATAAACCATATTCCATCAGTAGAATTATCTCTTAGAAAGGGTACTGTTTGGAGGTTGGGAGCATAGCTCGTTTTGCTAAAGCACTTGCCTTTAAGTATTTGCAGGTACCACAGCCTGAGTGTGATCTCTGTAAATTGTATTAATGGCAAAAAGAAAACCAAAAAGCCAAGTGTGGCAGTTTGTACTGATAGTCTCAGTGGTTGGGAGGTAGAGACTGACAGATTCCTGGGGTGGCTTGTTAGCCAGCCTAGCCGACTAGGTGAGTTCTATGCTAATGAGAGACCCTGTCTTTAAAAAAATGGCAGATGACATCCAAGGTATGAGACCCAAGGTTGCCCTCTGACCACATGAATGCAGACAAGTAAACTGACAGATGAGCCAAACCTACTGTCTTCTTCCTCAGATCCAGTCCCCCAATCTCATCTCCAGCTCTGTAAGCAGAAAACCTGGACCCCATCCCCAACTGATCACAAAGATCTTCTCCTCCATCCTCCCTTCCTCCAACTCCTCCCAATAACCCAGCCTCCAACACCAGCAAGCAGTCCTTGCTGGGCATCACACCAGCTGAGCCAGGGCCAGGGAGACAGGCAACACACAAACATCACACTCTGAAAACCCAGAGAGGAAACAGATCAAGGAACAAAACCCTACTAAACAAAGACAAATCCAGAAATCAGCATCTAGGCCTGTAATCAACCAATTCCCAGATGCCTAGACAGCAGTGAAAAAAAAGTCAATAACAGCCAGGGCAGTATGTCTCCACTTGATCTCAGCTATCTAATCACAGCAGGCCCTGGGTATTCTAACATAACTGGAGCACAAAAAAGGACCTCAAATCTGCCTTTATAAAGATGATAGAGGTCCTTATAAAGAAAATTAATGAGGAAAGTTTATTTGGATGAATCAAACTTCTTCCCAAAAGCCAGGTCATCTACACTTCCCTCCATGAAGAACAAGCCCTACATAAAAATGTCTCCTCATCTAGCATTAATTGGCTCAGAGAGAAGCTATCCAGGGTGAGAATGAAAATAAGGTTAGTTCATGCTGGTCTGTAGTCATTTGGCTTTGGGAGACAGACCGTTTAGTGTCTGAAGGGGTGTTCAGTGTTCTGACATTACCCATATAGTCCCCTGCCTTGCCAGTTGAGTAGAACTCAGACCAAGAGACCTAGAAAGCAGGTTTGATGATGAGAAGATGTTGTTGGCTTGTACTCCTGTGCTTCATCTGGATGTAGAGAAAGACACTAATCCTACCTGGCTACTCTGGCGCCGTCTTTACCAACTCCACTTCCCTTCTTCATCTCCCCAACTTTGTTGTCTGTATTTCTTGAGATCAGTTTGTCTGTCTTTCTATTTAGTCATCTGACAATTTTAGCCTTATAAAAGTAAAGCTTTCGAAGAATGGAAGGGGCCATTCTTAAGCTTCGCTTTCAGGAACACACAAGCTAGACACCGTTTAGTTTGGTTGCAATTGAAAAATGAGATGGGATTTGTGAAACAGTTTGAATTCAGGGGAGATTTCAGTTGAATTGAAGGGTGATAATCTTGCACAATTAAGTGAAATCCTTTTTATATTGATTCTAGAATACTTTCCACTAAGCGGTCCAATGTTGAAGTCATAGAGATATCTTATTTATGGGAAAGATGCCGAAGGTTTCCCAAATGAAATTTTCTCATCAAAATTCCTGGGTTTTTTTGTTGTTGTTCTAATCATGATGTATTAATTTATATGCTTACTTTTAAATTTTGTTTTCTTATTTTATTTGTTTCCCAGCATGCATGTCTATGGATCACAAGTGTATCTGGTACCCACAGAGGCCAGCAGAGGGCATCAGATTCCATGGAACTGGAGTTATAGACAGTTGTGAAATGCCCTATGGTGGGTGGGAATTAAACCTGGGTCCTCTGGCACCCTTAATGGCGGCTGACCTATGTCTCCAGGCCCTCACCCATTTATTATTTGTGTGTCTTGTGCACATGTAGGTATGTGTGCTTGTACATGTGTTCAGAGACTAGAAGAGAACATCAAGTGTTCCATTTTGTCATTTTTTCACTTACTCCTTTGAGACACAGTCTTTCCTTGAACTTGAGTCTTCCTTTTCTTGGCTGGACTGGAGGTCAGCAAGCTCCAGTGATCCTCCTGTCTCTTCCCTAAGAGACTGGGTTATAGTTATATGTTTGAAGCTCCACTCATTACATGGGTGCTGGGATTCAAATTCTGGTCCTCAAGATTATGCAGCAAACTCTCTTAACTTATGAGCCATATCTACAACCCTCACAATTCTTCCTCTAATATGAGTAGTTTACCTGCTTAGAAAACAGGCTATTAAAACCTCAAGGTCTACAGGAAATGGAAAAACAACAGTTTTTGTTTTGTTTTCATGTTTCCGAATGAATCTTTTGCCATGTGTTAGGGAATCATTTTGCCTTCATAAACACACTGTCAACCAGAAGCTGGAAGTGAGTTTGAAAAAAACAGATGCCCTGTGGCTGCTGCACAGGATCTGGCTTTTTAAGTCGCATCTCTGGAGTGAGGGAGGTCAGATTGTCAACTTGAAACAACCAGAATAATAATAAGAATAGTCTTTAGGAGCTTTGAACCTTTGGGATGCTGTGTCCTGGCTCAAAGTATCCCCAGCATCTCCCGAGGCTGTCACTCACTACCCTGGTGTGCCGAGTACTTACCTGGTATTTGCAGTGACCTTGGCTCAGCAGTTACCAACTCTAAAGCACACAGACTCCCAGGAAGAGACAGAAATGAGGGAGGTGAGCTTGCAAGGGCTTCACTGAATAGCCAGCACCAGACTTGCACAGGAGAGGGGTCTATTCCACTCTCAGCCAGGGAGCAAATGCCCAGCGTCGTTAGAGGTCCTATTTATAATTTTCAAAATATACCAGGAAAAGTAGTCTTAAAATACTTGGTTGTTAGTTTCAAACGTTTATTGTGGGGAACACGTGGGAAATACGGCAGCGTTTGGACTGTAAATCCCTTTTGTGAGTTCTGCCTTAAGTGATATAATTAAACCCCAGAAGAGAGATTGAACAGCTAACCTTGGCACATGGTTGATTCATTCTCCAGCACCACAAGGCTTTGCATATCTTTTGGCTTACTAGAAAGCACAGCAAAACCCTGGGTACTATTTACGCAGAAGATGCAGAGTACAAACAAGAGCTGTGGTCTCAAGGCCGTGGACCATTTTTGCTCATTAGAACTCACTCGTGAAAGAGGAAACAAGCGACCATCAGTTGGTGTGGTCTTGTGCTTCTCGTCTAAGCTTTCACTACCGCTTTGAGCAGCCATCCCTGAGACACTTTCCTGTGCTCTAAGAAAGGCGTGACCGATTAATTAAGAAGAATCTTCCTGGAAAGACCATCTGAAGAGAATGGAACTCAAGTCCCCATAATGTCAATCCTTGTTCATGGGGAGAGAAAAGTATTTCAGTAACATTGAGCACATGTGTCTGCATTTCAAAAACCGAGTGAGATTTGTTCTAAGTGTTAAAAGACGGCTCTGATAATCTCTACCACTAGAATCATGAGCAAGTTAAAAGCAAAGCACTGCGTGCTACATAATGAGCTGGAGAGGTCCCTCACTCACTTCTGCGGGTCTTCTCCAAAGTATTTCTGGACTCCATCCCTATCACAATTCTCACTTCGGTCTTCCCCACAGAAGACACTGTTTCTCCTGGACTGTTTCTCCCATCGCCTACCTCTTCCTGGTCTTTCATCCCTTTCCACCACCACCCCACCACCACCACCCCCGCTGCCCTCTAATTCATAGCAACCAACCAGCAAAGGTTGATAAAGCTCTTTCATTGCTTCCTCCAGCCTCATCTTCTCATACTGGTCCTCTGTGTGTGATTTTCAGTCAGTGCCTAAAGGCCTGGCTCACACCCCTAGCTCCTGAGGGGCTCCTCTGCAGGGAAACTTTCCTCTGAGTTGTGAATTCCTGACAATGGATCTGTCCCCCTTAAACTCTTGATTCTGCTTGGCTTATTGCTGCTATTATAACGTATACACGGACTTTGTCGGTTTTCCTCTGTTGTTCTTGCTTTTGTTTTGGTTTTTCGTTGTTGTTTTGCCCGTCATCCCCGTAGAGGTCTTGAAATCAGCATCTTTGCTGTTTGCTCCTTTTCTCTCATCAAGTGCGTGGCATGCAAAACAGACCATCATCAAACATTCATCCTCTGATGTAAGAAATCACAAAGTCCGGGAGGTGCGGAAGCGGCTCAACAGAGCAAGGTCTTTCTGTGCAAGTACGAGGACCACCCTTGAGATCCCCGGGGCTTAGGTAAAGTAAATGCCAGGCAAGCGTGGTGGCTTGTCTATAGTCCAAGCAGTTGGGAGTAGAGATGGGCTGGGTAGACTAGTAGAGTCAGCAAGCACTGGGGTCAAGTGGAAGACTTTGCTTCAATGTGCAAGGTGGAGAGTGATCCAGGAATATACCCAACGCTGACCTCTGGCCTCCATACTCACGTATGTATTCATGCACCTCCCCACACATATACCCCACACATGCATGTGAACATGCACCTATGTGTGTGTGCCACACACATGTACACATCCAAAAAGTAAAGAGTAAAAAAAAAATCACAAGGCCCTGTGGGGGAATGACTAATTTTCTCTTGTCAATATTAGAGAAAGAAGAAATGTCGGCCATTGTATTAGCTTCCCAGAGTTGCTGTCAAAAAAAAAAAAAAAAAAAAAAAAAAAAGAGACCTAGCAAAACAGAACAGCTTAAAATAACAGAAATTTATCATTTCATTGTTCTAGAACCTTAAATTCTAAAGTCAAGATGTCTGTGGGGTGGAATGCTTTTGTGGGGTTCAGAATGAAAACATAGCCAAGTCTCTCTCCTTACTGCTTTTGTTTGCTGTCAATTCTTCGTGTCCCTGGATTTCTGGAAACATAGTTCCAATTCGTGCCTCCCTTTTCACATGACATTTCCCATGCATATCTATTTCTGCATCCAAAATTTCTTCCCTGTACAAGCACCAGGCATTGAATTAGGGCCCACTCTAATACATCTTAACTCAATTACAACTACAGTTTATTTTCAAATAAGATCATATTCACTGGTCCCAGAGAGTTGGGACTTGAATATAACCATTAACCCATGAGAGCCCACTACCTCCTGGGGGATCTGACATTAGAACGGTGTCTTGTAAGAATAACTAAAGGCTGGAATTGGAGGAGTGTCAAGCAAGTATGCAGCTAGAGAAATAAGTAGTACATTTAACATAAGAAAGACATTCAGATCAGTTAGTAAGTAGTTGACTGGGGGAGAATTGAATCCTTCATGGGAGAATGTTGATTTTGCCTTAGTCTGTTCAGGCTGTCATAGGTAGAAAAAACAGACCAAGGGATCTTAGTTCAAAAACTTGTTTTCTTATAGATAAGGATATTGTAATCCCATGATTGATCTGTTGATGGAGTATCTGGTGAGATACACCCCAGTGTAGAAGTAGCCACCTTCCCTTGGTGTCTTCATCTATCCAAAGGAGAATGTGCTCTAGTATCCCCCCATGTGATCATGATGCCAGCACTTGGCACAGGGTCCAGCCATATGAACTCATTCAGTATTGCCAACTTCTTACAGGGTTCTATTTCCATCTTGCCACACTTGGAAGCCATGGGCTGTTGGCAAAGCAGATGATGATATCTGTGGTAATTCTCAAGATCATAAATTCTTTAGACTCCTCAAATAAGGCAGCTGCTTGGAGCATCTGTAGGGATTTGGTGGTGTACCTAATGAGGAAAACTCAAAGACTTCCTATGTAGAAAGCAAATGGGTTTCAAAATAGAAAGATTCAGTGGATTGCAGTGAGTGTGATTCAGTGATATTTCTATAAGGTCCACTCACACTATTTCAGGCGGCAACGTTTGAGGAGGGGAGAAATCATGAGTAAGATTTGATGTCAAAGTCTAAAATTTCAAATTGAAATTAGCTACAATTAATAGTTGTTTATAGATTTCCCCGGGGAAGAGCACACGAAATGGTTATCCAATACCAAATGGTCAGCCCCGAAAACATACATACAAGTAACATTATACAGACTGAGCATGTTATATTTAGGAATATATAAATATATATATTTATATACATATGTGCATGTAACAACAATTAATGAAAAAAGAAGCCATGAATTTGAAAGCAGGAAGGGAGGGGTATACGAGAGGATTTGAAGGTGATAAAAAGGAAAGGAGAAATGATGTAACTGTAATCTCAAAAAAAAAAAAAGTGATAAAAACTAAAGCTGTCACAGTCATATTTTTATACATTCACAGCTGTGGCACTGGATTAATGTCTTCTCTTTAGTTCTCTGGTCCGCTCATCACCGTTTCTCCACAGTGACTGTTTCACACCATTATTTCCTCAAGTGCCTTTGAGTCTTTATGGATGTTGGGGTATGCTTTCTACCAGTGAGGTGCATTTATTCCTTCTAGTAAAGTTTTCTATATCCACATGTTTCAGATGTTTCTTCTTTATAGGATAGTATTTCTTACCTGTGTCATTTGGCCAATCACAACATGACACATCTGGATTTACATCTGCTCTTTTATATATATCCACCTTCCACTGTTCCTGTGCTGGCCACTCCTGCCTTCTCTCTTTATAGCTAATTACTTTTTTGTTTTGTTTTTCATCTTTACTCTCAATCAGCTTTGAGCGTGTATTTGTGCCATTTAGTGGCTGCTTTCAAAACTAAAGATGCTTAAAAATCTAAATGTAGTTGCCTTTACCCTTTTCTGAAACAATTATTTTTGAAAAAGCTTGAAGTCCATCCCTCTCCTGTTATGTTTTCATTTTTATCTTAATGATTTTGTTTCAAGTGGAAAGAAAACATTAGCAATGTTTTGAGAAGTTGGCATTTACTGAGAATTACCTATAAATTTAATTTTTTATGAGTTCCACATACTTTCTTACAGTTCAAACTTTGTCTAGGATCACTTTCTTCTTGAAACACTTGCTTTAGGATTTCTTGTGGTAAATTTTAGCCTCATGGGAAACTAACTTACGTTTTACTAGTCAAGAAGTATTTTTTATTTCACCTCACGTCCTAGGTGATCTGTTTTCCTGGTTGTAGTTTTCTTTAGCATTCCCCTCTTACTACACTGTTTTCTGAGTTCCATTATTCCCATGGAAAATGTAGCCTTGGTTCACATTCTTCTTCTGATCGTAAACTAGAGGTGGGAGGAGAACACGAAATTGGGTGGGTAGGGAGGTGGGGAGGATCTGGGAGAACCATGGGGAAAGAATGTTATATATATTATTAATTATTATTATTATTATTAATATATAAAATAGGAAAAGCTTAAATAAAAACAGAACGATTTGTATCTTTAACAGTCTAAATGTTCTGGATATGGATTTTTATTTGTTTATTCTGCACTGACTTCTTGATTCTGTGGACTATTACCTCCCATCATTTGGAGGAAGACATCAGCCCCGTCTCTTCAAAAATTGTGGGTTTTATTTTTTTTATGTTGTTATCCTTTCTTTCTAGAATTCTTGTTACACTATGGTGAAATTTTCACTATCTTTTCATTTTAAACCTCTTTTTTTTTTTTTTTTTTTTTTTTTTTTTTTTTTTTTACCATCTGCGTCTGTTTGGTTTTGTGTTGGTGAGCTGCCTTTCAGTTGACCAAATCTTTCTTCAGCCATATCTGATACCTGTCATCAGTCCGTCAGTCTATCTATAAATAACTGTGACATTTTAGAAGAATGTGCCTCTGTGATAAATAATAAATAATCTCCATAAATAATCTTCAGAGCCAAGCATAGAATATGTTTGTAAATAAACAAATGACAACTTTTCTTGAGGGCCTGTTCCTTTTTATAGGAATTTTTTTTTCTACCTCTCTTCTGGGCCATGTTCTTTCACAGACTTTTCCTTAAGGAGATGCAACACATACCCTCTACTCACCCCAGCGAGGGAGCCCATGACAAACCAAAGTTTGGATGCCACCGAAGTCCAACTTGGTGAACCAATGAGTTTTATTGTGGCTCTGCTTCTTCCTCAGGATTGCTGGCTGCATTGGTCCACGAGGATGGAGGGAGCAGAAGGGAAACAGTGTTTGGATGGATGTGGGTATGATGGAGAAAGCCCTCCAGGAAACAAACTTCAGTGAATCAGCTCAACTTTATTTCAGAGTATAGGAAATAGATAGGATTGGGGAGTCTGGGGACAAACTCTAATTTGCATTAAGGAGCACACTCTTATCATAAGGCTCCATATGTGGCAGCAGGGTCCTATAGCAAAGCTCCTAGCACAAGTCTTAGTTACAAGTCTTACATGTACAGCAGAGGCTTCCAGCAGTGATCTGTGCCAAGGATCATGCTAAAGAAAAATCAGGCATCTGGCTTAGAGACTGGCTTTCAGATAAGGTCAGCCCTCCAGGCCAAGGACATTCTCCAGATAAGAGCAGGTAGAAAGCAGGAATTTTCGCTGGGGAGGGAGTGAGTCTCCATGTTGTTGAGCTTTTGTAAAAAGCTGCCAGGCCATGATAGATTGCAACCTCTGACTAGCCAGCAAGGCCTTCCAACATTTTATTGGAGTGACTTATAGGAATATGAATTAGGGGTTACTTACAAAAACAAAATATGACACAAAGACAACCATATCACCCATGCCCACCCCAGCATGGGTAACAGCCCACAAAAGCTGGGAACAGGGAGACACTCTACAGCCTGCAGAAGGCTCAACAGGTTGGAGAGTGTTCTTTCCACGTGACTCAGTTGGAGTGAGCCACTCCTGGGCCAGTTGGGCTTGTCTTGGAATCTTCTTTGCAGCTCAGTTTGCCTGAGATTGACTAGCAATATTTTATTTTATTTTATTTTATTTTACAATACCATTCAGTTCTACATGTCAGCCACGGGTCCCCCTATTCTCCCCACTCCCACCCCCTCCACTTCCCCCCAGTCTACCCCCCATTCCCACCTCCTCCAGGGCAAAGCCTCCCCCGAGGACTGCAATCAACCTGGTAGACTCAGTCCAGGCAGGTCCAGTCCCTTCCTCCCAGACAGAGCCAAGCGTCCCTGCATAAGCTCCAGGTTTCAAACAGCCAACTCATGCAATGAGCACAGGACTTGGTCCCACTGCCTAGTTGCCTCCCAAACTGATCAAACCAATCAACTGTCTCACCTATTCAGAGGGCCTGATCCAGCTGGGGGGCCCTCAGCCTTTGGTTCATAGTTCATGTGTTTCCATTCATTTGGCTATTTTTTTTCAATAATTGAGTAGAACCGAAATTTATTATAAGCTACAGTCGTCCTAGGGACCTCCATACTATATATATAGCCTCTATGGTTCTATGGGCTGTGGTCTGAATGTTCTTTATTTTATATCTAGAATCCACTTATGAGTGAGTACATACCATGACTGTCTTTCTGGGTTTGGGTTACCTCACTCAGGATGATTTTTTTCTAGTTCCATTCATTTGCCTGCAAATTTCATGTTTTCATTGTTTTTCTCTGCTGAGTAGTACTCCATTGTGTATATGTACCACATTTTTTCCATCCATTCTTCCGTTGCTACAAGGCATCTTGTATTGCTGGCATCTAGGTTGTTTCTAGGTTCTGGCTATTACAAATAGTGCTGCTATGAACATAGCTGAGCATGTATCTTTATGGTATGAATCAGCATTCCTTGGGTATATGCCCAAGAGTGGGATGGCTGGGTCTTGAGGTAGTTCGATTCCTAATTTTCTGAGAAACCGCCATACTGATTTCCACAGTGGTTGTACAAGTTTATAGTCCCACCAACAGTGGAGGAGTGTTCCCTTTGCTCCACATCCTCTCCAACATTGGTTGTCATTGGTGTTTTTGATCGTAGCCATTCTGACAGGTGTAAGGTGGTATCTCAGAGTCGTTTTGATTTGCATTTCTCTGATGCTTAAGGATGTTGAGCATTTCTTTAAATGTCTTTCAGCCATTTGTAGTTCTTGTTTTGTGAATTCTCTGTTTAGCTCTTTAGCTCATTTTTTTTAATTGGACTGTTCAGTATTTTGATGTCTAGTTTCTTGAGTTCTTTATATACTGTGGAGATCAATCCTCTGTCAGATGTGGGGAACTCAGCAATCTTTACTATGTACTACTAGGGATGGAAGGGTCTAGTGAATCTGGTCAGTTTCAGGGACTTCCTGGAATTATTTTAAGTTGTTTGTTTACTTTCTGTCTTAAGGAGCTTTCCTGCAAGATGGCCTGTCTCAATCTGGAGGACATGGTTACACAGCAGTCATTAGGTATTTACATATAATCTGGGAATAATAGGTCAGTTCGATTTTATCTTCAAGCTTTAACCTTGTAGTATGGTGTGAATAACATTGTTATTTTTATATAGGTGAGATAATGGTACACTATACTTCTCAGCCTATTTCGTTATCTGTTGTTTTGATCCAGTAAACTATGCACTACTGGGATCATTGACATGAGACCTGCCAGCTCACCCCAAATAGCCTACAAACGTGATTCTCTACTTACTTCACCATGAGACACCAGAACTGACTCAGTTTCTCAGTCCGGAAACCCTTCTGCCTCTTCTATGTATCCTTCAAAGCTGAGTTAAATAGCACTGCATCAAATAAGTCTTATAAATACTGAGAAAGGGAGGTAGAGATGAGGAGAGGGAGGGAGAGAGACAGACAGACAGACGGACAGAGAAATGGACTTCTTTATATACATTGCCCCAGATATCATGCATCATTTCTCTTTAAAAGCATATTTAACAATTACTGTAGATAATTATATTAAAATGATAAATAATTAATTCTCAATTCATAAATATGTGTCTCCACTGTTAATCTGGGTGTTAACTGGTGCAAAGTGGATACTCATAGCCATTTCTCCAATGAGCAATGTGCTGTTTATGAGAAGCCCCAGTTAAGTTACTACTCAAATACTTATACATTTATTTTGATACCCCAAAATCCTCAAACTTAGTAAAGCAAAATAACAATATGCTGTAAAAATTTATTTTGGCTCTCTACAAAATACGTTTGGGATTTTAGAACTCAGAATAGCTTCGTAGAATTTTTTTTAATGCCTTTAAGACTTATCATGTCAGTTGGCTGGGAAACAATGTTGAAAAGCACAATTGGGAAATTGTTTAAGGTTTTTCCAGGGTAATGCAACACAGTCAGCTACGCGGTTTAGAAAAGGAGCATTAAGGTTATGTTGGAAAACTGGATTGAGTGGAGAACGTTCTATGGCTGAGGAGAAATTATGAAAGATAATCAAGACACTAATAGTGAGGTCTGGGAAGTAGCTGCTGTTCAAGACTCTTTGGAGGTAAACTTTGTAGGCATTGGCAGCTGCATGGAGAATATAACGAGGGGGAGCAATTCAAAACAGATGAGTTTGGCAGACAGCGTTGATCTTGTCTCCATCACCTGGCGTTGCCTGTGGGTGTCGGTTAGTTAAGGCATGCGTGCATGTTTATGCATTTGAGAATGTCTCCACTTTCCATTCTGTAAAACATGGACTGTATCCCAATTTTCCTGACTCTTATTTTTTTTTTCCTGACTAATTTTCCTTATTCGTAGAGTCCTTTCTGAAGCACTGGTCGGTCTGGCTACTCTCTCTCCAGTTTCTTTTCTAGGAAGGTTAGAGTCTGCCTACGGAGTCACCAATTGCAACTGAGAATCTAGTGTTGTTTCATCATCCTCTGCCTAATCTTCTTTTAGAGAGGTGACCACTTAGACCTCATTGCTACGTCTTTCCCATTCCGTTCTTTTGTCTTGCTCCAGCATTTTGTTTCTGTCACTTTTGGCATTGCTAAGTCATTTGGAAATCGAGCATTTAACTGCTTGATGGCTCCTACAATAGCAAGCCCATTGCCAAGTCATTTTCTTCCGCTGCACTCTGTGCCCATTCTCAATTTTCTCTAAACTGGACTATGTTTCCCAAAAACTGTTCCTGTATTTTGTCTTAGTATTAGGACCTTATCATTTAAGTAGCTACATATATGAATAACCAATTTAGACCAACCAATTCTCCCTTTTTGCATTAACTCGTTAGCTTAGTATTCTTTCTTTATTCCATGATGGTTTCATACATTTGTACAATGTATGTTGATCCCACCCATCCACCACTGTCTCCCCGCAACCTCTCCTCCATCCTATCTCCCTCCAAGTTTCATGCGCTCATTTTTATTTTGGGATGTAAATAATCCCGAGTCCAATTAGTGCTGCTTAAATACGCATGGACCTGGTGACATCCACTACAGTAGGAGCAGCCTATCAGCAGCCACTTCAGTAAGAGAGATGCTTTACTCCCTCTGCCATTATCAGCTGCCAATAGCCCCACATGCAGGACTGGGGTCTCAGAGCCCTCGCCATCCGAGCTAGAGTTTCAACTGGCTTCATCTTGTGCAGGTCTTACACAGGAAAGACCCAGAGGCAGCTATGAGATGATGTGCACAGCAGTCATACATGTTCAGAAACTTTCCTGAGCCTTGATTGGTGTGTGTGTGTGTGTGTGTGTGTGTGTGTGTGTGTGTGTGTGTGTGTGGTGGTGATCATACTGAAGTTGCTTTTGTTTCAAGGCCTTTAAGAATGTTCCCCGCAGACAGTTAAGGTAAATTTCTTCAGAGAACTGGTTGTACTATCATGATCAGTACACTAAAAATTGTAACTTATAAATCACGTGTTTTTTTTCATATGAAAATACATAAACACAGTTAACCTCCTATACTTCAAATCATTTTGGTTTTGGAAGTTCTACTAAGACTTATTATAACTCTGGGGATATCTATGTGTGTATCGTGTAGATTCCATCTTACAAGCAGTTCAAAATTTACACAGTGGGGAAAACAACCTAGGTTTTGATACTCATATTAGGCTTGCATGCACACTGCTCATGTTGCTCTGAGGAGCAGAAAAATTTTAAAAAATTATGTTTTTTCTGGAAGGGCAAGCCTCTAAGAGTGGCAGAAATAATATTTTACAGAAGGGTGGATTGAATTACTTGCCCAACGTACTCCGTGAGAACAAATTCATTTATTTTAAATATATCAAATATCAAAATGTAATTTTCAAATTAAAAAAAATACTATTAACATTAGCTTCTCAATTTTATGTGGTTTATTAGTGTTACTGAGTAGTGCCAAAGAGCTCTTAAAACTGACTTGCATTTTCCATTTGTGCTTTCCAAAATCTGCAAAGTTATTCCATTCCAACATTCTTTGCTATATTTATATGTAGCATATAAAGCCAACAGCTTTGGATGTGACATTGAACATCAGGCTGCCTGTGATATTTCATTGTTAGAAAGAAATCCATGGTTATTTTAGGAAATGAAATATTTAATTTACGAGTATCATTAGGGGGAAAAACTTCATATTTTCTTCTTAGAAAATAAATGGCAAAATCACATCCTAGTTTGGAAATTTTGGCAGAACAATATTGTCAGAGGTGAGGAAACTTCCGTGAAACCGGCAACTTCCAAGATGGCTGCTTCATGTCTATTCACAAAACACACTGGGACCTATTCTGGCTGAGCTTTGTAGACCCTGCCATTGTTATATTTCAGAGTCTTAATCTGATAAATAGCCCTGACATTGGAAAGTGGCTTTTATGTTACACAAGCATTTGGCAGAGCTCCTTTTAAAGGGACACGGTTTCTATGTAGTCCTACCTCCAGCTGGGCCAAGATCTGGTTTGCCTTCGATGGACTGTGTTTGTGATGTGTCTTTTTCATTCACCTCTCAAGGGTTTGGGCCTCACAGCAGAGAAATCCAAACCTTCTCCTGATATTCTCTCCACACATAGGGCCTCTGTTTTCAAAGAACTAAGAGCCCTCATGGACTTCGTCTTTACACAGGTAACTGACCCACATGGTCCTTAGAAGTATAAGACAGAGGTGAGTTTGTCCCTGTTCATAAAACTGCTGGAACTTCAGTTCCTTGTCCAACTCCCAGTCCTAGCTGTTCTCGAAACCTGGCTATAGAAAGCAAATCAGACAACTGGCTTTTATCCAGTCTCTTTGCTACCTGCTTAGCTCAGGTCACCACCATCTTGCGTATGTCACCTTGGAGCTTCCCATCAGTGCCCTGGCCTCAGTCTCAACATCCCAGAAGAGTATTGCGTCCATCAGAGTGTACGAAATATACTGCTAAAGAGCACATTTGTCACATGCTTCGTTTGCCCATCAGGATTAAACCCAAGTTCCTCAGCATGGTGGAAATGTTCATGCTTTTACTGTGATTTACTCAGCACTTAACAGCTTCTTTGCATTCCTTGGTATCCTTCTTGGACCAGACTGCCTCATCCGGAATTACACTGTCCTCTGCTCTCTTCATTGCCTTCTTTCTTTCTTGCCTGCCTGTCTCACCTGAAAAATTAAAAGCGTTCTTGAGACTATCTAGATGATACACACTTTGTAAATATCTTTAAAGCCCAAGTTAGTGACCCTGGTAAGATGCTCCTATAAGACACACCATTCTGTGTCTAACAGACAATTTATTTATTGTCTTCCAGTCTTCCGGAAAAACTGCCAGTTCCCTAAAGACAAGACTCAATTATGCATTGTGCCTTATTGCTTCTCCAGCACCTGTGATTTTGCTCAGCATATGTGTGTTCATCTCTTTGAATGTGTATGCCTGTGTTTGTATATGTATATGCACATATATATGGGTGTGTGTACATGCATGTGCACGTGAGGACGAAGGACTGAGGTCAATGCTGGGTGTCTTCCTCAATCACTCTCCACTTTTTAAAGATTAATTAATTAAATAATTTTAACCCTGTGGTGGGGCGTGGTATGTTCACATGAGTACAGGTGTCTACAGAGGCCAATGATGGGCCTCCAGTTCCCTAGGAGCTAGATTTAGAGGTGGTTGTGAGCTGTCCAATGTGGTTGCTGGTAACTGAACTTGGGTCTTCTGCAAGAGCAGGGAACATTCTTAATCACCAAGCCATGCCTTCAGGCCCTCTATCCTCTTTATTGAGACATGGTCTCTCAGTGATCTTGGAACTCATTGATTTGGCTAGACTGGCTAGCTAGCAAAGCTAGATAGGGATCCTCCTGACCTACACTAGCATTATAGGCTTTGCCACCATGCCCAGATAGGTTCTGGGGACCAAATTCAGTCCTCCATGTTTGCTTTTAAGCACATTAATGCACATGTAGGTAGCACTAAGTAAATTCAGTGGATTTTATAAAACAAATAAACAAAACAACACATGGGCTTATGAAGGAAAATTGGTGGGGGCAGAGGGAAAATAATAGAGGGAAGGGGATGGAGGGTAGATTTGATCAAAGCATAATATATGCATAGATAAAATTCTTAAAAAATAAAAAAATAGATCACAAAGCAATATCCATTTGTTTACTGGAGCATGACCATCTACTGGAGCATGAACAATTTTTTAGGGCCCAGGTCCTCAAAGAAAACTCTCCCCCCAGCAGGCATAAATTGCCAATAGTATCTCAACTAGAGGTGAAACTTCATAAGCCTCTCCTTTATCCATGATGGGATTTTGATTGGCTTGATCCTGGGTAGGTCTTATGCCTGTGGTCCCTGTAGCTGTGAGTTCATGCATGCCATGTATCTGTCACATCCTGCAAATACCGTTTAACTGCATATATCCACTATTTCTGACATAATCTTTCTAACTCCTCTTCCATGATGACCCCTGAGCCTTGCAGGGATAGAATGTGATACAGATGTCACATTTAGAGCAGAACACCTCACAATCTCATATTTTCTAATTGTTGACCAGCTGTGGGTCTCCGTATTAAATGCCATCTACTGCAAAAAGAAGCTTCTCTGATGAGAGGAGAGAGATGCATGAGTCTATAAGTAGAAAGATAAGAAAGAAAGGGCAGTTTAATACTATCTCTACTTAGCAGAATAATTGTATTAGTTTCTCCACTAAGGCCTATGATCAAGCTCCCAGGGATTTTTTGGCTCAGTGAATAATACCAAGTATAGTTGGTTACTCTTATAACATTTGCACCATTAATGCACCATGGGGCATATCTTGCCAGGCCAGTTGTTTATTGTATACAACTTAAGACTGATGATTACCTTTCTCCTCTGGTAGCATGCATACCGTCTTTTGGCACTACAAAAGTTATCTAATAGGTATGAAGCTTTCAAGTCAATTCCAGCTTGATTTTTCCATGTCCTATGATTCAAGTATGTGGTATCCTCAGCTATAGGGTCTTACCATAAATGGAGGATAACCAAGAGAAATGGCAATAACTTTATATATATATATATATATATATATATATATATATATATGAACAAAAAATAAACTTGGATAGTACTAAACAGAAGGAAAAGAGCCCAAGAAAAGGCACATGAAACAGATATAGTATAGACACAAAGATCCACTCATTTGCATACTCAGGAATCCCATAAAAACACTAAACTGGAAGCCATAATACATAAAGGACCTTTAGGGTAAAAAGAGAGAAAAATATAAATAAAATTGTTGTGCCCAGATTTCGACCCCCAGAGAGACCACTGAAGACGAGCATACTGGAATGCAAAAGCAAGATTTTAATTCAGGATATCCAAGAGCAATACGAGCCTAGGCAGGGACTTTGTCCAATACATACAACTGCAGTAGAAGCTGGAGGAAGGGCCCAACCCTCTGCAAGCTCAGTTTTTAAAGGCAAAAACAAGGTTACATCAGTTAGGGGTGCTAGTACAGGTACAATTCTGATTGGCTCGCTTCTAGGGACTTTCTAGAAATCATGGCTTAATCTTACTTCTAAGGGCACCGTACCACAGGTACTGGGGTCCCAAAAGCCTGCCCACGCACCAGGGACGGATCCTGATCTCCCTGCTTGGGTGCTCCCCAAACAGTTTGAGACAGAGATATTTCTTAGCCACTTGTATTTCTTCACTGAAAACTCTCTTGATATGTATATCTCTTTTTTGGTATTTTTTATTATTTTTTAATTTTATAATTTAATTTAATTTTACATATCAGTCATGGATTCCCTTGTTCTCCCCCCTCCCAACCACCCTCATTTCTCCCAGACCCCCCATTCCCATCTCCTCCAGGGCAAAGACTCCCATGGGGATTGAGTTCAACCTGGTAGATTCAGTCCAGGCAGGTCCAGTCCCCTCCTCCCAGGCTGAGATAAGTATCCCTACATAAGCCCCAGGTTCCAAACAGCCAGCTCATGCACTGAGGACAGGTCCACGTCCCACTGCCTGGAAGCCTCCCAAACAGATCAAGTTAATCAACTGTCTCACTTATCCAGAGGGCCTGATCCAGTTGGGGGCTCCTCAGTTATTGGTTCATAGTTCATGTGTTTCCATTCATTTGGCTAATTGTCCCTGTGCTTTTTCCAATCTTGGTCTCAACAATTCTCAAGAATTGATATGTATATCTTAAAGGAAGTTAAGACACTTGGGCTGACAACACTCCCCACAAGAACCATAGACTAACATAAACCTCAGTATCAGATACAAGAAACCTTTTGATAGGTTGACCAAGGTGACTCCAAGATAATATCGATTATTGATTTAGCCCCTGATTTTCTTTCAGGGCTTGAGGGTGAGTCCCTATTGCTAAAGGCACCTCACACACACAGAACACAGGACTTGGATGACTCCAGCTGGATCTGACATGGGAGACTCATGATGCCAGCAATTTTATACAAGTTGCCAAGGGAAAGAAGCAATTGAAAAATCATACCCACAAAGTCGATAATAACCAGCATGGCAAGATACTCTTAAGATATTGATGTGTGGTACTCGCATAATGGTGACAAGCAATAGCTGTCTAATTTGAATCAAGGCCTATGTTTTTTTTTTCTTTTTTTTTTTTGAGAGCCCACCACCCAGCTTTCAAATAAATACATGGAGATGTATTCTTAGTTATGAGTGCCTGGCCTTAGCTTGGCTTGTTTCTTGCCAGCTTTTCTTGCTTAAATTATCCTGTTTCTCTTCTATGTTTTGCCTCTGGGCTTTTTAACCTTTCTTTATTCCATATGTCTTTCTTCCCTTCTTACTCCATGGCTGGTTATGTGGCTGGGTAGCTGACCTCTAGTGTCCTTCTCTCCTCCCTTCCTCACTCCTAGCTCCTCTTTCTTCTCTCTGGTGCCTAGATCTCTCCTCCTATTTATTCTCTCTGCCTGGCAACCCCACCTATTTCTCTCTTCTGCCTAGCTACTTATTAGACCACTCAGGTGTCTTAACTTTACAGAGTTAAACAGATGCAACATAAAAGGATGCAACACATCTTTGCATTGTTAAACAAATATTCCACAACATAAATATATCTTAAACTAATATTCCACAACAAAGGCCCACTCAAAAGGAGGAAAATCATGCCTGACATTGGAAACCTAGACAGCTTCCTGAGACTAGTGAGGTCATGGATCTTATAAAAGAACCTTCTCCTGCCATTTTGCTAGACCAGCATAATTTCCTACTCCATTCTAAATCTCATCCTTATATCCACAGATAACTGTAGCAACTAATTCTCATCAAAGATGGTTCCCTTTGTAAGAAATGGAGGTTGGTGACACCTTTAATCCCAGCACTTAGGAGGCAGAGGCAGGTGGATCTCTGTGAGTTTGAGGCCAGCCTGGTCTACAGAGCGAGATCCAGGCACCAAAACTACACAGAGAAACCCTGTCTTGAAAAACCAAAAAAAGAAATGGAGGTCATCACAGAACAACTGAACAACTGAACAACTGTACAACTGCCATCAATGGATTGTGGGAAGCCCAGCCCCAGTGGGTGCATCTACTTCACAGCTCCTGCATCTGTAGCTCAGAGAACATTGCTGAAGAGGGGTTCAAAAGATTGTAAGAGCCAGAACACCAGGAAGTCTGCTGTGAAACAGTCAGTCCTAGACATGGCTGTCTAAACAAGATTGGCACAATAGCAACAACAATAAACATGTTAAATGTGTGAGATTGAAACGTTCATGTGGTTCTACTCCTAGAGAAGAACTACAGGCAACCATTGACTGTGGGGAGAAGGAGAATTAGCCTCTTCCAGGGATAAGCCTCTCTTTTAGTTGTCCAATGCAGAATGGTCATCCCTGAAACCCTATATGTATAAATAACAAAAATGGACTCAGCAGGCTCTATTTACATATATTTGTGCATATATAGAATAATAAATATAGTCAAGGCAAAGAGACTATCAACTTGAGAATGGGGACATAGGAAAGGTGGGGAAGCTGGGAGAAAGAGGGAGGAGGAAAGGAAGGGGAAATATGATGTAATTCTATTTCAATTAAACGTTTAAAAATAGAATGGAGAAAATATTTCTCATTTCTTTGTATTTATTCTTTTAAGAACTCTCTATTTAAGCCGGGCGGTGGTGGCACACGCCTTTAATCCCAGCACTTGGGAGGCAGAGCCAGGCGGATCTCTGTGAGTTCGAGGCCAGCCTGGGCTACCAAGTGAGCTCCAGGAAAGGCGCAAAGCTACGCAGAGAAACCCTGTCTCGAAAAAAACCAAAAAAAAAAAAAAAAAAAAAAAAGAACTCTCTATTTAGTTCCATGACCCATTTTTTAATTGAGTTGTTTTTTGATGTTTATTTATTTTTATTCTTTATACATTCTAGATACTAATCCTCTGTTAAATGTATAGATTATAAATATTGGTTTTTCCTTCTTCACTCACCAAGTCTTCACTCAGAGAATGGTGCTTTGCTGTACAGCAGCTTTTCGGTTTCATTTGGCCCCATTTATAGTTTGGGGTCTTGATGCCTGGTCAGAATCTCTTCCCCATGCCTACAATTCAAAGATTATTCCCAAATTCTTTTATAACAGATTAAAGTTATAAGGTCTTATGTTGCAATCCTGTCTTTTCTCCAACATGTATTTTTGGCCTTTTTTTTTTTTCAAAAACAAGTAGGAGGTTGAGCTTATTTATACCTGGGTTCTTAATTCTATCCCTTCAGTAAGTATGTTTGCACTTATGCCAATACCATGCTGTTTTCATTACTATAGCTCTGTAATATAATTTGAAATCAGGGTATTATCATTGTTCTGAATTGTTTTGGCTACTTGAGTCTTCTTGTTTCTATATGAATTCTGAGATTATTTTTCAAGTTCTGTGAAGAAGAGTGTTGGTAATTTGATGGGGATTCCATAGACTTCGCAATTTGCTTTTGGTAAGATAGCCATTTTCACAATATTAGTCTCACCAATCCATGAGCATGGAGGTCTTTTCTAGTATCTTCTTCAGTTTCTTTAGTACTTTAAAGTTTTCATTGAAATTTTTTTTTTTACTCAGATGGTTAGATTTATTGCAAGATGTATTTGAAGATTGTGAATGAGATTTCCTTTTTTGGTGTGTTTGTTGGTATATAGAAAGGCTACTGACTTTGTGTGTTAATTTAGTATTTGGCTATTTTGTTGAATGTGTTTATCAATGTCCTCTACTCCCCCACATTTCCAAGTTCTAACACAAATGATAATGGAGACCAAAATATTTTCCCAAATCCTTCCCAAGCCCCTATGATTTTCCTCCCCCAAATCAACTTCTCTTGGTTCTATTTTCTCCTCTCTGCTGCCTGTTCTATTGGAGAGTGTCTTGGCTAACCTCAGTTTGGGCTTTCTGCTGAGACAGGTACTCCCAGGAATTTAAAGCATTTTATAAAATTCTATACAGATCTACTTAAAAGACTTTAAATGAAGATTCCAGGTTTTTACCAATTAGAAACATTTACTCAGCATTAGTGTTGGTAAATGTCTTCAGTATTAGGAGCAACACTAGCAGATGAGCTATCTGCTTAGTTGGTATAGTTCTACTGAGTTCAGTCTGGTTCTGTAGCTAACAGGTCTGATAATGGCCCTCCAACTTCCAGATCACAGCTCAGATGATATGATACTTTTTCATATTATGTTGTTAATGACTTATTTACTTCCTAGACTGCTGTTTGTGCTATAGACAGCAGCTGATGAAAAATAATAGTCCAGAGTTGTTTATGGCATTTCCCTTGGTTCACAGCCTAAATCTTCTTTCCTTAGTATGTCTAATGTATATGTAAACATGAAATGTCTTATGTACTAGAAATACATTCTTGTTTAAAATTCTAGAGCAGTTGGTCTTATAGGTGTAATCTTCCCATGCCAGTTGAGTAAATGTTTCTAATTGGTAAAAACCTGGAATCTTCACTGCAAATGAGTTTGGGAGTATAACTTTCAATTTTCTGGTATCTGTCATTTAAGACTTGAAATAGTTACTGAATGAGGCAGTCTGTCACTTCTGCATAACCAGAGAACCATGAAGAAAATTTAATCACAAATTCTACTTTTGAAATAATTAAGAAAGGCTAATGGTGTATATCAGTGATCAAATACTTCTCTAGCCTGCAGAAAGACCTGTCTCAATGGAAAGTGTGAATATAAAACCCTATTTGAAAATTAAAAATAAAAATTAAAAATTGGAGTAATGAAGGTTATTTGTAATATCTCTTAATCATTTGTTGATAATATGGTGAGATTAAATTTTTATTGAAAAATTAAAAAAAGACTTTAAATGATTTTTCCTTTTAAAAAATCAAGTGACTGAAATAGTATCAAATCCTACAACAAACAAATAAAATGTAGTCATCTCTGTTGAGCCCCAAAAGTTCTCCCATTTTACCCCCACAGTGCTCCCATTTCACCTGCAAAGTGCTGCTATTTTGCTCCCAAAGTGGCCCCATTTCTTTTTGTAAGTTCATGGACTGTCTTTGTTCATCTGTGACAGAAATTGATGTTTTCCTGGTGGTAAGGAACAGAACATGAATTTTCTGTTCTGTACACTGAAGGAATGAGTTCATGAGTCTGGTTTTCTTCCTAGAAGATCTTCAAATACAAATAGTGATTTCAGACAAAATGAAATAAGAATTATTTCTACTTGGAGAATATTGCATCTTAGAATTAGTAATACTGTACAACTGAACCAGAGCAAACCAGTTCAAGTTTTCATAACTATAGTTCTAGTCTATAGGGAGAAAAATGTGGGAATGGGAATGGGAATGACTTTGCCTAACCTTGGCAGCCTTGAGGTTGGGAGGCTCTAGAGATTTACAGTAAAAACATTTCAAGCTGGAAATGCGATCTTAGCATTTCTAATGTTTAAACACTGAAAATAAACATACAAAATTATTTTAACAATGTATTTTATTTAATCAAACATACCACAAGCATCATGTCAACATATCATCAGTTAAATAACAGTGAGGGGTTCTTGGTATTAAATCTTTGGGATTCAGTGTGTTGCATGCTTTTGACTGACTTGCCATGACTCCAGTACTAAGTAGGTACATGTGGCTATTGGCTGCCACATTTGGTAACATGGATCGTGAACCTGAAGAGTAGCTGTCTGGAATAATGTCACACGGCTGTATGACAGGGAAGGGAGAGCTATGCTCCCAGTGTTTTCCTCTGGCATCATAAAGTCTCCCAGCATGAAGATGTCAATCTGGGGAACAATTAGAAAAATTTGGGACAAGAGAAAGGTTGGCATCTTTAATACAGGTGAGATTAAGTTTCCTTCAATTCACAGAATAGGAGGATGATGTAGAAATTGAAGGTCGCTATGAAGAAATTAGAAATTTAGATTGCCTATGTTTTTTTTGTTTGACCAGGGCTTCCTATTTTTGTATTTACTTCTCTGAGAAGTTTATGTCATTAAGTAGGTTAATTTATCAAGGAAATACAGTATAACATATGACCCTTAGAAAGAGTTCAGTATTTGACCCTTTCCTGAACTGGTTCAAATCCAGAGGAGCCAAGGGTTTTATGTCTTCTAGGACCTGGCAACTTTAATAGGTGGATAGCTGGAGATTTCAGGGTGTGGTCACAGTGGTCATTAGATGAGGAAGCACAAGTGAACAAATGCAACTTATTTTCCCTAAAGGATAACCGCATTAAGCCATAGGACATTTTTGGAGACTAAAGTATCCATATCATCTCTGAAGAACAATCTACATTTGAGATTGAAAACATATGGATGCTGAGAAGCTCGTAAATAGAGGTGTACACGCTCGTCTATTCATTCATAAACAGACTAAACAAAAATGCTAAAAATACATATTTAGAGCAAAGTGTTTAAACTGTTTGAAAAGTGGGCAAAGCACTCTAACCACAGGAAATGCCCAGGATTATAGTCTTTTACTCTGTTTTGAGGCACAGGCAAACCACTGATTTGACTATTGTGTAGATCAAAGTGAAATGGAATTACATCAATATCCAGGTCTTACCGGTTGGAAGAGGTCCTTGCAAGCAAGGGCCAAGAAGAAAATAATGGGCTTTAACCTCTGAGAGTCCTGGTCTCACCTTCATCAGATAATGCATAGTCTCCACCAAACAGATTTCAGACCTGTGATCATGTGTCTACTGTGAACAGGCATGCCCTCCCACAACAGTGCAGGTCATGTGCTAGGGGCCCCAATTCAGAATATCTGGCTTAAGTGGTCCCAACATTATTTCTAAGGCAGGAGCATATCTCTCTCCCAAGGGTGGTCTGGGTTGATTATTTGAATTTCTCTAGGCTCAGTGTTATGGATATTAGAGTGGTACTGTTTGTGTGTACTTAGATGTGAGCTAGGCTAGATACACACGAATCCCCTTGAACTTGATAGCAAACTGCAGTAGGATAGGGAGGAGTGTGGCTTGCAAGTCAGAGCCAGACAGTTACCTCCTTATGATCTCATCCTATTCTGAAATTTTACTCAAAGTAGTCCAAGAATTTTATACTTGGACCTGGCCTGTGAGGTTATTTAATGGTATATTTGACAAGACATGACATATTCTATCTGTTAGAGTTTTAGCTGACATGTAATTTTTAAATATGTGTGCCCATGGCGTTAGGTCCTCCATTTGAAATATAATTCCAGCTCAGGCCTCTAGGTTTAATTTATAGACTAAAACAGGTCCTTTGGCTCCACATACTCTTCCACCCCCCTATATCAGAATGTTAGTCAAGAGAAAGGATAAAGGAGAGAAGATGCAACTCTTTTTTTTTTAAAGGCAAAATATAATTAAAAGCCTTTTTGTTCATACCATCTTGTCCTAAGCCTTTGAATGGGTAAATTGTTTACTTGGGACCTCATCCTCTCAGCTAAAAGTTGTTTCTGAGGGGAAGGACAGTATTGGACAAGACAAGACAATTCAGAGTTGGACACATTTTTCTCTTTGTAAATGAGTTAGTTTCATCCAGTTATACTATATAGTATAACTAATATATAGTATAAATATACTATGTATTACATAGTATAGCATATTTATACTATATATTCTATAACAATGATAGAATCACCTCAAAGTCCAGGGTCTTGAATGATCTGTGATTCTCCTCATTAGATGGATGTAGCCTGCCATGGTCTAAGGCTGTGGCAATAAAAAAAATGGGCTGGAAAGATGGCTCAAAGAGTAAATTACTTGCTGTACAAATATGAGAACCTGAGTTCAAACCTCCACAACTTGTACAAAGCCTTCTAGTTTCATATATAAGAAGCTTAAAATGTTATCTCATCAGAACTTTTACATCTGAAGTTTTTATTTTATTTTTTATTTGACTTGTGCCATTTGTCCATCCCCATATTTCCAGGGTCCTGTCTGAGGTCATCCAAATCAGTAGAGTTGACTGGGCAGAGGGTGACGTAGAAGGATTGCTTCTGGCCTCTGCTCGCTGACCCCCAAGCAGCATTTCAGAAGACATGCTGGACAGAAGACTAGCGACATAGTTCTGGGGACCAGTTAGTGCTTTATAGCTACTTCTTAGCTCTGTTTGAATTTTGGAAAAAATAATTAACTTATAAATACTACTCATTTCTAATTTAACAGACTGCCTATCCTTTGAGATTGATCATTACACACCAAGAACCACTTTCTAAAACACTGTCTGTATTCTCTTACACTTCCACATGTTCTAGTTCGTTTGAGCCATTCTCCTTTTTAACATTTATTGACAGCCCCCAAAAGAAGCCAATGCACACTAGCATCTGAGGTTTTTTCCAACAAGACAAAGGTCTTGACTATACGTGTTCCGCCTTCCAAGACATCAGAGGCAACAATTTTCATGCACTTGTTCCCACAATGACAGAAGTCACCAACTTTTACAGCTTCTAAAATCAATACTTCCCAACCTTTGAGCCAATGCCATTTATGTTAGGTCCTGTTGTGGCAAATGAACCAGGCTTCAAAAGCTGTTGTTTTAGAATTCACAATGGCCTAAACCAAGTATCTTATTTCTGTCTCCCCAAAAATCTAGGTGAAAGTAGTTCAAAGTAAGAAGCAAAGGTCTGCAGACAATCTCTGCCTTTTTGGTTCAAAACGGTTTCATCTCTGTCATGCTGTTCATGTTGTTTCCACTGAAAAGAGGACCTGTAAGGGACACATCTCTTCTTCTTAGAAATATGACTTACAAGTTGAGCATCATTTCTGCTCCTTTTGCATTAATTAGAACTTACTTGACAGCACCTTATAGTCTGGAAGATAGTCTTTAGCTGGGTGGCCAGGACCCCACTGTATGGATGTGGAGGTGAAGTATAAACAGTGGTGCTAATCTTTGCATACATTGGTGACTGGTGTTCACCTAATACCTCTTCTTCTTCTTCTTCTTCTTCTTCTTCTTCTTCTTCTTCTTCTTCTTCTTCTTCTTCTTCTTCTTCTTCTTCTTCTTCTTCTTCTTCTTCTCCTTCTCCTTCTCCTCCTCCTCCAATTCCTCCTCCTCCTCCTCCTCCTCCTCCTCCTCCTCCTCCTCCTCCTCCTCCTCTTCCTGAGTAGCTAAGCCTGAATTTACATGATGCTTATAGACTCCAAAGTGGTAAGGCATTTTGGGAGAATGTGTACTTAGCTTGGCAAAGATAATTGGCCTACTGAAATTAGTAATGTGCGTTTCTTTGTCTTGAACATTTTATAACATTTCCCTAGACCACAAACCTAGTAGGACAGTTATGAACACAATATTGGAAATGACAAAAGCCAAAAGTGTGTGTCCCAAATAAGCATTTATTTTTCATTTGCCTTATTGATTTGCTTTCTAGTAACCTGCCCCCCACCATTTTAGTTTTTCTTTAATGGTCTTTCAAAGTATCCAAACACAGCACCTAAATTTGATTCAAATCTCCTTGACTACAGTCAGCACACAGTGCTAATTTTCTCCAAGAAATGTGTCTTAGTTAATTTTCCATTGCTATAACTGAGCACTATAAACTGGGTAGTATGTAAAGAATATATGATTATCTATCTTACAGTTATTAATCCTGAATAGTCGAAGGGCATAGTACCAGCATCTGCTGACAGCTTTCTTGCTGTATCAAAATATGGCAGCAGGCGTCACACAGGGAGACAGAAAAACCATGTTAGCATGGGTCTCTCCTCCTCTTCCTTCAATGCCACTAATGCTGTCATCGGATCTGTGTTCTCACAGGCTCACCTAATCCTAATTACCACACAAAGACGTTGCCTCCTACTGATACATAAATTTGGGGATTAATTTTTCAGCCCATGAATTGGAGGTAGGCACATTTAAACCACCACAACATGTCATGTTGTATAAGAGCATGCTTGAGGAGCCCCAGCTACACAGTAGACCACAGAAGCTTCTTCACACAATTTATATCTATTACAGCTTATTGATTTATTATGAAAAAAGGGGGATCACACTGAATTTATGGTTTCCCCCATTTTACTTTTTTTTTTTTTGGTTTTTCAAGACAGGGTTTCTCTGCGTAGCTTTGCGCCTTTCCTGGAGCTCACTTGGTAGCCCAGATTGGCCTCAAACTCAGAGATCTGCCTGGCTCTGCCTCCTGAGTGCTGGGATTAAAGGCGTGCGCCACCACCGCCCGGCATTCCCCCATTTTACTTTTAATTCTGTTGATTTTCTACTTTATTTTAAAGATGCAAGGGGGAAAACATTTGAAACTGCTGTATTTTCTAGGTGAATTCAAACTTTTCATTATTGATATATTTTTGCCTGTTTTAAATAATGTGACTGAAAGGGATTTCTACAATTCTACTTGATTTATTGAGCATACCCAACCGAGTTTGTTGTTTCTGTAAGTAAGGTATGTATTTTCCATTATTTCACTTTCAATTTTAATTAATTAATTAATTAGTTAATTAATTAATTTTATATCTATTTGTATACACCTATGTGAGTTTGTATGTACCACCTGTGTGCAAGAGTCCACAGGGGCCAGAAGAGGGTGTCAGACATCCTGGAACTGTAGTTACAGGCAGTTGTGGGCTGCCATGTGGGTACTGAGAACTGATTTCAGGGTCCTTTGCAAGAGTATTAAGTGAAAGTGCTGAGCCATCTGTCTAGCTCTGGCTTTCAGAGTTTTTTTTTTTAAATTACAAATAAATTTCATTTTACTTAGAATTAACTTTAAAAAACAAACAACAGTGACAAACTAGGCCTACCTGACCGCCAACTCCAATCTGAGCAGTGACGAGTGTTTGACCTTTGAGTCAGGCAGGCTGTGGCTCAGACTGGTTTCTGCCATGCTTGTCTTAGTGGAGAGTAGTATCTGGGAGGCTTTTGTTTGTTTTCTTTAAATACTGTGCTCATGATCTTATCTTCATATATTACTTTTTAATATGCATCTGTCTTTTTTATCTTGTCCTCTCACATTTCTGGTCATTTGAAGAATTAATAATAATAATTAAACTTACAAAGGCTGTTGGATGGTTAAATGAAGTGACACATAAAATAAATAATTGTTAAAGGTAGATATTGTTATTATGCTCTTGTGAAATGACCTCTCACATGTAATATATGCCTGATGCATGGTACTAGCCAAGGCCTCGTGTGTATAAAAAAAATTTTTCAAGTTAACAGAGATACACTAGAACATTTCTCTTTAACAGGAGCACATTATTAAGAAATATTTATCTTTCTAGCCTAGAGTCTTGGCGTTTTCTTGTGCAAAGCTTTGAATGAAATAGATAGTTAATAAATGATTTCTCTTTGTTTGAGTTTACTAATATAAATATATAACTATTACTTTTTCTATAAAGCCATTTAAGATTTGTTACCACTAGTAAGTCGACATATTAATATGTTAATATTGATGCCATTATAGACATGTGCCTGTTATCTTATCATGTGGCACATATCATCTTACCTTCACAGTTATACTCAGTGGTCGTTCTTGATTTTCAGAAGTTAAACAGTGGTGTTTCCAGAACTTCATTGACCTATCTGTGGTAGTATGTCAGAGTCCAGCTCTGACCTGTCAACGGGTTCTTGGGGAATGGAGAGAGGAATGAGGAAGAATTAGATAGAAAGATAGAAAGAGATAATAAGAAAGACAGAGACGCAGGATAGCTTTAGGAGGACCCTGGGTCAATACCCAGCCACCTCGAGGTTTATTCCAAAGGGCTTTTTGTACAATACCAAGGGGTGAGGCAAAAGACCTCCTCCTCTCAAGATAATGTACAGCCAAGTCTAGACCCTTCCAAACACCTGATAACCATGCCCGTAGCCAAATCATCCCCTTATGCAGCCCTGCTGGGTAAAGCAAGCCCAGATTCTCTGACCCTGAGTAAGGTCTCACTAGGGAGCCTCTGTGGGCCCCCACACCTATCCACTAATGCTTATGGTGGAGGGACAGTGCTGGGGAAACTCTAGCACTCAGGCAGTTGATTCAGAAGTCTATTCTTTTAGGCAAACTGGTGCACAGAAATTGAGAAAGAATCATATAAAGTAGCAAAATGACCACACAACAGCACCGTTTATATCATGACATGATATCATACAATTAGGGATATTATTCCCTAGGTCAGTCTAAGAGCAGGCATCTGTGACCCTGTTCACTCACACATGCGTGTGGAAATATATGAATGAGAACTGTCCATCAAGCTGTCAAGTGTGTCTTTCTGATGTTTTATTTTTGGCTTCTCCTAATATTTTCAGTTACCTCCAGTTCTTAAGAGGACAGCAACAAGAGAAGGGGGTGAGATGAAAAGACAGAGAAAAGAGCTCTGTTACCCGTCAGCCTTTCATTTCCAGTGCCAAGCTTCAAAAGCAACTGCTCTCCATTCATTTTCTTTGACTAGTATATAGAAAGGAGTGATCACTCATCAGAAGGATCAATGCACTACAGGGATCCCGTGACTAATGCAAAGGCAGCCAGGGCAACTCAGCACACCAGTGTTATTGTAAAGGAGGCCTTACCATGCAATTTTCAGCTGTAGTTAGGAAAGTGATCCTAAAATATTAGGCCCTTTAGAGGAAAGCCTCTCATTAGAATACAACACAGGTGTTCGAAATGTTCAAAAAATGATAGGAAGGTTCACTGCTTTCACAAAGCTATTTTTCTATCTCAGCATAAAATTGCTAGAAACGTAGGTACCTAATGCAACATACATTTATCTCAAAGGTCCTGCAGGTCATACATCTGGGGACAGAATAGATGGAACCTCTATCCCAGCAGTTTTTCAACCTTCCTGATGCTGTGACCCTTTAATACAGTTTATGCTGTGGTGACCCCCAACCAGAGTATTATTTCTTTGCTACTTCATAACTGTAATTTTGCTACTGTTATGAATCGTAATGCTAATATCTGATATGAAGGATTGAGAACCATGGCTTGATTCCCTGGTTAACAAGCTGCAATCAAAGTGCTGGCTGGGTCTGCAATCTCATCTGTGGCTCAGGATCGTCTTCCAAGTTCCTGTGGTTGTTGGTAGGATTCAGTTCCTGCAATGATAGGAGAGAGGTCTAGCCTCTAGCTGCCACTCATATAAAAGCCTTCCTACTGACAGAAAGTAGGTGAGTGCATTCAATCAGGACAGAAGGGGGCACAAAGGGAACAATTACTGCAGGCCAAGAGAGCAGTTCTGAGATTACAGATTGGTCAGCTGTCTTAACTGTGGTCAGTTTCACAGATGTATACATGTTAAATTTCAACAAACTTCACATCTTCCTGTGATAAAGTAATAAGACCCCCTTACTCTTGTCCCATTGGTGACTGATTTATTGTGAGACACCTTTACCTTGACAGTTAATTTAAGATTTCATTATTCAGCATCTGTCTTGAACACCTGTCCCATGTCTTGAATGGTGTGAGGTATGTTGTGTGTATTATAGGGTCACAGGGGTTCTGAAATGCTATACCTTTTGGCTTTTTAGGTCATTCTCTCCATCAAATATGTTCTTTTAGACACTATATCTGAAAACATTTATAACCTTTTACCCCAGACAAGAATGTTTCAAGAAATCCCATACATATCAGGGGGCTGCGATTTCTGAAATCCTACCAAATCTAGCTAACTGGCTCTGTAATTTAAATCTGTCATCCGAAATACCTAGAAGTTTCTCTGGTTCTAAAAGTAGAAATTTAGAGAACAGAAAGGGAGAGATTTATTTTCCTCTGGTATTTAATTCCACAAATAAGAGATTCTGCAGCCAATAGAAGGTACTATATAAACTGTATAAGTTAGACTGATATTGCACCACTGTTGTACTAATAGTGCACCAATGCACTACTCAACCTGGAGAGGTAGGAAGAAAAAGAAGAAGGTGTAGGAAGATATCACAGTCAGAAATAACGTTGCACTAAGATCAGTAGATGCCCCAAAGGATGGCTAATCCATGAGAATGGAAGCTGTGTTGGAATTAGAGACTGTCCCTCTGATAGTGCTGGGATCAAATGGTGAGGAAAAAATTGTGTCATATTTTCCTTTCAACCAATTCTGAAAACTTGACAGAGTTTGGACTTGTGAGATGAGCCATGAATCTAAACCTTTGGTTAGGCAGCTTTTAGACATTTCTGAGCTGCCAGCTGCCATTGCTAATTTTGGATCTTCATTCCAATGCATGTGAAATAGTTATGGATTATGGGGTTTCTCTTCTGTCAGGGAGCAGCAAACACACAGTAGACAGAATGACCGAACAAACTGTTTTATTGGTCAACATACTAGTTTAATCCATTCACTGAGTAGCGTTGTGGCTGGATGAAGACATTCCAGGAGACTAATCCACTGAAAATTGTTTTATACTTCAAATGTCATATTTTTACTTTATTTTGACGCTCTGATTACTACTAAATGAAAACCATCTATGAAAAGATTGATAAGTAGTATAGATTCAGAACATTTTGAGACTGGATATGTAATTATTTAGTATTATAAATTTGTGAAGATGAAATATATAACAACTTAAAATATATAATCTATTACTTTTTATAACTATATGATGCAATTATAATTTTATCAGCATTTTATAATTTTATTATTATATAATTATAATAGTTTACAAATGATAAATTGAATACTGTAGGTAAGATATTTATATAGCTTTTCAATCTTTGAGTCTAGTGAAGTTTAATATTTTTATGCAATAGATAGGCTAATATAGAAATATATGTAATATTACATTATTTCATGAGATACTCATGAATATATCTTATATATATTTGCAAATATACATAAAAGCAAGGAAAGGTGCTCAATAATAATTAAAAAAGGTAATGGCACTAAGGAGTGGGGGTGACATGGGAAGAGTTGGGGTGGAAATAATAAAATATAGTGCTCATGTATCAAATTCTCAAAAAAAAAAAGTAAAAATAGGGATGAAGAATTTCTAAGTCCAAAAGAAGTAAGTGGAAGTTTCAAACATTTCCATTACAGTGGCATTAGAAGAAGTGATTTTGGAGTCAATAATTAAAATCTAAAGCAAAACAACCACTAGTGATAGAATAACTATAGCACATGGGTTGGAAACCAGTCATGATTTAGAAAGAGTCCCAGGAATACACTTTCACATGCATAGAGACATGTTATCTCTAAAGTAAGCTGGCCAATGCAGTTAGACATTGCAGATGTGTTGCAAATGTAACATGTTTAAACAGACTACATTTCTCTTAGGATCAGATAATTCTTTTTTCAAATAGTCTATTTATCTAAGATATATATATATATATTTATGTATACACATATACATATACATTTTATACGCATCTATGTCATTATATACATACACACACATATATATTTATTTATGGCAAAACAGCAAAGAAAATGTGAAAAGGTAAGATCTTGTTTGGGAATTGGGCAAGAGCAAAGTTTCTAAAATTTAATGAAATTTTTAAAAAGGGCTAGGTTGGAAGCTGCTGTTGGCCAGTGCTTGGCTATACAGAGTGAAGTCTGTGTTAGGAGACTCACTTTTTTTTTTTTGAGTAATTCCTTGAAAAATGGTAGCCTTTTACTTCTGTGATATCTGTTTCTTCTGCTTGGTTCCCACCCAGAGACTGAACTGTTTTCATGTATTTGTAAATTTCTCAAAACCCACTGATGGTAAAGAGAAGCCAGAGTGCTCTGCCCCTGCTGATTAGTGAAGTAGCCCTGATCACCTACTTACTGACTGGACACACTGTGTTCTCATCCCAGGGTGGAGGCTCTGTGGGTGAGAGAGTGGTTTCCACGCTTCCAGGGAGAATTCTCCACGTCATTTCCTTCTGATTGAAGAGTGGGGATTTCTTCTGTATCTGAAGGGCAAATGGGATCAATGTGATTCTGCTAGTCCTAGGCTGCCTCCCCACCAACAAGAGGTCTGACCCCAAAAGATGTCTGCCTTGCAACTGCCCAAGTCTGAAGAACATAGCTTTGAGGTAGAGCACAGAGAGAAATAACCAGAATCAGACTGCCCTTCCTCTCCACTTGAGGTCTTTCCAGTCACAAGACCACATGTTGTGGGAAGAGGAAAGATCTCCAGTTGGGCGGAGCTTGGGCCAAATGAGACTGCTTCGGCATATCCCCAAGATGTCCGTGAAGAACCTGGAAGTGATATTTGGCAGAACATGTTTGAAAGCAGTGATAGGAGAAATACAGTCCCTTTGAACTGCTCAATAAACCAAATACACAGATATTTAAAGATTTCCTCAGATTCTGACTTTGGAAAATGTTTAAAACAGAGATATCCCCCCCAAAACACACACATGGCTTAGATTTTCAGAAACACATGATCTCACTCAGTCATATATTAGCATGAACTAGATTCATATACATTTCCTATGATCGTGTATGAATAAAAAAAAGGTAGTGTGAAATTAGTGGAATTGTGAAGAGAGACCAAAATCAAAATGGCTAAGGGAAATAAAACAAATTTTTCAGCATGGAAAATTATACATAGTTTGACATGTTCATCTGATATGAAACAAAGGTCCAGTATTTGTGATGACAGCTGTAATGTCATAATATTCTCAGCATTTAAAAATAATGTTAGGATATATTGTATAAAAAAAACCCAAATCATATAAAAGAACTCAGAAACTCAACCATAACAACATAGGTGATTATATAAACCACTTGGAAAAAACAAGCTGACCTCTTGTGAAGTTAAAAAAAGTAGTTCCTATGATTAGTTCCTAAATTAAACATTATTAGCAGGCTATAAAACTAATGATGAAAGGTAAAGATGAATTATTGTTCTTGGATTGCTAATTCAACTAGTACTCAATCCAGTTTGAAGCCTCATAATATATGTGATACAATATGTTTGCAAACATGTATGTGTATGTGTGTATGTACATATTCCTATGTCGTTATTGCACTTTAACTATAGTATAAAAACTTAGAGCCATGTTCAACTTTAGGCAATAGTATTAAACCCAAGTTAACATCACAAGAAGTCAGTCCCTTAAACTTTAACATGAAACATTAAGTGCAGTATGGAAAATGACATCCATATGATGGAGAAAACCAGATGTCCAACAAAAGGAATAGTAGACTACAAAGAACTGACTTGATTTTGATGCCTGACACACTGTTAGTCGACATAAGAAACGGAATGTTTGAATACTAAAATAGCTTTCAAAACAGCTCCATGAAAAATAAAATTTAAAATGTTTGGTTTAGAAACCATTTTATGTAAAATTTAAGTCACTTATAGCATATATTTTAATGCCCCAAATCATGACTTCAAATGTAGTAATTAATTTGCTAGGAAATACTACATTTTCTGGGCTTCAAGTTTATGCAAAGAAATTATGGAGATTCTGATGTAAGATAAGTACAGTAGATGAAAAGCCACTAATGAATAGTGAGTCCTTGAATCATCCTTGGCCACACAATTTAGACTAAATGTCGTGTATTATGCATGATTTTTTTTTAAAATATGGTTAGTGATATAAAATTTGTTCTCCTTTAAGTGTAGATATATCTTTTTATAAAATGAATTATTTTAGATGGTTGTCTGGAGTATGGATTTTGCAACCTCTATTTTAGGTCACTAAGAAATGTGTATGTGTACATAGGCAAATGCTTGGAAGACAAGAAATTGTTTTCTGTGGGATTAGAATAGTGTGATGGACAGTGACTTTCCCCAAAAGCATGTCTTAAATTAAGAGTGTGAGTGTAAGTAACAGGAAATATATATGCACAAGGTCACCAGTAAAGAAAGTGAGTCAGGAAAGGGTAAGCAAGCAGAGTCCATTAATAAGCATTTACTCCTATGAGTAAATATAGCTCAGTCCACTAGGGACCCTTTCAGAAACTATGAGAAACATACGTCAGCATTTTTCTAGCATTTATCCATCCATTTCAACCGCAGCACCACAACTGGTGGAGAGCCACCCCGGGATCTTAATTTCTCAATACAGAAGTTAATGTGCAGAAAAGAGAGATGGGGATACTAGAAATAAAGAGCTATCCTTGTGGCCTCAAGAGATTTCCCAGAAAGGTAGCAAGCTGCATAATGAGCTCAGATAACAGAGGCCAGAGAAGCTTAGATGACTTAAAGTTGGTTATCAGAATCTCCACCCTTCAAAGGTCTTGGGCAATCATCTTTGGGCATTGAACCTCAATGGATTCTCCTGCCCTAACTTCCTACCATGTCACATAGCCATCTTGGTCCCTAAGATCCTTTCTTTTACTGAATGGCTGGCCATTCCAAGGGCCACAAATTCTCTGGCTTGTTGCCTAATTCCAGCCGTTGCCCAAGGCCTCATCTTCTATACCTAAAGTGAGTTACCATAATTTTTAAAAACAAAGCAGTTTTTTCCCATTACATTAAGACAGTGGGTTTTTTTTTAACCCTGCTGTACCTATAAGGTTGTACATAATTTGTGTTGTTCCAGTTTGGGTTGTCTTTGGAAGACCTATTTTGCTCTAAATGTCTACCTCTTACTTTAAAGCCTTTATCACTGGTGTTCATATTCCTGTCAAGGACTCAAGTTCTTATAGTGAAAAAAAAAAAAAAGATTTTTCTAGCCTGTTGTTCAACCTGAAAACAGTTCTCTGATTCCCACCCACCCCACCCCCATTTAGCAATGCCTGTCTCCTTCCCCCAGCTTGGGTAGCAAAAGGCCAGTTGTTCTACAACCCCACTAAAAACTCTCTAAACCACTTAAACAATGAACATCACTATTTTACCCTCTCATGGCCGAAAAAAATGTCATTCCAGGGCTACCAGTTTACTCTTTCTACAAATACCAGAAAATAGATGAGTGATAGTCATCTATTGGGTTGAGTTTGAGAAAGACTTATATTTGAACTTGCAAGTCCTCTGTCCCGAGCTGAGATGGGCAGGTAATTCTCAGGTGCCTTTTAGGAAATCAATATGAACTTACTTGATCTGGAGCTTTTTTTTTTTTTTTTACATTGACACAACCCTTCCTTTACTACGAGAGTTAGACTAATGACTTAGCTAAAGTCAAATTTGAAGAAGAAAGAAAAAAGAAAATGCATTTTTCCCCTCCAGTCCTTCAATTTTATTCTAGTCCCCAGGACAAGATGAACCGTTTGTGCAATTACCCTCTCCTGGTGAGATGGGATCTGATGAAAATACATCTTTAAGGATGTGTTACACCCAGCTTTCCTTCTTAATAAGCTACTTCATAATTGGTTGTAATGAGTTCCCAAAAGATTCTTGCAAATTAGTGTTCAATTTAAGTGAACAAGTTCTACTAATAGCGTGCTGAGCGATTAAGCCCAGCCTGGATGGTACAGAGATGACACTGATTCATGTTCTAAGGAAGTGTGGGTGCTATGCAAAGGCCTTCTTTAATCTTCAAGTCTCTTCCAAGTTGCAAATCTACCATTGCTCCTCTCCAGAGAATTGGCATTCTACACACAGCCTGGGAGGTCCTACTTCTCTCCTTCATGTCAGTCCCACAGTTTATCTCATGCTCAGATGCAGAAAATACTCCAAGACTGTCTAACATCATTGCAATGACTCATGACTAGCAATTCTTAGTTTAAAGTAATTACCAACTTCTAGAGGTTTTATAGAAATTGCAGTTTATTTTAGGAAAGAAAAGAAACGTGCATATGGAAAATATTGAACAAAAAAATGGTAAAATATAGAACATACCACGAGCTTTGTTTGAACATGTCTAAGTCAAGACATGAGATTTGAGTGATTGCTTCTTTAATGTAAACACACAGAAACAACTATTAATTACTTATTTATTAGGAACTAATAGGTAGTAATGGTCTTAATGCAAACATACCAAGTGGACTCAAAGCATAAGGAAACAGGAGAAGCAAACCCAATTTCTCTTTCCCATCTCTCTCCCTCCCCACCTTGCCCACCCAGGGTGACTGGACACAGCAGACATGTGTGGGCTAGTTATGCTGAGTCTATGGGCTCATATAAAAAGATGATGATGCTCATAATGCTTCATATTTGTAGCTCATCTTACAGGTTCCAGAAAGCTTTCACATAAATTGTTTCACTTAGAGACAAGCCTCATGCAGATGTTTTATGCATTTGTAGCCATTAAAATTGCTAATTCAGACTAAATCTCTCTAACATTTCAGGTTCTATTTCCCTCACTTATATTATCCTACCTTTTGCTTTCACAAAGGGATTTTGTTATGCTGATGTGATGATCGTGTTCAAATTATTAAAATCCTTCAGATGAAATCATAGGCAGTTCATGTTGGAAAGACCTTTGGAGAAATTGTGTCTTCACCTACTTATTTTGCAGATGAACCTTAGTTCAAAGAGAAATAAAGAAATTAGCATTTCATTTTTCTGCTCTGCATAGAGCAAGTTTCCTACTATTTCTTAAGGAACCTCCTCCTGCTTATAAGTGGGAGACGATAAAAGTCTCAGAGATGAGAGGGTGCCAGCAAACCCTACTCTAAACATCATGGTGGTTAATTTCTCAGTGTTCTCCCCTTTATGGGAAAAACTTTCATATTTTAACTTTCTCATCTTTCAGAATAATGAAGGTATTGAGTCAATATTTAATGTAAACATCTACTCTTTTTAAAAATTCTTTTCATTAAATTCAAAGTTTTTAGATTGTTATTCAAGCACTATTTGCATTCTTTTTTCACTAGATCTTCATATGTATCTTACAGAAAAATAATAATTCTAGGCCCATTTCAATGTTACGGACTATCATACTTAGAGGAAAAAAGATTTTTCCTAAATGACTTGAGCTAATATGGGTAATCAATACAGGTCATCAAACTGTGCTCAAATTTTAATCTGTTGTGCTTTCCACTTGAGAATAATGAGTTACTTAAAAATTTCTTAATTTCAAAGGTGATACTGAATGTACTATTTTTATATAACAGAAATATATTAAATTCTAAATGGAAGATTTATAATACGTATTTTCTATAGAGTTATAGAAATACAAACCATCCCAACTTCAAACTCAATAATCATTATTTATTATGCATGTACCATATGTTATAGTTTCTTTTGGGGGTGCTATGGATTGAATTCAGGATCTTGTGTATGATAAACAAGTGCTCTATAACTGAGCTATATCATGGGCTACCATGTATTACTGTCTCAACATAAAAAACTATAGGAATCCCATGATGTCCTCAATACTCTCTTCCTTTTCTTGAATAAAGAAACAGAAGTTCAGATAAGTGAGTAGTCTTACCCAGAGTCACAGTTCTATGGATGCCATAGTTTATGGGCTTTCTACATTATTTTTTTTCTTTTTCTGAGAATACATAATTAAATACAAAGAAGAATAAAAATTTGAAAAGTACATCCCGATCCATACAAGTGATCATTTACACCAATTCTGAAAATAAATAAAAATTTGCTTTAGGTTGAATGATCCTGTAAAAAGTTGTCTACATTGCCTTGTGCCAACAAAACACAAAATGTTCTAGAACATATGACTAATATTACGTGGCAGCCTCACTCATACTAACAGGATTAATTTGTCTCAATGTTTTCCAATTGAGTTACACAAATATTCCCTCTTTATAATTAATTGTTATAAATTAATAAATAATTTATGAAATACTAATTGGTGACTACTCTGATCTTAATACACATCAGAATCATCTGAAATGGAAATCTGACAAAGTTACTACAAAATATTTTTTCATATATTTGGAGTTTTACCAAGTCTATAGGCTTTATTATTTGTTACTTATTTGGGTATGTGTGCTTGGTGGTGTGTAGCAATTTCCTCTAAGATAAAACCATCTGTCTTGAGGGAAAATCTATTAAGGAATAGGATGTTAGAAGGGAAATTAAACAACAGGATGTCCTAAGGGAAAGTGAAACCTTCCATCCCATAGGGACATTGGTTAAGTTCAGGAAGTAAACATCTCACCAGTCTCTTCAGGAAGTAAACATCTCACCAGTCTCAGGAATTCCCTGAAATTGAGCAGACACTATGCTAGAAAAGGTAATCCTGGTAACATAGCTGTCTTTAAGTCATTTATACTCTTATGTAACCCCTTACATATATTCCTATAAGTCATTCTAATAAAACTCATTGGTTCATTAAGATGGACTTTCAAGGTATCTGTCCTTGGGTCTATTGCTGGTTTCCCATCTGGGGTAGGTAGACATTTGTTCATGTCTCCCCAAAAATAGTGTCACATAACAGGGTTGTGTGTGTGTGCACTTGTGTGTGTTGGAGTTGTGTACATTTATGTGTGAGTGTGTGTATATGTGTGTGTGTGTGTGTGAGTATAAACCAGAGGTCAACTTCAGATATCTTTCTTCCTTGCTCTTGATCTCATTTTTTCCCCAGGGCTCTCTTAGTTAACCTGGAGACAGCAGTTCCAACTACATTGGCTGATCAGTGAGACCCAGGAATCCTCCAGCCTGTACCCCCAGGAATAAGGTTAGAGGCATATGCTATCACATAGAACTTTTATCTTGGTGCTAGGGAATCTGAATTTGGGTCCCCACACTTACATAGTGTACTTAAACTCTGAGATATTCCCCCAGCCTCTGGATTTATTTTTTAAATGTGAAAGTATTCTAAATAAATCCAACAGGTACCATGTGTTTAATTTACTTTTCATTTATATCATGACCAAGAAGTTCACTGTTCAAAATATTGAAAAGTATAATAAATGGCTGAATTTAGATTCTCAAACAGTGCTTATTATAGTGATTGATATTTACTCTTTTATTATATCTGGAAATTAATGTTGATATTGTTGACAAGTCTTTTATAAAGATGTGCATGAGAAGCTAGGTGTAGGGGTGTATGTTAGTAACTGAACACTCAGGAGGCAGAAGGAAGAGAATTAGGAGTTGTCAGATTCGACTACGTAAAACTCTGTCTTAAAGACACATTATTTTTTATTTTAAAAAGAAATATATGAATTATTTTTTATAAAAAGTTTCAAAATATTTCAACATGTGTAAAAAATAGAATATACACTGAAAATACATTTAACTAAATGCTATAATGGATAATTATGAAGAGAACCTTTGAACAATAGTCAAAAATTGGGAAATAAGCAAGCTCCACCCTGTGTCTCTGTTGTTTATTATTTTGAGAATTTTGCCTCTTATTAACATTACTTTGGTTAACACCATCTATATTATTGCTCTGTTTTGTGCATTTCTACCACTTCATAGTATTCATTTGTTTAAAATTTTACCACAAGTTTATTTATCCATTTTACTATGGATGGCTGTTTGGATCTTTCCACTTTGTTATATCAATGCTACCACAAATATTTTTGTACGTTTTCCTGTCTCATATATAATATCATCTCTCTTTGGTGTATAGCCAGAACCAGAATCTTGAATTGCAGGATATGTATATGTTTACATTTAATAGATGAATATATATATATATATATATATATATATATATATATATATATATATATTATATGTATATATATACACACACACGTTTCAAAATAGCAATGTCAATTACTATGTCCAGCAGCATTAAATGAAAATTCCCATTACCCATTACTCCAAGTCTTTAGAAATTGTATTTTCAGGGATTTTGTTGTTTTCAGTTCATGAAATAATTGTAGTAGTTTGTATCACATTTTAGTGTCCACTTACTGTTTTTTCAAAAGTGGGGGCTTAATAATGTGTAAAAATTCTATTTTTTTTACTACTTTCTCAGTATTTTCCCTTACTCTACCCAGGTTTATCTTTCTTCTTGATTTGTAGATATTCTGTAATCAGCATACAAATTCCTATTCACATAAGCATATAATCTGCATTTTTTTATATTTTTTACCCTATGTCTTTTTTGAAAAATACAAGTTCTTGATGTTTGTTTTATTTATCTGAAGTCTTTTAATGAGCTCATGATGGCCTAAATGCTAAAACTTAACAACATGGTATTAAACAGAATTATGGGCCAATTTTCTTAACAACATAAATGTAAAAATTCCAAGTAAAATACTAACAGATATTTCTTATCATGTGTATGAAATATGTCCAAGGGCTAGAGGAGTAAATTATGTACAAATGACAGTCTGAGACATCTGGCATTTCCGGGTGTCTCATATTCTGCCAGACTATGTCTAAACTGAGATTCAGGCTTGCTTTCTTACATTTTAAACTTGATCGATTGACTTGCTGATTGATTTTTAAGATTGGTTCTTGCCTTGAGCTTTTGGTGATTCTCCTCAACCTCCAAGAACTAAGATCAGAGGCCTGTGCCACCACACTTGGCTCAAACATTCTTAAATATCACGCCTTGGCAAAATACAAATTAAAAAAGAATGTAGCTTTTTCCTGTGCACTGTAGTTTCCACATAGGCCACAAATCTATGTGTTGGAAGCAATATCCAAAGCAACGACATTAAGAGCAATAACACTGTAAGACAGAACCTGAAGAATAATGTTGTTACTGTAAGAACAGGGTCCTGATATAAAGCATATTTAGAGCATCCTTTGTCTCTATCTTGGGTATGCACACGCTCCTTTGCCTTTCTACTTCCTACCATGGGGTGATGTAATAGCAGAAGACCCTTGCCAAACTGAAGACTTCCCATGAGAAGTGAATTCTTTCATTTACTCTTTGCATACCTCTCTCTTCTCTTTTATGAAGTGCAGGTGATAGATACATTGCTGTGGCCCATGGAAAATGTATTTTCTAAAATGGCTAAAACAACCTACCCTATCCCACATGTTTTTAACACTAATTTTTGCCTTCCCCCCCAAAAAAAGTTGTAAACTATATCCCTTCCCCTTGATCCTGAAAACTCCATGACTAGATGAAGTATGGTGGAAATGGACTTTCAATATGAGGACATAAAGCTATAGAGCTTATTAATAGATGTCTCTTATAGGATATGGATCTAGGGTCTCAAGAAGATAAGCATACAATCCAAAGCATTTCCACAAGGCAAAAAGTTTGGCTTTTGCAGAAAGATCCAATAGCCTTGCTAAGTCAAGCAAGTCAGACCATCAAGTATTAATTCCTCTGGGGTTTAATTCCTAATGCAAATGATCCTGTGCCTCACTGTGTCTCCTTAGAACTTGGCCTCATATCCTTCTCACACAATTTCAGTTTCTTGGGAGAACTGAAATTTGAGTATATATTTTGATTTCAACAAGTGCTGACCCTGAAAGAATTAGAATTTTTACCAAATAACCTCCAAGCCATGAGGGGAAAATAGTAAAAAGATTGTTGTTGTTTAGACCCACTAAATGTTAGGATGAGTTATAATGAATCAACAGATAAATAGATTAAAACCTTGTATCATCTTCAAAAGTGGTTGGTTACAATGAATAAACGGCTTCTTCCTGTAGCTCAGACTATCCAGAAAGCATTATGAGTGGATTTTTAAATCATATACCCAACAGTGCTGGGTAGAAGCCCTATCACATCTTATGACCTAGACTTAAAAGTTGTATTATGCCACTTCCATAAAAGCCATTAACTGGAGGCTGGAGAGATGCCCTGGCAGGTAAGAGCATACACTACTCTTCCAGAGCCCCCAAGTTCAATTCTCGGCACCAACGTCAGATGGCTCACAACTGCCTGTAACTCCACCTCCATGGAATCTGATGTCTCTGGCCTCCAGAGGTATCCATATTTATGTGGCATATTCTCATAAAGACACCCACCCCACACATATACATACTCATGATTAAAAATAAATCTTAATAAAAACGAGCTACAAGCTCATTCAGGTTCAAAGGAAGGCACCATGGATTCCACTTCTCAATGGGATGTACAGCTGCACAGTTATCACCTTAGGAAAAGAAATCTCAGATCTGTCTTAAAATTACAGTCTTCACATAGAAGTACACAGATTGATCAGGGACAGTTGACAGAATGAAAGTCTGGCACAACTTTAATAAATGTTAGTTATTATCGTTACTGTTCTAAAACTAAGAGACTAGCAGTGTGAAAAGAAAAGCAGTTTGGGTTCAGGTATGGCCATCAGTGGTTACAAGAATGAATGGGAAAGAGCTCAAATAACCAGTATCCAAACTTCCTATGTCTGGCCCTATTCCATGCCTGATCCCGTGTTTAACTTTACATGAGTTCCATTGTTATGAAGTTCACATGCTTCCAGCTAGAACTTTTCTCCTGTATTTACATTGGTAAGATTGTAGTTTTGTTTTTTTGTTGTATTCTGCCCCCAATATCATATTGTACTGATTTGCGATCTTCGTTTGTTTGGATATTTTGTCTTTTTTTTTTTTGTTTTGGACTAACCATGACTTGAAACATTTATCATGCCAATATGTAGCAATCTCCCTCACTCGGTATTTCTGCTTCCTGAAATAACAGCTGCTAGACTGGATTCCGGTTTTCCATTCTATAAGCAAGCCTAGACTGTACACATTTCCAATTTTAACAGAGTCTGCCAACTTATCTAATGAAATGATTGTGCCAGTTTGCATTCCTGCTTGCTGTGCAAAGAGCAGACGTTGCTTGACACCCCATTGACAGTTGATATCATTACACTGTGAGGTTGAAAAAACAGTGGACTACTTTATTCTAATTTCCACCTTTCTGTTACTGAGGTAGGGTGAAATTTTATTTTTATTGATCAGTTGTATATCCCTTGCCCATTTTTCTGCTAGCCTGTCCATCATTATTTTATTGATGTTGAAAGACCTAGATTATAAAAAACATATACTGGGTATTGACTATCTGTGCACATGTTGGAGTCATTAACCCCCAAGGTAAAGGTTGTTTTTTTTACCACTTTGCTTTTAAATTCAATTTGGAAAAATCGCATTATCAGGGTGTTCTGTTGGGGTAATTAAGACCTTTCTTATCTTCGAAATCATAAATATACTCTATCACATTTACTATTAATAATTTGATCCATTTCTTGTTCTTTAATTCAGTTAAAACTGTATCTCCCTTAAAGATTTAAACTAAGATTTCATTTCTGCACTTCATCTCTCCAGTTCGGCTTTTCTACTGCTTTGAAATGCTTTATGTTTCTGTACATTAAATTGTGGTGCATCCCTGAATAAAGGTTTTTCACCTTTCCATAGTGTGAATGTTCAGAACTTCACTCAGGTTTATAGGATGAATCCTTTTAACCGTGTGCCACACTGTTTTGCTCTGCTTTTAATTATAGCTTTATACTCTGGTTTGGAGGTCTAGATAAGTAAGTCTCTTGATTTCAGTGCTTTCTTCCATTTAAGAGTCCTGGTTATTGTTCTATTTTTTAACTGGTTAGTTGGTTTGCCATGCTAGCAGTATAAGTTTGAGCCACCAACTCTGGCTGTGCCAGTCCAGTTATCCTTAGGCACTTACACCTTCAGGAATTTTAAACTTACTTTGTGGAGACTTTTAAAATATACTGTAAAAATTTTTATTAAGGGCTCATTTAATTTATAGGCTAATTTAGATTGTTAAAATAGTAACTACATTGAGCTGGGACTGGAGACAAAAGTCTCTGATTCAAGCTGAGATGGGAGGATCCTAAGTTCAAGGCCAACCTGGGAAATTTAGCCAGATCCCATCTGAAAACAAAATAGCCAGGAAAGGGTTGAGGACATATGTCAGTAGCAGAGAGTTTGTATAACATGCATGAGGTCCTGGGTTCAGGCCCCAGTAGATCCCAACATTGACATTTGCATCCACAAATACGGAATATTTTCTACTCATATTTACATTTCATTGGTTCTCAGTGAAGTTTTAGAGCATGCCCTGCTACTTATTATTTATTTATAACTCACAAAAGTGTTACAACTTTTGCAAATGAAATTTTCTGAAAATATTGATCCAATCTGTCTTGGTCTGTGCAATAGAGCACTGATAACTGTGGTCTTTGCTCTGCTTGTGTTCACACACACACACACACACACACGTATGTACGTACGTACGTATGTATGTATGTATGTATATTAAAGGGCATTATATGTTCTGTTTCAATTCTGTACTTAATTATTTTTATTGTAACAATATATGATTTAGTATTGTTTTAGGTATTTCCACCTACAAAGGACTAAATAGAATTGTCTTTCTATTATACAAATTTATTGCCATGTAGTCATAAAGAAAAATATCAGTAAGTATTATATTTAAAGTAGTATTTCTTAATGGTCTTTCATTTACCATAAGTATCTCCAACTAAGAATGTTATGTTGGAGCAGATAAACATTTAACTTAAAATTAATTCACGTTTTCTTCTACCTTACCAAATCATCATCATCATCATCATCATCATCATCATCATACTTACTTATTTGCCGATTAACTCTTTGGGAAAATATCTCACCTTATCATTTGCTCTGAAAAATCTACTTTATGATGCTTTTACAAAGGTTTCTGCCCACTGCAGCTGCTTTTGTTTGAACGCGCTTGGCTGTAGCCGCATCTGGATCCTGAAGCTGGTCATAATACTGCTCTTTCCTGGGATTTAACTAGTCAAGCTGAGTTTTCTTGAAACTTCTCAGCAGCGTTGGAGACCCACTCCGTTGGCTGGGAGCTCGGTGCATTTATTTGCCTCTGTAGCACTCTACTAATCACTCCCTCCTGTTTCATTTGGACCGTTCAGTTCGGTGATTTACTTCAGTGAATTGTTTATGGAGAGTTATCAATTTCTTCCCCCAAATCTCCACATGTACCCTAGTTTATTTTCTTGTCATTGCGTATGAGGGTGTGTGTGTGTACGTCTGTCTATCTGTATATGATATGCAGAAGTGTATGTATACATGTAGAGCTAATTTATACATACACATGCATTACTGCATTTATCAAAAGAGCCTTCAAGACTTCTCAGAGAACATCTGGAATCGTTTCCCTGTAACATTGTTATCAAACACATTGTGGAGTATATTTTTAATAGAGAACCAAGAGTGCAGCTTTAATTAAAGGGAGTATCCTCAGACTAATATAATACTCTAACAATACCTGGGAATGTTTCAGTTGCTCTCTGCTATTGCTGACATCCTTATCTTTCATTACTGGGCAGATGCTATTGTATGCAATTTTTAGATCATTCGATGGCTGATTCTGTGAATGCGATCTGTGGGGACATTATACCTACCATGAGTACTGTATCTGTTGTGTAATTTTTTTGTTACTGATAAGGGAAAAGGAAATGAAATGTGGTCAGATTATTAAATTGAATAGAGTCTTTCTGTTTCTCTTTTTATAACTTGTCCACCTTATCTTTGCTTTATAAATCTGTGTAGGGGTAGGATATTTGCTGTCCCTGAAGCAGTTGGGTACACAGAGTTTACTATCAAGAAATTTCCTGTCAGTGGTTATGACTTGGATTTTGAAAACTGCCTTCAGATAGGCATGGTGCTTTTGACTGGATGACACAGAATTTCTCTAAAAACTGGCCTAGAAAATCAAGATCTGTCTGAAGTGCTTAATAAACTAGGACTCATAGTAAGGAATAAGAATAACATACATTTCCTGAAAAGCAGCCATTTCCCTTTATTTTCTGGTTCAACATTTTTTCATTTACTGATTCAGCTAAATTACCAGTGGTAGTCGTGACCTAAATAGATTTATTCGCATTGGGGAAAATGTACTTTATATTTTAAAGACCATTTCACATCCCTTTCTCCCATTTCATGATTCGCTAACTTTTTATCACCTTAACAATTATCTGGGGGATTATATTCTGTAGTAGTTTTCTAAAAAATCGTAGGTACTACAAAATGGGAAGCTTTCTCATTGATTAAAATACTCTACACTTTAATTTCTTCTTTTTTCCTCACCCTCTGAAGGTGAAGAGATTAACAATAGAAAAAAAAAACACTCAATAAATCCTCTAATTTTATTAAAAGTTTTATTAAAAGTTTCTGGCTTTTATAATTGACACTTAAAAAAACTCACTATTTGAAACCGTCTCTTCTAGAAATGACTGCATAAACAAGACCAGAACAGGAGCAATATCAATGGACATGTTGTCATTGAAGAGGGGAAATTTCACAGGATCCCATGCCTAGAAAAAGAACCGCAAGCCAACAATGATTGCCAATAGGAGAATTCCTCTCCCAGAGATGGGCCTCCTTATGGTTTGTCCAAAGCAGAGTGGTCAGCCTTGACAACACACACACACACACACACACACACACACACACACACACACACACACACACAAACAATAAAACCAGACCCACCAAGATATATATATATATACATGCACATACACACATATGCACATAGGTAACTAATATAATCAAAGAAAAGAGGCTATCAACTTATACATAGGGGCAATTCAAGAAAGGGTGACTAGGAGGGGCTGGAAAGAGGGAAGAAGGAAAAGTGATTAAGTTTATTTCAATTAAAAGCATTTTAGCTGGTAGCGGTGGTGCATGCCTTTAATCCCAGCACTTGTAGGCAGAGCTAGGCAGATCTCTGTGAGTTCGAGGCCAGCCTGGTCTACAGAGCGAGATCCAGGACAGGCACCAAAACTACGCAGAGAAACCCTGTCTCGAAAAACAAACAAAAAACATTTAAAAAAAAATCTACCGAGCCATACATTATTAGGCGTCCATTGACTTTGAATGAGCTGATACCTCTGCTGTGTGGCTAGGATATAGCCACTGCCTAGATGGGAACACCCATGGCCTTAAAAATTCCAAGCTGATTTGTTTTTTAAAGCTCTGACTCCTCAGCTGGGTTTGTGTAGGTGTCTAATGAGTAACCAGAACAGGGTAAAACAGATTATGTGTCTGTATTTACACTTTGTTTCTGTTACTACCTAAGTCTCTGAGGGAGACGGCTGCTTCTCAGTGCTCTGCACAGGCAGATTAGTCACTTAAGGAACATCTGTTCCTTGATATGCTAGCAATACCAGATTGATACAAAAGAAGTTCTTTACTCTCCTTTCTAATGATACCAAAATGAAAATAACTAAATTGTTTTTAAAGATTTTTCCGGACCCATATGGGCCTGTGAGTATCTGAACTAGACACCAGGTTTAGAAATTTCAAGTCAATAGTCATTTCCTAAAATCTCCCCACACCAGTGGTTCTCAACCTTCCTAATGCTGTGGCCTTTTGATGCAATTCCTCATGCTGTGTTGACCCCCAGCCATAAAATTCTTTCCATTGCTGCTTCATAACTGTAATGTTGCTACCATTATAAATCATAATGTAGATGTCTGTGCTTTCCAATGGTCTAGGAGGCCCCCCATGAAAGGGTCCTGTAAAAGGGTCATTTGACCCCCACAATGGGGTCATGACCAGTATGTTGAGAACCAATGCTCTATAGCCATTTCCCACTTTACTTCAAGATGAGAGGAGCTTACAATTGGTGCTGAGTCAAGTGGGTTTCCTAGGACACGAGTCCGCTATCTAGAGTCTTACTGGCTTGCCGAACAATTGGTTTTCCTTGCATTTGCCCTGGCTTTGCGAGCTCCTTCTCCAGCAGTGACTAGCCAGATTAAGGTTGGGTCATAATAAGGTTGCCTCAGTGGAGTGGAGTGCGTGTTTTGATTTTTGATGTAAACCCTCAAAGGAGTGAGCAACCTTAGGTCATTCCAGGCTTATAGAAGACCACACATGTAATATACACAGCAGAGGTCATGAGCTTCTTAGAATTTCATAAGAGCATTTGCATTCATATGATGGACACTGAGACTTAAAATAGAACGTAACCTTGCGTCACCTCCTGTGGAAATAATGAGTAGTATCTTTTGCTGATACCTTGTAGTCAATATTCAAATTGTCTAGAAGGCACAAACTCAGTCCTCCACTACTGAGGCACACGTAGGGCCTAATGAGGTCCTGATGGACAGTTCTTCCAATTCTCCTTTTTTTACTTTCTCCCTTTCACATGCTTGTGCTCAGCTTTTTCAGTGTCTTCATCATCTGTGTTTCTTTCCAACCTGTAAATTGCCTTATAGAACTGTAGGCAAGGCTAAGAAGAACAAAGTTAGGAAGTTGCCCCTGGCGAGATTATTACTGACACTGTCCGAAACTGTGGTGGGAGTGGAGTAAGATTTGAATGTTACATGGGTCCTACAGTGTTTTAATCAGCATTTCTGTTGATGAGATGAAACACCATGACCAAAAGCAACTTGCAGAAGAAAGGGTTTATTTTATCTTACACACTGTAGCCCATCATTCAAAGAAGTCTGGGCAGGAACTCAAGGCAGGAGCCTGGAGCAGGAGCTGATGAAGAGGCCAAGCAAGAATGCTGCTTACCGGCTTGCTCATTATGGCTTGCTCAGCCTGCTTTCTTATATAGCCTGGACCACTTCCCTAGTGTTGGCCCCTCCCACATCACCCAAGGGCCAAGAAAATGCCTGGCAGACTTGCCCACAGGCCAATTCTATGGAGGCATTACCTCAACTAAGATCCCTTTTCCCCAGATGATCCTGGCTTGTGTTAAATTGACATAAAACCAGCCAACAGTACACAAATGTATCAGTTTTTTTATTGCCATTTTGTAGGGATTTTTGGTTTGCTTTGGTTTAGTTTAGTTGGAATTTTTTTTTTCGGTCCTGGGAATGAAATTCAGTACCTGAGGTAAACTGGCTAGGCAAGAGGTCTATCACTGGGTTACACCTCCTGCCTTTGTTTACTTTTTACATTGTGTTCTTGCTGTCTCTAAAGTCAAGAATATTCTCCCATTATAAATTCTATACTTTATCCAGGTGTGGTGGTCCATGCCTTTAATCTCAGCACTCTGGAGGCAGAACCAAGCAGACCTCTTTGAGTTTGAGGAAAGCCTAGACTATGTACCAAGATTTTGACCAGACAGGGCTACATAGTGAAGACTTGCCCCTCCCCTCCAAAAAAATCTGTAATTTCCTTTTTCTGTGAGATTATTAATAAAAGTGCAATTTTTTTGTATAGTATTGGGTAAAAATGCAATTATATCCCCCATAGAACTATGGATAACCAACTGCTCCAGCAGTATTTATAAAGCATGTCCATATTTCTGCTATATGGCCTCAATTGCATATCATAGCCATCTAGAAATAATGGAGTTGCTATTCTTTTGTATTGGTTTATCTGCCTGTCAATGATTCATGACACACTGAGTTAATTATTGCATTTGAATAAAGCTTGGTGCTTGATAAATAAATATGTATATTTTCTCTTCTGAGAACATTTTAATTATCACAGATTGATTTTTGTATAAATTCACCACAAAGGGATATAAAATGGGATGTCTATTGAAATTGTATAAAACTTGTACAAATTTGGAGATAATTAAAGTCTTTATCTTAATGAATCATTTGAGTAACATCAGTATCTTTTTATTATCTAGATTTATTTAGTTCTTTCATGAGGCATTAAATTTTTCTTTAGGAAAATTTTGTGCATCTCCTTTAACTTGTAGATGTTTCATGTTTCTGTGACTGTGACTTATCTTAAAAGTTTCACTATCGAATTCTTTAATTACTGATAGTTTATAAAAATACAGTTAATTTTTAATTTTTGTCCCCCCCAAACTCATTAACCTATCCAAATTCTAATAATTTCCTTTAAATCTTTTGTATAAATGATATTTTTGAAAAGGATGGTTTTCTTCCTTGAATACTTCATTCATTTTGTTTTTACTAAATGCTGCTGTTTTTATTTTGCTTTATGACGTCTAATAGATTTTTCTATTATTATTTATTATGTTTAATTAACATTAGTAGTTAATTAAATTAATTAGTAATTAATTAAATTAAAATTAACAATATAATCATTAAATATTATAATTAATATTAAATAAAAGCAATATTAATGCAAAATGATTTTCTGTGATGTTAAAAATAATGCTTTTAGCATCACACATTGGATATACTGGTTGCAGACTTTTGTGTGAATCATCTCTGTCAGGATAAGACTGTCTCCTTCTATTCATAGAAGCCTTTTATCATCTCTGGGTATCAGATATCATTAGTGCTTTTTTCTACTAACATAGAAAATTGTATGGCTTTCTCTCTAAGTACTTAATCCACTAAATGAACTAATAGAGTTGTCTCGTGTGTGTGTGTGTGTGTGTGTGTGTGTGTGTGTGTGTGTGTGTATGATATACCCATGTACCTGTATATGCTCGGCCATGTGTGAGCACATGGGGACCTATGGATATGTCAGATATTTTCTTAGTTGCTTCTCCATCTTCTCCTTCTTCTTCTTTTTTGAGACATGTTGTGTAGTGGGTAGCCATTCGAGCTTTGATCTGGAAGTTCCAACCCCCATTGAGGCTTCGGTAACTGTCATGCCTACAAGGCGGGGCCAAGAGAAGGCCCTGAAGACCCGAGATCTGGATGTGCCTCCTCTCTTGGTTCCTGGACCCTGGACGCTAGAGGTAGACCGAGCAGAGTTCTCCAGAGAACACCGCCGGACAACGCTACGTCTTCCCCCAGACCCTGTGACCTACCTATCCTTTCACTTGTAAGTTACGCCACTTATAAACCTCGCTTTTAACTACGTGGAGTTGCCTTAATAATTTCACCAATAACGTTGTCTTGCTTTACCTAGAGCTCATCCTTTTGTCTAGATGACTGGACACTAAGCCCCTAGGATCCGCCTGGCCGATCCCCAACTACAGGAGTGATGGACATAGACCTCTATGGCAAGCTTTTACAAGGGTGCTAAGGATCCAAACCCAGGCCTTTACTTTTTAATATCAAGCACTTGACCCCCGAGCTATCTCCCCAGCCCCAATTTCCTCATTTGCAAAAGAAATTTGTTTTTCTGTCCTAAACGTAACTTGGTAATATTCAGTTTTTATAAATTTGTGACTTCATTTTGCTTACAGTTTGAGATTTTTATTGCTGTGTTCAAAAGGAAGTCAGTCTGTACTTTTTCTTTATTGTTCTGCCCTTCCATATTTTGATAGGAGTATTAATCTGGCCTTGTTAAATTGGCCGGGGACCATTCCTCCTTCAAGTACCGAGAAAGAGCTAGTGTGTGGTTAAATGGCAATTTCCTGTGTTTTGTCTGCTTAGTAAGATGGTGGCACAATCCTTAGACTGTGATGGGCAGAAATCCAAAATCTAAAACCAGAGAATAGACATTTCAGGAAGATCCTCAAAGGCTTTTGATATACCTGGCCCATGATCACCAGTATGAAATGTGATGTTTATAAACCTCTGAGTATAAGGAAGATAGCGCCACAGCAAACTCTTACCAGGGCAGGAACACTTTTGTAACTCCCTTTTATCTGCTTACCTTGAATACTTCATTGTTTAATTGTTTCTTTTTTTTTCTTGTTTGTTTTGTTTTTGTCTTCTGAGACAGGGCGTCACCGTGTGTCTGTGGCTGGTCTCGAACTTGCTATGCATATCAGGCTGGCCTTGAACACACAGTGATCTGCCTGCCTCTGCCTCTGCCTCCTGAGTGTTGGGATTACAGGTGTGTGCCACCACACCTGGCAGTTTTTGGCACCTCATACCTATTCCACAGAGATGGTCATCCATGACCCAGTAGCATAAGCTCTCCTGAAGGACGGCTGAAAGTTAAGGAATTTTACATTGGTGGGGACAAAATATAGTGTCACTTGCATAGAAAGAGGTCTTGGGACTTGAACGGTTCTAAAGCTTCAGCTAAATATGCTTTAGCTTGGAGCTCAAAGGTCCTTCACAGGCCCATGTCCTAAACGCCTCCCCCAGATTGGTTCTACTAGAAAGTAAATCCTAGTAGGATGTCTTTGGATCATTAGAGTTGTGCCCTGAGAGGAGATGGTGAACTCTCAGCCTATCCTCTCCTCCCTGGCTACGAGTTAAGCAGCTTTGATCCACCGTGTGCTCCCATCACATCATGCCCCCAGACCCCAAAGCAATGGCGCTAACTCGTCCTGGACTGAAGATCCCCAAATGATGAGGCCAAGCAACCTTTCACTCTTGGTAAATCGATCGTCTCGGGTACCTGACCTGGTGAAAGAGAGCCCCTGATGAAGAGGGCAAGTGAAGCCGATGTAAGCCCTCCAGCTCCCTACTCCAGCTCCCTGATGATTTCCAAGTCTGAGAAATGAACGTGTCTATCAGCTTTGCCCACTAATCAGGGTCTGCCGCCAACCATCTGCTATACCCCCAAACCGAAGTGTCAACTAGAGAAGTCCCTACATTTTCAGATCCAAAATCTTAAACGTAGTTTGCTTAGCGAGGTATTGAATCCACGTTTAATTTTAAACTCAAAGCTACTCGATTAGCTATCTATAGTGATACATTTCGAGATCTGAAATTATGAAATTATTTTGCATTTAAATCATATTCATAGACAGCTAAAGATTCCCAGGTATCCTGAAAACCAATAAGATTCTCAGGCAATACCATTGTTAATTAAATGCCACAATGTAGCATTTGGCATTGGAAGTAGAAGAATTTTGTCTTCATTTTCTAGTAAATATTCTTGCATTGCATACTAGCCTTCAATGATTCTCAGTATCTTCTCCTACATAGCATGTATAACTATACCTATCTCACAAATCATTGTAAAATTTAATGGCTTAACTCAGCCCATCTCATTACAAGCTTTTTAAACAGTTGTTTTTGTTGAATCTTTACAACTTTATGCTATATTTAATCAATGCAATATACATCACTTTATAATTTATAACAGTATTTATTTACGTGTAATGATTTTTATCTTCAACCTATGAGACGTTATTTTTATTATCTTTCAGGTTAAGAAACTAATGTTGAAACAGATTGCTAACAGATAGATTTAAGTACCCACAAGGCAAAGGACATGGAAGGAAGCTCAAATATTTTGACTGCATATATGAAATTATTTTGCATTTAAATCATATTAATTTTATTTGTAACATATACATACTTTATCTTTAACCAGATACACTTGGTGTATTTAGAACATACACATAAATCACACACCATCAAAGGGGTGTCATGGATGAAATATGCTTCTATATAGTAATGTTTATAAAGTTTATATTCTTCTGTTCATTATTTTAGCTATTGCAACATTCCAAAGTACAATTTTATAATAACAATATTACATGCTATATTCATTATGCTCTGAGTAAATATCTGTATTCTCGGCTTCATGTAACCATTGGGTAAGATTCATTCTTTCTATCTACAACATTTAAATTACACTTAATTGCATTTGCCTGGATCCCATATTTATTACTATCTTTATGCTGGATTCATCTGTACTGTTTCTCAGTGACAGCTCAAAGCAGAAATACTTTTCAAAAATTAGCAAGCACTTATATAGGCTAAAAGTCTTTGTATTATGTATTCTTAGACTCTTCAGGATTGATTTGGTTGGAAAGCTGTTCATGGTGATCAAATGCCACATGGATGTCATTGAACGAATATACCCATGTCACAACTATGACCAATCAAATAGACTAAAATAGCAAACTGAAAGTAAAACGTTGAGTCAATCAAAGGATTTAGGTCCACTCCCCACATAATTGACTGTTTGTTGTGTTGTCTTATAAACACAGTCTCCATTTATTCCATTGTGCTGATGGGGTTGACATGAGTAAAACTTAATTTAAAATCTAAGAAAGGCTGAGAGTTTCTTTTGACAGCCATTGGAAGTCTGACAGCTCTCCCTCCATCCCTACTTTTGTGCCGGGGCCTCTTTGTGGTTTTGACTCCCTGACAATTGGAAGAAATTCGAGCAGAAATTCCTCCGGCTGTCATTTCTTCTCTATTACAACTAATCTGCTGGCAATTTCATTTGGCTTAAAAGTAGGCAAGGCTCAAAATGAGTATCGCTTGTTCCCCAACTGCTTAACACCATTGCTTCACTATGTCATTGGAAAATTATGTCGGTTATGTTGGAGTAAGAAGTAACCCTCTTGAAGAGAAACATTTCCTAATCCCTGTTTCAATAATATGAAAACACCAGAGGTTTCATGGAGAACTCAATTTAAAAAAAAAATCTGACTCAAAATTTCCCATGTTAAATATTTTTTCTTTGCCAATAAAGAATCTGTTCTGTAGTTTGCATTATTTCCAATACCTAAGTTTTGCCTTTAAAAAATGTAGGGCCATAAGTGGATATCACACATTGATCCAAATGATATCTTAAATACAGAATCTTTAATTTCTTGTTAAGAGTTTTCTTTTAGAGTTAAGCTACATAAAAAGTAACAATCACTTGGGCATTATTATTTAATATTGTTATTATATATTAGGTTAGTTTATAGGTGCATGAGAAAATCATATTGAGAAACAGTTTTAGAAGGTGCCTTTATGGAAAAGTGGTATTCAATGAGTTCTCAGGGATCAACTGAATGCACATCAAACTCTTAGTCCTGCCCAAGTTTGCTCATACCAGGGTCCTCTGCCTGACACCAGGACACCCATAATTGAAAGTTAAGATTACATTGCCTCTAAATTAATGGATTCTTGGTATTGTATATAGCTACAAACTTTTTTTGAAAAAGGTTTATTTACTTTTATTTTCTGTGTAGGATTGTTTTGCCTATTATATATATATATATATATATATATATATATATATATATATATATTGTGTGTGTGTGTGTGTGTGTGTGTGTGTGTGTGTGTGTGTGTGTGTGTGTGTACCACATGTATACAGTTGCCTGTGGATGCCAGAAGAGGGCATAGATCCCCTGGAATGGATATTACAGATGATTGTTAGCCACTTTGCGAATACTGGGAATTGAACCTGGTCTTCTGAAAGAACAACCAGTGATCTTAGCTGCTGAGCCATCTCTCCAGATCTTTTAAACTAAAAAGAGTACATATATCTAATCTGAGTATGTAAATTGGGGAATGCATACTGATTGTGACTTGTTCACAGTCACGCATCAAAAGCAAATCCAGGATCAAAATCCAAATCTCAAAAGGTGGGTGTATTTTTCTCTCAGTAACCAGTGTCAAGACAGGTGATGTCTCTTTCAAAAGTGACCCCTTTCTTTTTTTGACTGTGTGATAAGATACCAAAAAATGAAATGTTTTGTTGTTGATGCTGACTCATCTTTATGAGTGTGTTCTAAAAAGTGACAACCCTAGGGTATGGTGATGCAGGTCTGCGTTACCAGTGCCCAGGGAGGGCACAAGCAGCAGGATCTAGAGTTTGATGGCTACACAAGGAGATTGTGTTTTAAAACCAACCAACAAGCTGGGTGGTGGTGGTGGTGGTGGTGGTGGTGGTGGTGGTGGTGGTGGAGCACACCTTTAATCCCACCACTCAAGAGGCAGGAGCAGGTGGATCTCTGTGAGTTCAAGGCCAGCCTGGTCTACAGAGCAAGATTCAGGACAGGCACCAAAACTACACAGAGAAACCCTGTCTCAGAAACAAACAAACAAAAAGAACAACAACAACAACAACAAAAACACTCAACCAAGAAAATGGTAGCTCTAAGCTGGATGTGATAGGGCACACCTTTAATCCTAGCACCCAGGAAGCAGAGGCAAGCAGATCTCTGTGTATTCAAGGCTAGACTAGTCCACATAGAGAGTTTCAGGCTAGCCAGCGATATATAATGAATCCCTGTTTAAAAAAAATGTTGGCCTTCACTGTGTTATTGTCAGTGGGCCCCAGGGACCACCTATAATTCATTAGAAATTTAGAATAGATAAGGCTCAGATGGTCTTTGACTTAAAATAGTTCAATTAAGACTTTTCGGCTTTACGATGATGAGAAAATCACACACTTCATTGGAGACAATGCTTCCAGTTTCGGAGTTTAATCTTTCCCCAGGTTAATGATGTGCAGTGAGACATGCTCTCAAGATGCTGAGCATCCACAGAGAACCACAGTTTCCACTCAACCATGAGTTCACACAGGGAAGCCATCAACACTCCACAGTGTGTTATTACTAAGCTCTGATATTCAACAGGTTGTTTATTAAAGACATGTTGAGGCAGGCTATGTTTAACTTTCTGATGACATAACTTTATCACAAGTATCTGCCTTTGTAAGCAAGTCACCCCCTGCTCAGCCCTGATATCTTTTTTATCTGAACACTGGATTTCCTGTCTGCTCAAATCATCTCTTCGTGTCTACGGAAACAGAGGCTACACAGGATTCGAAAGTTTTAGTAAGAACTAAACTGAAAAGACCAACAGTTGACAAGGAGCTGAATGGCATGACTATTAAATGGCCATGATATAAACTATGCATATCCAATTGCCTGGCACCATACTGTTCTGGGAGTGGTCCAGAGCCAAAGACGGGATGCTTGAAGGGATGGGGGATATAAAACAATTCCTAAGAGAGTGTTGCAAAAAAGAAATGAAATTTTATCCTCTACCTTGGCAAGCAAAGAGAGATGGTCAAGAACAGTAACTTCAAGAAAAGAACCAGTCGTTGACTAGAGGTGAGCACTTTGTACTTCAAGTTTGAAAAGTGGATGCCAGGAGACCTTGCTTTATAGCTAGTAGGCTTGAGGGAGCTGTCATCATCCTGTTTGGGAAAGTTTCTCCACCCTCTGTGTTAATCCCTATAGGCAGTCCCAAGGCCAATGCAGAGTTAACTTCGTTCCAAATGCAGCAAGAACAGCCAAAAGAAAACATGTGATACTGGAAACAGTTTTAACATCCCAGAGAGTGAGAGGAAATGGGCAAGCGTGAGGAAAATAGATATCGATATCTCTGTGGAATTTGTCAACATCAAAAATTAAAGTCTTAAATCAGATGGTCTTGACTGTGGGCTCTCTGTCCCTGACCTGTACTTGTAAGTAGTGTATTTGGAATATTTGGAGAGTGCTTGGAAGGCAAAGGAACGTGGGTCCAGAAAATGTCTCCTGACCTGATAATGTTCCCTGATTAGGTATTCTGAACTGAAACAAACTACAAAGCATTTGCCTAAAAGTTTAACAATGTAATACGTTTACCAAAGCACCGTCAAAAACTATCACCCGGACTTGAAGCTTTTTTGACATTGTGACATGTTAGAGGAAAGTTCTTTTCAAAAACTACTGTGATAAATTTCCAAAATTATTCAGGCATGTGCTCCATATCAAAGCAAGTGGAAATGGGGGACATTCCTTATAAGAAACTGTTAGTCCTTCCTTGATGTAGGGAAACGAGTCAGACTAACCAACGCCAGCTTGCGGTGTTCCTCATTTAAGAGGCTACCATGTAACAGAAAGCTGACTTGGCAGGCCCCTCAGGCCTTGTTCTGGGTTCAATAATTTGTCAGGTCAGTCAGCATTCTTAGACTCTAATTCTGGCTCTTTCTACCATGTATGTTTTGGTTCGAGACAGAAAGTATAAAATATACAAAAATTCAAATCCATACCTTACTGCTGAAAAAGAAAAGGGCCGCTCTGAAAAATATATACCCCATTTTGATTAATGGTTACTTAGTAGCATTGTCGTCATATCAAATAATTATTTTTTTAAAAAAAGCTATAAAAATCCCAGAAGTTGAAATGAAAGTTTTTCTGGATTGTTATCCTAAGCAAGTATACACCCAGATTGTCTGTGTCATAGCTATGGAAGAACTCACAGGAAGTGAGTATTATGCTCAGTTCAAAACATTTTTGGATGTTGACACATGAGCAACATGAGATAATATTTATAGCTCTCTAGTGGTGGGGGGACTGTATGAGTTGGCTTTAATCAAGCAATGCCTGCCCAATTCTTTTTTCATCTCCAAGGCTTCTTCAGTGCTTACATACACAGTTTTAACTTAGATTCAAAATAGATTCTCAGATGAAAAAAAGATAGATTTTTTTTTTTTTGTACAATTGTATAAGTTGTATTCGGCTAAAGATAAAATGTAAACCTTTTTACAAGCAGAAAAAAAAAAAACCAGATACAGGTGTAGTTTGGGATAGTTTTACCCCTAAAACTGCAGTGAAATACTGCCCCACAGGGGGTTACTAAGCATATTGAGTTACTAGTCTATGAAGTATTTTCCCCGAGATGGCCAAAGTATATGGGAGCTCTTAGGTCTGTGTTGAAATATGTATGACATTACAGCACTTTGAAAACAGTGTGATTGATCCATAGCTCAATGGGCCATGAGGGAGAGTCACATTCAGAATGATTAATGGAGGAAGGGCAGAACTCAGGGAGTGTCAGGACAGAAAAGCCACAATCCTTCAGGGTAGCCATTTTCTCTGGTTCTTCTATGAAATGGACTAAAGTATATCGAATCCTCTTTCCTTCCCCAAGTTTTATATCTAATAATAGACATGACATTCTATTTACTGTGCTGACACACACACACACACACACACACACACACACACACACACACACACACACATATATATGTGGTAGTACAAATATCCAGAAGAAGTAGTGGTAGCATCCTTTTTCTGGACGGAAATAGGGAGAATTATTTTAATCTTGAAACAATAAACCTTAAAAAATATTCATGTATATATTGGCATAAGGTATAAGGTTTCTCAGTGAGGACCTGTAGTTTTCAGCTCAACGGAATGTATGGCTCACGTGTTATTTGCTAAGTAAGTGACTGGATAACTGAATGTTAAATTAGGTTTTGTTGCTATAACAAGCAAATGAACTGGCCGATTCAAGATTTGATTCTGGTCAGTAATGCAGTCTGTTGTCCAAAGTGTGACTCTGTGATGACCCTGGTGATGCCTTAATGCCACCAGCAGAGTCTTCCATTGATGCAGTAGGGCCTCAGAACACATGGACCAGGCTGCTCTGATGCCGGAAGCTTTTTCCCTATGAATGAGAAGGGGCTGAAAGTAAATGATCAGTAGACTTGTTCTCTGTTTCTCATCTCCAACCATAATATTTGGCATTGGGGGGATGTTTAAAAAACAATAGCTCTTTTAGATTCAAACATGTGAAGAGCACCCGATGATAAAAGAAATTTTGTTAGCTTCACTTCACATTTCAAAAGGTTGCATATATTTACTAATATCAGAGCTTCAGGAGGGGTCATGAAAATTAAGTATCTAGGTTGGAATGTGCTGATGGACAAATCATCAGGGACTTACAAATCAACAGAGTAATAGGGATCTTCAGAATTCGGACAAGAGATTCAAGAAACCACCTAGAGGAACAGAACAGTAAATCTGTAGAGTCACTTTGAAGAAATGTATCTTGGCAATACATATTAGAATCCAGACAACATTATCTCTGAAACTTTTTCTGCTAAGGAAATAGTTCAAAGAAGAAAAAGATTCTATTTGCAAAAGGAGTGTATGGCAGTGAGCCTGGCCCACACTTATAAGAATGTGGGAAGGTCTATAATATTCACTGTTGGGAAGCAGACAAATAAGATCACAATGCTTGAGAGGATATTACTAGGAAGCCCTGAAAATCATACATGTGGAAACTAGAGAGCGATGTAAAAAATATTAAATGAAAACAGGAAATATCTCCTGCTGTGGATATCGCTCTGTATAAATAAAATGCTGATTGGCCAGTAGCCAGGCAGGAAGTATAGGCAGGACAAGCAGAAAAGAGAATTCTGGGAACAGAATGGCTGAGAGAGGAGACACTGCCAGCCGCTGTCATGAGTACCAACATGTAAGATACTGGTAAGCCATGAGCCATGTGGCAAGGTATAGATTTATAGAAATGGGTTAAATTAAGATAAAAGAACTAGATAACAAGAAGACTGCCACAGCCATACAGTTTGTAAACAATATAAGACTCTGTGTGTTTACACACAGAGACTTACATTGTTGGGTCTGAGCGCTGCTGGACTGGCAGGAGAAAGAGATTTGTCCTAACTGTAGGCCAGGCAGGACTGGAGAAAACTCCAGCTACAGTCTCCATGCACTATGATTACAATATGTGATATGTGTTTATTTATGGATGTGAGAGTGTAGAGCAGAAAAAAAAACATAGAAACAGGTGTCTTTAAATGGAGACGTTTCATGCTAACACTCAGAGTTATAAATGGATGGTTATAACACTAAATGAATACAAATACCTTATTCTAAACCTATGAGCATTTTCAACTTGAGACTTGGAGAAGAGCAGGAAACAAACCTAAAAATGATCCTTAAAGCTACATCTTCATTTCTTCATATAATCTCTCTAGGATCCTTCATGTTGTTTATTAAAAGCACCATGTATTGATTGCAGATGATACACACATAAAAGAAAAAAAAAAGAGAGTAATGCTTCTTCCCCTCAGCCTTTCACTTGATATTTACTTTTATTTTTATTTCACTTGGTATTTCTTTTGTATTTATTATATGACCTTTCTTTTATTCTCTTTCTAGTTTACAAAAGAAAAACTTCTACCATGACGACCATGGTTACTTCATACCAAGCAATCTGAATTTTTAAGCAAACTCCTTTTGTTAAAGTTTTTTTCTTTTTCTATGACTCGTTGTTTGGCCAACAGCTGCTACCATTTTTTTTTTTTTTTAAATTAGGACCAGTTTCAGCACGATTTCAGCAAATACCACAGAGCAGATAAGAGAGTTATGCAATCCAGCGTTATAGGAGCATGAAAGCTGAGACTCAGGGAAGCAATTGATTGAAAATTACATAGCTCTTAGGTGACAAGTCTGGGAAACAGAAGTTCAGGCGAGCTCTTCATCCAACACCAACATGTCTGTTACAAGCAGGACCCGGCTTTCAAAGGGTAATTCAAAGGCAGACGCCAAGAACAGGCTTGAATTTCATGGCTTCCTAGTAATATTCTGTCAAGCATTGTGATCTTATCAGGCTTCAGACCCACACTTGCCCATCACACCCTTGACATCATGCTTTATGAATCCCTCTCTAGTGTGTGGGATTGGCCCAGCAGGCTCTGTCACCGAGTGTACCAGCCCAGGTAGTCTACAGCTGCTCTAGTTCCTAACCCCATCCTCCATCTCTCCACCCCCTGCCTTACATCCTCTACCCCATGAGGCTTTTCAATTTGATGCCCCTAAGTGCTGCTGTGCTCCCATTAGAAAGTTGTTTCTGGGATGGGCTCTCATTGGATGGACTCTGGGAGCATTTCTGCTGGCCAGAGTGACATCTATTTCAGAGGATCACAAACGCTAAAGGCAATTCTGGATACCAGCTCGTGTTTCTTAGAAAGCCATTCTGGTTTTAGGATCGATAATTTCATGTGACATTAATTTTTAGAGAAACCTATTATCAAAACAAGTGAAATATGAAGTGGGAATTCCTGAAATAATAGTTGAGATCCCTTTGGCTGTCATGATATTACACTCTGTCCTTTCTGTATTTCTGTTTTCTTTGACTACACAGTTCTCTTCCTTTGTAATTAAATAAGGCTACTTTCTTTATATTTGGGGCAGCTGAAGAGTATGCGCCAACAACAGCGTGACTCTGATGGAGGCCACGGTGTGAAGGGAATTGCCAAAGCTAGAAGGAAAAATCACACGGTGGATGGGAAGCCAGAGGGAGAAAAGGGGCCAAGCGTATTACTTCATAACAACTTTATCTTGGGAATTAATTTATGGTCTCACAAAATCCCCCTTAGTCACCTCCAATGGTGCTGCTTCCCATGACCTATGCAACTTCCCCTTTCAGGGTCCCATACCCCTAAGCAGCCCCACTCTGGGACCAAACTTCCCCCATGGGAACCTTTGGGGTATAAAGCAAATTCAGCTGAATAACCACCAGGTGTGCCTTAGCCAGATTTGTACCAGAGAGATCAAGTATTGCCTTAACTTTGTCCTGCCACTGAAAAAGAAATAATGAAGAACTTTCTACTCTCTCAGCTGGGTGGGCCTGTGTTAGAATCCTAACCTAGACTCATCCAGTCACATCAATCTCATTGCAACCACCAATGTCCTTGTTTATAAATATATCACATGAACATCTAACTCAGAGCCTATAAAATGAATTGTCCGGCATGTTACCAGCACACACTGATGCTCAGAAAATGGCTAATGTTACAAAATGAAATGAGATAAATATCATTTATTTTCCCACCTCGATAACAGCTACTGTTCAACATTTTCAATCCTGCCCTCTCTCCACCCCAAAGCCCCTAGCCTCCTCTCTTCTCTGTGTCCTTCACCACATGCATTCCTCACCCTGAGAGGGTGCCACTTTCTGCTCTCTGTGTTTCCACTCCAATACTGCTAATTACAGTATTATGCTGGCAGCTACTACATAATCTGTGCCCTCTGACCTCAGCCCGCTGTGTTCTCTCTGCAGCGGTTTATTCTCCCCTAGGTGGAAATCTCCATAATAGCTATCCAAGATTTCCATATGATTAAGGAAGCCCAGGGCTGACCCATCTTCTTCACTGGCAACAGATGACCTATCTTCCTATAACAAAGGTCATCACCCTTTCTCCCTTGAAAATCATTATCTACTCTCCTACACAAAACAAGATCATGATTGTGACTTTGGCTTTGCCTTGTTCCTTTATGAGACTTAACATTTCAACTAACCGGAATAAGATGCCCAATTGCCCGTGCTACATGGCACATACTTTACGACCTGTTTTCTAATGTCATTCTCTAATCTTTTCTGCCCATCCTTCAGTAGCCCGTTTAAAATTCCGTATGCTCCAGAGAGCTTTCTATGATTATTCCACCTCACTTTTCTTTAGAAACATGGCTCTCTGCTTTATTTTTAGGATGCATTCCACATTTTATTAGGTCATTTGTCTGCATTTTTACGTCCTCCCAGGGCATGAGCCCCGTAAGAGAACATAAGCAGGAGTTACACGTTTATAGATTCTGAGGAAACCATTGTTGATATAATCCATCACCAGAGACCAGGGCAGGTTTAGAGGACCCTATCTGCCCTTTTCTCTGTCTTTGAAGTTTCTTTGAAGTGGAAGAAACCTCTACTCAGAGGAAGTGTCCCCAGAGAGACAGGTCAGAGAGGGGCGGGCCCTGTGTGCTCCAGCAGGAATCTCTGAACTCCGAAGACAGCAGTACACTTAAAAGGGGGCCTATGAAGTTTGCTTTCTCCTGTTGCTAAATGATGCCATGGCCCTGTGACTTTCTCTGGGGTGAACAGTCACTTCAGTACCAATCTCCAGGTTTAGCAGATTTTGACAGTGATTGGTAATTTACCAATCACCAATGGGCATTTATGTCCTTTGTGTTACAGAGTTCAAGTTACAGCACATGGGGTCAGGGGTGGGGTGGGTGGCATCAGAAGCCAGGATAAAATGAACATTTACAATGTGTATCTGTATCTGGGCATAACTGGGTAACTAAGGGTGTATTTTCACCTCCATACCACTGCCTACTTCTAGGGAATGTATTTTTTCAGCCCTCCACAAAATCTAAATGTAATTCATGGAGTTCCATTTGCTATTAGTGTTATCTTATACCCCAGTGTGGGACTAAACCTTGGTATAACAATAGGCCCTATAAGTTCTGTAACAAAATACTTGACATGTCGGGTCACTGAGTGTGTGTTCCTTAGACGTGATGCTCACCCTCAACAGTTTTCAGAAACTTTGTTCTGTGTGAAATGGTCTAGACCTGAATCCTGAAAGATGCCTTACTCCTCTCTCTATGAAACAGTGACATCTGCTGCTCAGTAGAGCTAGTCCTGGGGGCTTGAAAGCCAGCAGATTCCTTTGCTGTTGGCCTTGGGAGCTGCCTGACAGGGTCTCATCTACCGCCCCACATGCAGAGACTCCTCACCCTGATGCCTGGAAAACTTCTCCACAAGCTGGAGCCTTCTCCTTCTGAATTAGTCCCTTTCTTCTACAATCATTCTATTCAATACCACTTCCTCTCCCAAGCTCAAATTGTTTCCTTTGGACTGGTAACTTGCTCTTGGTTTTATACGTGGAGTCATGTACAAGTGGTTCTGTCCCCATGTGACAGTTCTGTAGACAAAAAGATGTAGCACCCTTTCACGGGGTTTTCTGTTTCTACTAAATGCCTTTACTTCCTCCAACCACCTGGATATTATCTCAGACCATCTGTCACATCTCTCCTCTATTCTGTGTATGTCCCTACTGGTTCATACATACAGGCTAGGGGTGGAGAAAATGAATGGCATGAAAGATTCATCTGTTAAATAAAATAATGTAGGTATCTAAACATTGATATCATGTAGACGAAAATAGAATGGGAGAAAGTAAACCTGGGTCACCGGGTAATATGGGAATCACCCCACCACTCTACACCATTATTTTCTGAAATAGAAAAATGCATTTTAAAATAACAACCACCTTTTGATCTGCTCTGAGACTTAATGAAGTTCAATAAGGCTTTTTATGGCGAAAACAGCATTTTCCCCAGCTGCTCGCTGAGTACTCAATTAGCAGAAGCCTCCTATTGTAACCAGTGCTGCTAAACTAGGCAAACAAATACAAGAAACGATGCAGCAACATGAGAAGCGAGAAGAGATAGAAACGTAGGAATGCATGTGTTTTAAATTAACTACGAAACATCGTTTCTTCATGTCTAGGCCAATTTTATGCAGAGCTCTGTGTGCTGTACTCAGATCCAGTGTTGGACATAAAAAAGGAGATTAGTGTTTACTGGATGAATGAACTTCATATAGATCAAAATATACATACTATGCTGGAAGAAAGCATCAGAAAGTTAGTATTACAGTGACATTTCCTGTATGAAACATGATATAAAAAGCCCCAATATAACAGATGGTAAGCCATGCTTACCTTCCACGGTACATTTAATAGCCTGAAAGAAATTATGCTCCCAGCAATTTTCATTCATTTGGAAGCTGTTGGCTCCCTGTTTTATGCATATGTAAAGTCCTCTTCTATGTAAACATCGTCAGCATGCATTTATTTTTAGTGACCAACTATGTTTAAGTTTAAGGGTCTGTATTAAGAACATAAGTGTAAATCATCATTTCTTCTCTGGAAGACTTTATGATACAGTCAAACAATTAAAGGACAAAAAATGATTGCTAAAAATATGAAAGAATGGTACAGATACTAGTAGCCAAAACACTCTAGGAAATGCCTCACATTATAGTTAATGATCAATGAAAGCCTTTTCTGTTATATGTGACTCAAGCCAGGCATTTTTGGAAGCCATTATTCCTTTTCCAATTTGATCAAAATACCTAAAAATAGGAAAGAAAAAACACAGAGAAGCCTGAATGTATTTGAATGAACTTTGAGACAGTTTATACTGCAGTTGCCAAACACATGGCATTTAGAGAATTAGAGTTTTCTGGTTGAGGAAAATACGCTGAATTCTGGAGTGTGCTGGGACCTTCAATCAATGATGGCATTTTTTTCTGTTGATTGGCTTCTCAGAGTAACCTTTCTTTGCTCGATTTCATAATTTGCATAATGAAGAGAGGAGTAACTTTGCAGTCTAAATAATAGAATTGTCATGAGAATAATATGAAATAATTGAAAAGAAAGCCCTTTGAACATGTTGCTATGCAAATGCCAGTCACATCACATTGTTAGGGGCAATCCATTCTTATGCCTCTCCAAAGAGGCCATATGCGAACAGGCTGAATCTCTCCTCTGCGGTTTAATTGTGCAGTGTTATTATGGATGCTGAATTTGAATGACTAGTACATTTATACCCAGAGAGGAGCTTGTCACTGAGCTTCCTGGAATTCTGTCACAGGTCTCTTATTTTTAGAAATGGACTTTTTGTAAAGAGGAATGAGTGGGTTTCTAGGGCTACCCCCCGAAGTGCTGCTTTCGTAGTATCTGATGGGAGGGAGACATTAGTGTGGTAGAATATTATTTTAAGGTGTGTTACTTTTGTTTATGCTCTGGAACATTTGTTTAATGGTGCAAAGCCATGTTAACATTTGTTTGATTATTAAAAAAAAAAAAAAAATTAAGCTGCAGTCAGGAGGCAGAGTCAGCAAGTAGCTGACAGGAAGTGTTAGGGAGGAACCAGGTGGAGAATCTGGCTTTTAAGTGGGGACTAAGGAGAAGGAGGCCTGGCTTTTGGGGAGGTGTGAGCAAGGAAAGAAGGTGAGCGACTTGCTAGTCAGCCTCTCTGAGAGAGCAGAATTCCACCTCAACCTCTGAATCTTGAGTTCCTTAGAGGGACAGAGATTGACGTAAGTTCCCTTCAAAGCTTTGAAAGAGTCGCAGCCTGGGCGAACAGAATCTCCTCAGGCTGCAGTCCTTGAGGTTCAACCCCTCCTGGCGGCAGGGGAGTTGCAATTACTGGTTAGGACAGCCATCGCTTAAAAGGCTGCCACAGTTATAAAGAAAAACAACACATTAGCTCTGTCTCCAACCATCTATCTACACTCTACCCTAGGGCACTCTGGGACATCAGTCAGCCTCGGCTTAGGCTATGATCTCTCTTCAACTAAGAAAACTAAACCTCTCCAGGTGTCTCCTGACCCCAAACTAATGGCCTTATCTACACAGCATGCCATGTATCACAACTCAATGTCCCCCAAGGCCACAATTTTAGCCTAAAATCAGAACTCAGATCCCAGGCTGGGGTCATCAAGACACCTCTCTCAGAGGCAATGTTTACACAATAAATACAATCTTAAGATCACTCAAAGTATACTTATGCAGAGTACATTTTCTTTTCTGATTATTTTTAAAACTCAATCTGAAGGACCTTTCTGTTTCGAAATACTGTGTTTAAGGTGTTTTGTTAAGAGGCCATGGTTGTCAAGGCCACTCCCCGGTTGCTGGTAGTTCTATTCTGGTAGTACTTGCGCTGTGAATGTTGGTGTGGTCTCTATTCTGTTAGTACTTGCACCGTGAATGTTGGTATGGTCATCATACAGAAGTTGCTTTTCCTTTGTAGCACACAGCCTTGGTAGCACTTTAAGCTTTTCGCTTGATGTCTCCTATTATCATACTCCTTCCTTATACTCCAAAAATATTCCCAAGGTTTTCAAGAGCTCACATTCTCCAAATAGAAGCTAGCTGACTTCATCCTTTTTGTTTGTTTAGGTATTTTTCATGACTGACAAAATTGGACATTACACAACTATGTTCTTCTAATAGATGTTATTGGACAATAAGGTGCTTTTCCATTTTAAAATTCCATGCATTCAAAGGATATTGAGACGATAAATAAATGATAGCTACAAACTATAAAATTGAAAGTATAGATAACTATTTTAAAGTAAAGTGTGTGTATATATACACACATATATAAATTTATTTATTTGTTTGTTTGTTTATTTATTTATTTATTTGTTTATTTATTTATAGACAGAGCCTCATTATGTCACCCTAGCTGGCCCAGAATTCAATATGTAAACCAGGCTGGCCTCAACTTACAGACATCTACTTGCCTCTTGCCTCCCCAGTGTCAGGATTAAAGGTATATACTTACCCCACCCCCCCGCGGGGGCCCCCCCCCCGTGTGTGTGTGTGTGTGTGTGTGTGTGTGTGTGTGTGTGTGTGTGTGTGTGTGTATTGCTTGAGATCAAATCCAGGGCCTTGCACATGACTGCAAAGTATAACACCTAAAACATGATTGCAGATACTCAAGATATAGTTCATTGGGTAGAGCCTTTATGGCACCACTGTGAGGACCTGAGTTCAGACCCCAGGACCTACATTAAAAACCTGGGTGTGGCACCATCACAGTGAGAGGTGGAAAATGAAGAATAATTGGGGGTTGCTGACTACCAGCCTAATTCTAAATTCAGTGAGAGACATCCTGTGACCCCTGTGTGGACTCATACACACACACACACATACACACACACACACACACACACACACACACACACACAGTGTCTTAGCATTTCTTCTGCTATGATAAAATGCCAACAAAAGTAGGTTACGGAAGAAAGCATTTATTGCATCTTACAACTCCCGCATTACACTCCATATGAGAAAAGTCAGGGCAGAGACTCGAGGCAGGAACCTGGGGGCAGAGTCTGGGAAGCAAAAGCCATGGAAGAATACTGCTTACTGGCTTGCTCCTCCTGGCTTGCTTGGTTTTCTTATACACCTGCCAAGGGTGGCACTGCCCACAGGTTTTCTTATACCCTGCCACACCTCTCATTAATCAAGAAAATGCCATACAGACTTGCCAACAAGACGATACAGTGGGGACATTGTCTCCATTTAGCTTCCTTTTCCCAGATAACTCTAACTTGTGTCAAAGTGACAAAATCCAAGCAAGAAAATCCCATCTAGTACAGTGGGTATAGACCACACACCTATACATACATACACATTCACGCATGTGTGCATACACACACGAGAGAGAGAGAGAGAGAGAGAGAGAGAGAATGGTCAAAGATAAAATAAATATTTTTTCTCTATTGCTAAGCTCAAATTATCCAAGAAAAGATACAATATGCTACCCATTTTACTAGGTGATATTCAATGGGTGTAATAATTATAATAGCCCAAGGCATATTTCCTATGTGGTGTCTCTGAGTCTCTCTCTCTTATGTTCTGAAGCACATGCCACTTTAATTATCTCTCAGGTGTATACTGCTAGGCCTTCATTTCACTAAGTTAAACGGTGGCCCAATCTGTTGTGGCCAGACTTACAGTTAGAATCCATAGTAACAAATGGTCTTTGAGTAATTTTTTAAATAAGTGCAAGTTAACGAATAAAGAGTGATTGCATGGTTAAGCAAGTCATAAGGCGGGAGTTTGTGCAGCAGTGTGACCTATAATGTCACTGTCAACACTCTATACTTCTAATTTCATGGAACAGATGAAACTGGAGGGCAGGTGGAGTCATTTCATTTTAAAAATGATACTTATGTCACATGTTGCAACAAAAGTTCTCAAATTCAACTAAAAATTCTCTGCATTTTCAATGTTCTCACTTGCTGATATCCACATGAAAATAAAATCCATATGTGTTTTATTACATCTATATTGTGGAGGATATAATCCTAGATGATTTCCCATTTGGATAAAGCAGATTGTTACATTCAAATGAGGATTTGGGTCAAAAAGCTCATAGCCCAATTTTAAAAAAAAAAAAATGACTCAACCAATGTCTCTTTCTTCTCATCAGCATTTTCAAAATCTGCTATGTGAGAAACTCTATGTACAACAACAGCAATTAAAATCATAGACATTGACAATGTCTTGGGCTGTTAATTTCAGTATCTCTCTTCTGGAAGGACAGTTACGAAGATGGGTCAAAAATGAAGTAGCATTCAGGTAAGTAGGCAAGATCCTAAAGGTTTTATTTTATTTTTTTTAAACAACAAAAAGTTTTTATTTAGGTCTGTGTATTACATAAAAAGTTGTTGAATTTTAGCTAAGCAAATATTACTCAGCTTGATAATAATTAAATTCAGTGCTAGATTCTTGCCCCAAATCAAAACCAAGGACATTTATTAGTTTTCTGTTGAGTAAGAAATTATTGTGTATGTAGTGGCTCTACCCAACGAACATTAATTACCCAAAGTTTCTGGGAATCAGGCGTCTTTGAAAGGCATCAGGAAAGAATGTAGGGCTGGTTTCTTCTGAATGCTCAACCATTTTGCAAATGGTTCTGGACAGGAACCATTTGTGAATTCACTTAGGAATTGCTGTAAATCAGCTCTTGTGTTGTTCAGACACAAGGCCTCATCTTGCTGTCTGTCTGAAGGAGAATGCTGAAGGCTAATACAGAGACCATCTAAGTTCATTGCCACACGACTCTTGTGATATCACTGCCTTCTCCATAGACAGCAGCAAGCAAAATGAAGACAGAATCATATGCACACCATCATGTACATCCCGTTATTTTATTTTATTTTATTTTATTTTCCCAGAGCTGAGGCAAGCACTCTACCGCTGAGCTAAATCCCCAACCCCCTAGGGTTTTATTTTGATCAATTGATATGGATAATTTAGTGGGGGTAATTATAATTTTAGTTTATTTAGATTTTGAGTTTGGGGAGCCATTCTCATGATACTGAGCCAACTTATGGTGATATTTTATTTGTATTAAAATGTTATTTGTATGTTAATAAATAAAGTTGCCCAGGGGTCAGAGCTATTAGCAAGCCATAAGAAAGCAGGGCAGTGGTGGTGTACGCTTGTAATCCTAGCACTTGGTAGGCAGAGCTAGGTAAGTCTCTATGTGTTCAGGGATACAGCCAGTATTGGATACACACGCCTTTAATCTCAATACCAATCATAGAAAACCTGGAGGTGTATACAGACAGGCTGTGACGAGGCGGTCATGTGGTTGGGTTTACAACTAATGAGAAGGCAGAACAGAAACACTATAAAAAACAGACACACAGGAAGTAGCTCTAGTTTGGAGAGATAGGACCACCACAGGAGGAAGGGTAAAGTTTTAGCTCTTAGCTCTGACCTCTTGGCTTTCTTTTTTGCATTGGTTCTGTGTTTCTTATTTAATAAGATGGTTGGTTACATCTACACCAACTGGCCATTTTTCTTTAAAACTAGACTTCCGGCCTTTGCACAGTCTACTGTACACTAGTTGAAAGGATTTCCCCCACAGTGTGACAAAGATGGCCATGAGTGTTTCTCACACCTGTTAGCCCATTATATTTTTTATGGATTCCACGTCAAATATAATTTACTACTAAATTTTGTCTAAAGAAAACTGGTCAAATCCTAAGGAGGCTGAGAAAAGCTATCAAAGCACATCTAAGTTGAGTTAGACATTTGCATGAAAATGAATACATTAGCAAAAAGAAAGAAAAAAATCATGAGAACTCTGGAAGGGAGACTATGCAAGGCTTCGAAAGGAAAAGCTTTAGACCCCTGGAGGTTAGCCCTGTAACCATAAAACGGCTAGGGGAGTATCTAGTGAATGATGAAAAGGCACAGGACAGCAATACAGTATAACAGGGTTTTCTAGATTAACCATTCACCAACATAATAAAAGTGTGGAGACAAACAGGAAAAAACGGTAACAGAATATATGTGATGGAAGCAGAAGGGGGTGTTTGGAGGGAGGAAGAGACCAGCAAGAGTGGTTGGGAGATGGGGAGGAGAATTGGGGGGTGAAAAATCTGCAAAGTATGTTTGAGAGTGTTATAATGACTCCTTATTACTTCATAGGCTCATTTAAAAGGCGAGGGCCACTGCTAGTGCTGATAATACAGTTGCTGTTTGGTTTTTAAAGTGGAGGAACCCACAAATGGTAAGATAAATGAATATTAAGCAGTGGCCACTGTTTTAAACATCAAACAGAAAGGAGAGAGAATGAAGAATATTTTCAAAAAAAAGGATCAATGTCTCAAAATATAGACCATGCAGGTATGGAATGATCATCACACAAAATACTTCAATCTCCTCTTCTGCTAAAAAACAAACAAAAACAAAAAACAACAAACAACAACAAAAACTAAATCATGGTCTTCCACTAATCCGTATAGCTTATAAATTCTGATTTCACAGCTAATGCATATGAATAACAACATTGACAGCATTGCTGATTTGCTGCTGCATATGAAGATTGGGGCTGAAAACTGGTCCAATCACATGTTCTAAAAACTGAAAAAGAATCTGCTAGGCTTCTGTGGATGTGTGTGGGGTTCAAGAGAGGTCAGCAAGGTGTGTCACAAAAAGACATGACAGCTGCTTTCTTTTTTATTTTTAATATTTGTTGTTCCTTAATGTTTTGAGGTTATAGTATCATGATATCATTTTCTTCTTACAAGTGCTCTTTTAACAGCGACTCTAACGTAGGACAGGGCAATAAAAAAAAAACCCTTCCCTAGTACTTTTTTTTTCTGCTTTCTGGGAAGTTACTCAGAACTAGGCCGCTAACCATACCAGCAGTTTGTTGTACAAATTATACAAAGAGCTTGCATGAACCTCAGTTTTCTTGCCTGAAAAATGGGCATGATGAGAGCGTTCCCTGTATACTATCCTGTCAGAGAACAGGCTATGCAGAGTGACTCGCTCACAACTAGTCAGCAATGAAGTATTAGAAGAATATAAAACACTGAGCAAACACTCTGCAGGCCTGCACACTGAGATGGCACTGTTCTAACAACACGTTCTAGGGTGGTTATGGATGTTAGATGAAATAGTATCAAAGAGCATTTCTAGAAGGTAAGAATAAATACACACCAGTTGAGGACAGTCACTAGGTCAGGTATATCTCACTGTAACATCCAACAATTTTTAAAAAATATTGTATAGGAAGGGCATGTGCTTTCATGGCATACATATAGAGGCCAATTTTATATAAAAATTAAACATATTTTTAAGAGAAATACAGCCAGTTCTCACAAAGTGTACCTTCTTAGCACATTTCAGATGTTTTTTGTTACTAAAAGCATTTTTAAAAGCATTTTCTTTTCTTTTTTTTTTTTTGTTTTTGTTTTTTCAAAACAGGTTTTCTCTGGGTAGTTCTGGCTGTCTTAGAACTCACTCTGTAGACCAGGCTGGCCTCAAACTCTGCCTGCCTCTGCTTCCCAAGTGCTGGGGTTAAAGGTGTGTGCCACCACAGCCTGGCTTCTTAGTTTTCTTTACCTACAGCATTACGTAAAAAGCAGGCAGACATTTCCTGTAATCATCCTGATTGCTGTGGATGTCTTTCTGTATGCTGTGAATATGTGTTGCTCTGATTGGTTGATAAGTAAAGCCGTTTGGCCTATGGCAAGGCAGCTTAGATGCAGGCAGAAAATCCAAACAGATAGACAGAAAGAGAGAGGAGAGGCAAGGCAGAAGCTTCGAGCTGCCCAGGAGAAGCAAGATGTAAAGGTACTGGTAAGCCACAAGCCATGTGGCCAAGTACAAATGTATAGAAATGGGTTAATTTAAGATATAAGAGCTAGCTAGCAAGAGGCCTGCCATAGACCATACAGTTTGCAAGTAATATAAGTCTCTGTGTGTTTAACTGGGTTCAAGCAGCTGCAGGACCTGGTGGGACACGGGAAAACTTCAGCTACACCTTATACAATGAATAATCATTCGGAACGGAAATTTGTTTTCACTGAAGGAAAAGAAACCCAAACTTTGAGTAAGTGGTATAACTGTAGTGTTCACTGTTACTGAATATATTGAACCTAAGAGCAAAACAGGGCAATGTTGCAAAGGTTACTGTTGTATCTTATGTCTGTAGAGAGAGGATGCTCAGAGCACGCTATTTGTTCAACAGCACTGTCGAAGCATTGCAGTGGGTTCTATAGAATGACAATAACTTGCTGCCTCATGATTAAAGCATCTCAAGTGTTGTCACTACAGCTGCTGCCTTCTTAACAAGCAGGAGGACTCCCTAAAACAGCGATCCCACAAGGACCACAGACCCCATCATACCAGGCTCAGGCAGACAATGAGATGAGGGGGCTCAGGAACCCTAATCGACCTAAATTCACTAATGAACAAAGTCAGGTGCCTGCATGCTTTATACAGTAGAGTTCTACAACCAATTCCCCCGCCCCCACCCTGTCTTCCACCTGGATGGACTGCACCCCCCAGAAGCACAAAGGAAAGCAAGCCTCCAGACCTCCAGAGAGTAGCTCTGGGACTCTGCAACAGAATGCTCTATTAAAGCAGACTTATGAGAGGACCAGCAAATTTCACAGTAGAAAATGAAATCCCTTGGATAAAAAGCAGATCCATGATAGAACAGATAATCAAAGAATGAAGGCTTGATATGGAGGAAGGAAATTCCACAGACAACTTGAAACACGTTATTTCAACAAAAGTTTCAGTAACATCAGGAGTTCAGCTCCTCTTTGATGAAAGAAATATGAATGTGACAATGGGCAGGTCCAGGGGGAAAGTAGTCACCTGAAGATTAGAAGGCATGTAGTTGGGACCTATAAATGATAGTTCTAAAGGTTTGAAGCTGGGGGTCTTGAAGGTTGATTTATGGACGTAGGAGAAAAAAAATAACAAGGACCTGGGAAAGAGCTACAGTGTGCTGGGGATGGTGAAAACAGCAGAGAGGGATGAATCGGAGATGTGGACGATATATTTGAATTCCTAAAGGAAAATAAGGATGCTGACAAGAAGCTGTGAGCAAGGGAATGCACACAGAAACAAAAAGGCAGCTGTTAAGAACAAATGAAAAAAATAAAAATTGGCTACTGAAAAAGTGAAGAGCTACAAGGGAAAAAAAACATAACCAGTGAAGGGGTTGTAGGCACCAAGACTAGTGCACCTACATATTCCAGATCATTCTTTCTGGGAGAAAAAAAGGACATGACAGTAGGAAGAGGATTTTGGGAAGAAGAGAGTCAATAGGAACAAGACAGAAGAGTAAGAGGGGGTGATATATATATATATGTATATATATATACACACACATATATATATACACACACACACATATATATATTATATACATTAAAATGCCACAATGTAACCCATTACTACATATAATTAATATAGCTAAGTGGAAAACTTTTTTTTTTTTAAAAAAGGCTCAGAGTTACTAGCTCAGGGCTCATGCTTTGGAGAGGCAGGGCAATGCTTCCCAGTTGAGACAGAGACTAGAGAAAGATTAGAAAAGCTGCTCTTTTCAGAGAAACACTGGATGCCGATGCCAGTGTCTGGAGAGACAAGCAGAGAGGGCTTTCAGTGGAACAACCTGACACCTCATGCCCTCACATAAGAACCATAGCTTATTTCCTACTTGGGAGAAGCAGAGGGCAAAGGTCAATATGACTACAGGACACACCCTTCTTTCTTAGGATCTGCTTCATGCCAGGCCACTCATTATCAGTCAAGAACCAGGAAACCACCCCCCACACACACACTGTTCCAGTTTGGACTTTGGCCTCTGCCTCCACCTGCAGCATTTGAACAATGATCATTAAAATCTGAAGAGGATGAAATGGTTGTTTATGCACGACCCAGCCATGATATAAAGTTTTCAGAATGTTTCCCAGGTTGCACAGCTTGATTCTTCTATTGTTCACATTTTCCCTAACAAATGTATGGCAGATCTGAGAAGAACGGTGTTCTAGGATGGAGTCTAGAATAAAAGTGAGGAGAATGGATTCTCATTAATGGAGGAGATATAAATTCTAAGTAAAACCTACTGTGCCTCCATCAGGAAGACTTTTATATACCGTTAACATACACTCATTCATTTTTATTCTTGCACTCAACAAGTATTAATCAACTTCTTGGCATATGCCCGGATCTACTCTAGAATCCTCATGCAAGAATTTTTGCCTTGACACAGTACTTAAAGCTGAGGGCATGTATCTAGTGGCAACAGAAATGCTCATATACCAGATAATAGCACATAATCACACAGAAAAAGTGTAGCATAATGTCATATAAAACCTTTGGATTAAATCATTTTGGAGGTTTCCCTCCACAACAGAAGAGGTTTACACCAGATTATCTCTATCTTTTTCTTTCATCCATCAGTGTTCCACACTTAGGGCTAGACGTCTATAACTGACCTTTCAACTTCCCTGAAAGGTCATTCTAAATGGTAAAAATGATTTATTTATTCTACTGGTTCAATCACCGAAGTCCTCTCTCTTTTCACATGTTTTTAAGGTGCTGTTTTGCTCTAAATTTGATGCAGGTATGCTGTGGATATCACTCTATATAAATAAAACACTGATGGCCAGTGACCAGGCAGGAAGTATAGGCGGGACAAAGAGAGAGGAGAATTGGGGAAACAGGAAGAAGGAGGAGAGACACTGCAGCCACCGCCAGGAGAGGCAACCTGTAAAGACGCCGGTAAGCCACCAGCCACGTGGCAAGGTATAGATTTATAAAAATGGGTTAATTTAAGATAAAAGAACAGTTAGCAGGAAGCCTGCCATGGCCATACAGTTTATAAGTGATATAAGCGTCTGAGTGATTATTTTATAAGTGGATTGTGGAACTGCAGGGCTTGGGGAACCTGGAGAGAAGCCCTCCAGCTACACAGGTATATGATTATTTTTAAAGTTATCTGTCAGTTGTAAAATTAAAGATAAGGAAGGTTTGAAATTGTGGGTCTGGCAGAGCTGATCTGGCTTTCAAGGTGAGGGGTGGGGGAGCTGTACAATCAAGATTTCATTTCGTTTTACTTCAGATTGTACCCAACTCTGAGCTCTACAATGGCTTGGTTGTACAGCAACACACAAAAAACATAAGATTTTAAAAACAATTTTTAAAATTATTTATTTTATGTACAGTATAGTTTGTCTGTATATAAGCATTTTCACCACATGTATGCAGTGCTTGTGGAGAATCAAAGAGGACATTGGATCCCTTGGAACTTGAGTTGCGGATGATTGTGAACCATCATGGGGTGCTAGGAACCAAACCCAGGTCCTATGCAAGAGCAACACATACTTTTAATCACTGAACCATTTCTCTAGCACCCTGATAGGTATTTCCAGGTTATGATTTTGCTATACTTATGTACACAATAAATAATTCTAAAAGATTATCTTTATTAGAGAGATTATTGACCATTATTGACCATAATCACCTAGACACATATGTAAACAGATGAATAGTAAATGGCCACACACCCTGTTGAGAAACTACTGTGTGCCTGGCAAGTGTCCTGCCATGGATTCTCTGACCAACCACCTGCTCTTAAAAACTGCCAGCGGGGCTGGAGAAATGGCTTAGATGGGGCTGGAGAAATGGCTTAGAGGTTAAGAGTACTGACTGCTCTTCCAGAGGTCCTGAGTTCAATTCCCAGCAACCACATGGTGGCTCACAACCATCTGTAGTAAGGTCTGGTGCCCTCTTCTGGTCATACATGCTGTATACATAATAAATAAATAAATAAATCTTTAAAAAAAAAAAAACAAAAAAAACCTGCCAGCATGCTGAAGCTTTCTAACATGGTTTTTCTGCTGTCCACACACTTGTCCAGATTCATACCAATCTGCCCGTGGTGCCTGCTGCTTTTTGTGCTTCTCTGTGTAGCACTCATATTCCCCTTTGGCTGTCTATCTTGGCTTCTATTGCTTGAGTCAGGAATCTCTATCTGGTTGTAGTTGAAACTTCCTGGCTCAAAGTTCCCTGGTTGTTTCCCTCCAGAGACATTTTGCTCTGGAGTTTGCTCTGATGACACAAAGCATGGATAAGTGACACTTGCTGACACCTGCTGTTGACCTGAAATATACAGTAGATGGCACAACTAAGGTACAAGTGGTTGGTGAAAATGAGTGTTAATCCAATCTCCCAATAATAGTCCAAAGCAAGCTAGACCCCAGACATATCTGAATGACTTTGATCCCAGTGGAAACAGGCTCCGTGGCTGTAACTTTCACCTTCCTACCTGCCACAAGGTGGTGTGTAGTGAAGCACCCTTTGCCATCTCCCAAATACCTCGGGCATTCTTCTACTTCTGAACCTTGGTGTGTTAGAGTATTTTCTACATCTTCCTCTGATTCCACAGATTTCCGACATGGCCTTCAAAGTCAGCTCTGGTGTTTTCTCTCAAACATTCAGACTTTCAAGCATGTGGCACATGCTGACCCCTGTCTGTGGGACTCAGGTTTGTCAATTCACCCTTCAATAACCCCTTTACATCCTCCATCGGTTTCTTGAGTATTCCAATAGGTTCTTAGGCAGCATCTCATTCATCTCTTAGTCTTTTGTTCTAAGGACAGAGCCTGAAATAAAGTGCATGTCTCATTAGGTGCAGCTTGAGTGTGTGAATATCTTTGTAATGATGGCCATTTGACTGTTAAAGGTCCCATTCTTAGAACTGTTTTAGGGTGGGTGTCATGTCTGCAATAATTTCATCTTTTCCACTTATAATATGTTTTTTTTTCCTGTGACTACTTGCTTTTCTTGGGCCTTTGTTAATTAAATACTTTAAAATGTCCCTGGTGATGCTTCAGAATTTTTCTTTGTTGTAAGTGTTTGTCTGTACTAATAGGAAACAAGGATTTATTTAACACAGATTTAAATATGGGTAGTAATGTACAAAGCATCCCAGCACTGCATCTTTTTTTGTTTTTGTTTTTAAAGACAGGGTTTCTCCGTGTGTTTTTGGTGGCTGTCCTGGATCTCGCTCATGTAGACCAGGCTGTCCTCAAACTCACAGAGATCTACCTGGCTCTGCCTCCTGAGTGCTGGGATTGAAGGCATGTACCACCACCACCTGGCCCAGCACTGCATCTTAACTGTTTAACTGCCAATTTGTTGTAAACATGTATTCTTTCTGCTTCAGCTCATCACATTTTTTTTTTAGATTTATTTTTATATTTTCAACTATATGTATCACTAGTGTCTGTGTATGACTACATGCCTATGAATGCATATGTCTGTAAAGGCCAAAAGAAGGCATCAGATCTCCTGGATTTGGAGTTATAGGCTGTGCTGAGTGCAGGGAACCAAAGTCAAGTTCTCCGCAAGAGCCCTGAATGTTCCTAACAACTGAGATCTCTTCCCCAGCCTCCTGAATATCTCTTGATATTTTTATTAGAAGTCTTCAAATTCAGCAGAATCCATCACAGCTAGGGATTTGCAGCCTGGTCCTGAAATAAGCCACTTCTATACTTACTTGCAGATTCTCAAGTTTGTTCATGTGACAAATTTTGGGAAGACGATGTATATGGATATATTGAACATTCTTATTTAAAGGAGGAGCAAGAGCTGACGTGATGTCATGGCTCCATGACTAGAAATGCTTCTTGCTTTTGTAGAGGATCAGAGTTTGGTTCCCAGAACTCATGTCCTACAGTAACTCCATCTTCAGAGAATCTAGCACTCTTTTCTGGCCTCCACAGGCTCCAGATACATGTGAGTGCATGCACACATACATAAGCACACAGGCATGCATGCATACACACACACACACAGAGAGAGAGAGAGAGACACACACACGAATCTTTAAAGACCATTTATTTTTTTATTTATTACTGATGGATAAACAGTCTGCCAATTTAAGCAACTTTAATGCTAAATGCAATATCCCTGGGAAAGAAGTTGATGAATTAAACATAATTACTGAAATTGTTGTTTATATCTCTCTATTAGTTGTGGAAAACTGGACTGGAATCATAATTTTTACAACAATCTGGAGTATCATTCTGGTGAACCACACTTTCTCTTCTGGTAAAAGGGAGCTTGCATATTTCAGAGTGTGATTTATGTTAAATATTGTAACTTGGCTTTTCAAATTACTTTTGTTGATTTTATGCATTTGTTCAACAAACTGAATAACAAAAATATTTTTGTATTTATAAATAAACTAATATCATTTAGTGGAACTTGTGGTTTTTCAATAATGACTTTTCCTCACTAATGATTTTTATGATACCTGTTATAGATGGCAAAACTAATTAACAGTGGTGAATTAATGTTAATCCAATCCCCTAATAATACTTACAGTGGCAATCATCAGTCCTCCTACAGCAAGCACTGTTAAGAGATTTTATCTTACACATTTCCCTCAGTAACACTAGAAGGTATTTCCACTTTACAGGAAGAAAGTGAGGCTACAGAGGATAAATATTTTACTTCATTCCTCTTAAAGTATCTGTTTTCCATTTTTTTAATCTCTTGATTCTATCTTTCAATTATTCTTCAATGAGAGTACTGAAGTAGACAAAGTATGATGTTCTCATGAAAACTCTTTATGTTTGTGGGATGGAGATGAACTCAAAACTTGGTAGGCAACGATGCAGAAAGCTTTCATTGTGTTTCTATCTTTGGTGGGGCATGAGTGTTTAGTATTTGCAGTATAAAAGTTAAACTGAGGGGATGGAGAGGTGGCTAGGAGTTAAAAGCACTGGCTGTTCTTGCACCCAGCACCCATGATGTAGTTCACAGAAGTCTGACACTCTAGTTTCAGGGGATTCTGTGCCCTCTTATGACCTCTATGGGCATCAGGCATACAATGTGGTACATGTACTGCACATACACATGTGAAGAGAAAAACATGTATATACATAAAATAAAAATAAATGTCTTTAAAATATTCTAGCAGTGGCTTGTTATAACAAGGATTCTGAATTGAAAGTAAGGTGTTTCCAGTTACGTCTGTGTAGCCATATTTCATGTTCTAGATCCATCACTGATGGATGGTTAGTGACATGAGTGGTTCTGTTCTAACACATGAGACTTGAGATAAAGACTGGTTTATAGGAGTTATTGATTGGAACCCAATTCATGAAATATCGTATTGTGTTCCTTAGAGGGAGAAATGGAGTTCTCTGAATTTACAGTCACCAGAGAGAGGTGTATTGATGAGTGGAATTCTGAATATCATGTAGATAAATCATCAAGTTCTGCACAGATCCCTCACATAATTTGAGACGCTGTTCAGCACAAGGCTTAGAAATCAATGGATGGACTGTGCATATCAACATAGGCTGTTCTTCATCTATGACAGACAGAATATGGGAAGTAGATTCACATTAATTTTTAATAAGATTCACAAATAACATCCCTTTGGGGCATGGGAAGAAAACAAAGCGGTGCAGAGAGTTTACTCTAAAATACATTAAAAACCAACATCAAATATACATCAAAATGCATATCAAAGTACTCACAAGTATGGTCCAAATGGCCATACACGAGAGCATCGATTTGCTTAAAATGTGTCTCAGGGAGAGTGCACCTGCCACACAGCTCACCATCTGTGGCTTTCCATTAGCACTCAGCCAGCAGGGCCCCCTTTGTGAGTGTACCTCCACACCCTCCACAAGCCTGCTCTCTGCTCTCCCAGCGTGAGTGGAAAATCACCACCATTGTGAACAAATGTTCCTACCCCTTCTCTGTCCTGCAGTGAATTATGATTAATAGCATCCTTTGTTGTTTAAGAACTGGCTTACACAAAAAACTTACAAGGTCAGTGTGATAAGTGGGTTCTAACAGAAGGCAAGACGGGAGAGCGTTGCTAAATAGTAACATTAAGGAGCAAAGTGGTATTTGTGTAACGGTGCTAGACTTTTTCACCTTTCCTGCCTTTTGTCAAAGTGAGGGCTAGATGCTGTCTTATGAGAGGTGGTCTCTGTATCATCTTTCCTTTGTGTGTGTTGGGGTATGGGGTATTCATGTGTGTGTACAGAATACATCCTGAGTTTTATATGGGTGCTGGGGATCCAGAGTTAGGTCCTTATGATTGCACATCAACATTTTACCCACTGAAGCATCTCCCCATCCCTTTTCTCATCGGCTGCTACTTTTAAGATATTGTTATTCAACCTTCAGTGTTTAAACCTCTTCTCCTTGTTCTTCACACATTGCTGATGGACTATCTGATTCATTTGGATGGCTTATCTTCCAGCTATACAGTTTGGTTTACGTTTTATCTTTTGTTTTGTGTTTCACACATAAGCCTATATACTGAACAACTTTGCTGAACAGTATCTCAAGACTATATATATATATATATATATATATATATATATATATATTATATATACAGGTTAATGTGTCCACACCTTCCATTCTGTTTCTCTTAGTTAATGGTCTACATTTCTGCAGGAACATGAAAATCACTGTTGACTTATCTAGTTAGTACGCATTCCTTATCAAACCCATCACCAAATCATGCCAACTTTATCTTCTAGTTGTTTCTAGAAAATGTTCACTCCTACTCTCCGACATCTTTATGTATACTGAACATACTTATATCCTCCTAGCTCTTTTCTCTTACTCTAGTATTGTTCTCAAGGCCCAATAAATTCTCCATACTACAGCAAGATGGTCTCCTACAACATATATAAGATAATGTCTGTAGTCCTTAAAACACTCAGGTACTCTCCATTAAATATGAGATGGTAATTAAGTTCCTTATGGTGGCATATAGATACCTGTGTGTCCTGACAGTCCACCTTTAATCTCTCAATCTTATATCTACATGGCTTGGTGGCAGGGACCTCTGCCCTTCAAGCCATCTCAGTAGCTCCTATCTTCATATATTACCCAGAGTTGGAAGAGGAGTTCCTCTGTGTCCACAAAATACTAAGTAATATGTCTATACCATCCTTATTATTTACATAGTATACCATCTTATCCACCAGTGGAAGCTCATTTGATTTTTTTTATTTAATTCTCCTGCTCACTGTCTCACATAGACTTTAATATATAGTAAATGCTTAATAAATGTTTGTGTATCCGTAATGGGAGGTGATTTGGGTACCGCAATGGATACACAAGACATGACATATGCATTTGAGACCTCTCATAATTATATTAATGCCTTATTATCAAATTTAAAAGGTGATTAATGGATTCATTTCTCATGCTTACTGAGTTAAGATATAACAGGAGAGTAAAAAAATGGTTCGCCATCTCCAGGAAGTTATCATTGCCATCAGACATGTGAAGTTTTTATATTTAATTACATGTATTATTGTTTTGTAAGATCATATACATATATATTACATTTCCAACGTTAGCGCTACATGTAATATACAGTTTGAAGATATTTATGGATACCTAGGTTGTATAGGACATGATGACAGTTGTTGAAAATTTTGACAAGCCACAAGCCATAATCCTTTCTCCAAGGAATTGACAAACAAGTATGGGAGGGACAGAGAAGGAATCAGTGATTTTTTTTTTTTTTTTTTTTAGATTTCATTTTATTTTATTTTACAATACCATTCAAGGAATCAGTGATTTACTTGAAGGACCAATGAGTGCTTTGTGTGCCGGGCACTGTGCAAGGTACCACAGTGAACACGGATGAAAGGCTACACCTTCCTTTGAAAAACTCACACAGTAATAACTATGATGAATGGTGCATGCAGTTCCATTCAAAATAATGGGAAGGGAGAGAATATTTGTGTGAGTTGAGAAGTTGTATGGAAATTCTTTAACGTTGAGAATTAGGTTGAAAGGGCCATGATTTGACTCACCAGATAAAATCAATAATTGCCCTGATTAGGTAGGATGCAATTGCGATTGCATTGCAGTGGATTTTCCATCTCTTCCCCTTTATCCTGAAGGACAAACAATTTTGTTATGCTCTAGTTACTTCAACTGTTTCCTTTTGCTAGGAGTCAGGTTTCCTAAATTTGGCATGCTGGGGCTAGCCTGCAACACATTGGTGCTAGCCTATCAGCTGTGTCACGTATCCACTGACTTCAGTTTATAACTGGGATGTGGTTTTCTAGAACTTGGTAAACCCTGACACCAGAAAAACCTCTAAGAACCAAAGATGTCAGGTCGTTTTAGACATCTTCCCTCTATCAATAACAACAATAACATTTGAATCCACACGCCACCAACAAAGCCAGCAAGGATTGCCATAGTTTGAGAATTTCACAGCTCAATAGCTTAAATACCCAAATGGAATGCCATCATCCTCATTAAGGAGATTATTTAACCAAAGTGCGATGGCAAACTTTCAGCAGGGAGAGATCATCTTCATCCAATGGATTAAAAAAAAAAAAAAAAAAAAAAAAAAAGCCTGCTTGTGCAACATTTCCAAATGATCTGCAGAATATGGTATTGCCTTCATCCAATCTGATCACATGGTCAGTGGCTCCCAATGGTCAGGTACAAAGCCTCTGAAAGCAAAGTCACAGGACTCTGATAAGTCCTTTTCTTCTGAAAAGTGAAAAGTGCCACACATTTATGAAATAGCTGACCAAGGTCCATGGAATGTCTGTGGTGGTCAAAGCAGACATGGAGTGCAGGACATCTATGAATAGTGTTCTGATTGACCAAAAGGGAGATTCTGGTACATTTTAAAGCTTGGAGTTTCATGGTCTCTTTTTGTAAAGCGAAGCAGAAATGACAAAAATTACAGAGAAACTACGACTTATTATCAACCTCCTTATTGTCCAAATAAACCTTTAGGGAATCTAACCTGGACTTTGAAAGGCTTTTGGCTTTTTTCAGCCAATCAGGCATAAGTATGATAATCATAACTAATTTTTTAAGAGCCATTAAAGGGCCTATTAAGCAAGCAGAAGCAATAGTTAATTTATTCACTTCCAAGATCCTTTCAATGTGTTTAATGTGCTTCTGAGAATGATTCAAGAAAACACATTCCGGTTTCAACATCCTGGTTCTGACTAGCATGTGTCTGATTATGCATTAGCCTTGGATAACTATGTCCCATAGCTAAAGTGAGTCCTCCATTCTAAAGTGCAGTAATTTCATTCATTTTTATGTTATACATTACCTTTTCATACAGTAGCTAACTGATATTAACAAAATTGATTTTACAGCAAGGGCTATTCAGCAGGATGCAATAGTCTGAGATGCACCTGATAAGATATCTTGACAGTACAGAAAGTCAAAATTGTTTGAGAGGGAGAGCAGCTTTTTATGCACAGATACAGAATTCTGATCTCATCCCCCAGGAGCATGAACAAGCAGACACAATGTTCATAAGGATATAAAGAACATGAACAACACCGATACCCACTCGGCATTCTAAAACACTCTACCTAACACAGAACGCACTTTTTCTCTAAAAGCTCGTGGAATATCATTCAAATAGACCATTCTGTGGGTGTACAATGACTTTTCTGTATTAAAATAAATGGAAATCATACAAAGTATACTCTCAAACCATGATGAAGCTAAAAGACAAGATTAAAGCAATAAACTACACAATCATAAAGGCTATTTTATAAGGAAGAGATGCTGAGATGAAAAGGTTCCTGTATCATTACTCTCTTAAAAATGTGAATAAAAGAAATCAGAAATAAAAATAATTTTAAAAAATAAAATCCACTATTGATGAGCTGAGGTATATTTCAGTTAGTAGAGTGTTTACCTAACATACAGGGAGGCCCTAGACTCAATCCTAGCATCACATAAATGGAGTATAATCTTAGCATTATACATTATTTCTTAGTAAGAATAGAGATCAAAAGTTCAAGGTCTTGGTTAATTCTCCCTCTCCTCCCTCTACTGTCCCCATCTCTCCTTTCCCATCCCTGCTGAAAGTTTGCATCCATAAAACACCCATTCTCTATTTTCATGTCACCTATGCTCTGTTATTGCCTTCCCTTACAGCACTCCCCACCCAAAAGTGCCATTTTATAGGTCTCTTTACTTCTGCATGTATTCCAAATTAAACACATGTTTAATTTGTTATTTGACAAAGAAGCCAAAACTATGCAATGGAAAAAAGAAAGTATCTTCAACAAATGGTGCTGGCATAACTGGATGTCAACCTGTAAAAGACTACAAATAGATCCATATCTGTCACCATGCACAAAACTCAAGTCCAAGTGGATCAAAGACCTCAACATAAATCCAGTTACACCAAACTTAATAGAAGAGAAAGTAGGAAGTACTCTTGAAAGCACTGGTACAGGAGATCACTTCCTAAATATAACACCAGCAGCACAAACACTGAGCACAACAATTAATAAATGGGAACTCTTGAAACTGAGAAGCTTTTGCAGGGCAAAAGACACAGTCAATAAGACCAAAAGACAGCCTACAGAATGGGAAAAGACCTTCACTAACCCCACATCTGACAGAGGACTGATCTCCAAAGTATATAAAGAACTCAAGAAACTAGACATCAAAATACTGAACAATCCAATTAAAAAATGGGCTAAAGAGCTAAACAGAGAATTCTCAAAAGAAGAATCACAAAAGGCTCAACTCTTATACAGGGTAACTAACTGCTGTCTGATTGAGGCTTACTCTCCCAGAGGGAATCCATGCTGGGTACTGTAATCCTGGTCAAAAGTCCATGGCTCAGGAGGTCTTAGGCAAATAGGAACCAATTTGCTGTTTAGCTAACTTGTCATGGCACGGTGTTGCCTTCTAAATACTTAATGTTTATACCCATAGACAAAGGCTACGCCAGCCTTCATCAGAGAAGCCTCTTTGCTATGAATGGCGGTGAATGTGGAGATGGCAGACTGCTCAGGGTACTGAGAATAAGCAGCAGAACTCAGCCCTAAACAGGACATTTATGCCACTGATTGAAGGTTCAGAGATGATCACATAATGGGGGTGGCTGGGGAGGGTGATGGGGTAGTTTAAATAGAAATGGCCCCCGTAGACTAATATAATTGAATGCTTAGTCTTTAGGAGTGGTGCTACTTGAGAGGGAATAGGAGGTGTGGCTTTGTTGAAGGAAGTGTGTCACTGGGGGTGGGCTTTGGGGTTTCAGAAGCCCAAGCCAGGCCCAGTGTCTCTCTCTTCCTGCTGCCGGTAGATCTGGATGTAGAACTCTCAGCTCTTTCTCCATCACCATGTCGGCTCAATCAAATGCTATCCTTAAAAAGAGTTGCTGTGGCCATTGTGTCTCTTCACAGCAATAGAACAGTAACTAAGATGGGAGGAGGCTGGTGATAGACAGTCTATAAGAGCTGGAAGATAGGAAGCAGGGCTATGCAACACTGTCTTCTGGGCATGGTACAGCCCATACATGCATAACCTCACAGTAGCTGTGGCTTCTGCAACTAGCCTATGCCAGACTGGGCCTATCAACAGTCAATCACGGATTGGGAAGAGGTTCTTGAGGTTCTGCCCATCCCTGTTGAACTACTGGCTACTGATGGATTCTGGGAGAGAGGCAGTCATTGACTTCAATTATGTATCCACTGAGGATCCCACCAGGCTCCAATGGACAAGTATTAAAAAAAAAAAAAGACATGAAAGGGACTTGTAAGGGAAGGGAGATCGGAGGGATAGGAGGGAGATTAGAGAAGGTGGGATTATAGAATTAAAAATGTACTTTATGTGTCTGAAATTGTCAAGGAAGAGTTTCAGTAAAAATTTTGTAAAAAAGAATTCCAAAGTCACCCTTGACTACACAGGTAGTTCAAAGTTAGCCTGGGCTACGTGAAGCCCTGTCTCAAAACAAGCAGACAAACAAAAAGAAATATTACAATTGCTTATAACTCATATTTATACAATTCATTTTACAATCCTTTTCACTCAAAGGTCTTTTTAAAACTGATTTCAGTATTAGCCAACTAAATTATCCAGGGGTAATTGTAACAGAGAACAAGCTCTTCTTGTCCATGTGAGTTTAGTCATCATTCTTAAAATAGGCAGAGACTTATTGAAACATAGAGTCAGGTAACTTTTGATTTGATAGCAGTCAAGGGAAGACCCAGAATCTCCCATGTCCTGTCTGTCTGGCTTGTCATTTGAGCATGTGCCCTTTTAATGACAGGATGATTTCATGAACACTGACTGCTACAATGGAAGTATTTTAGTCTCTATCTTCTGTACACATCTTCAAGTGTTTTAAAGGTTTACCTGGACATTGTTTCCATGTATTTTCTTGTTCTCCTAAAGTAGATCATTTGAGTTGAGGAATAACTCTACAAAATAAGAACTAATCAGCTCTAGAAAACCTGGATGGCTAACACCATAATACATACACAGTGTTAGGCAACAATTTAAAATATGTCTGTGAGCAATCTGAAATGACATGAAAATATGTTCCTAGAGAACTACTGGGTGATAACAGAGCTTTCAAATTCATAATATGCCAGTAATTAAAAAATAATGTTAATCATATGCACATGCATATGAAGATAAATATATAGCACAAGTTTGAATCAAGAAAAAGGAAGTGTACCAAAATGTGAACTTTGTGTTTATTTAATGTTTATTACCAGTTTGTAAGATGATTTGCTAAGTGGTCTTATTAATAAAAACCCAGAGTCAGATATTGGGGTAAAAACTGAGAGATCAGAAAAGCGGAAAGAAGCCAGCCATGTTCTTACCACTTGGAAATCCTCAGCCAAAGAGACCTACTTCCTGTATAAAACCCATGCCTATATGATTTTCTGTTCTGTATCTCACTTCCTCCCTCTGCCCAGCTACATCACTTCCTAACTGTTTGTACAAACCTCCAGAACTCTATGGTTAGTGCTGAGATTAAAGGCATGTGTCACCATGCCTGGCTCTGTTCCCCAGTGTGGCCTTGAACTCATAGAGATCCAAATGTATCTCTGCCTCCTGAATGCTAAGATAAAAGGTATGTGCTGACTTCTATGTTTAATATAGTGGCTGGCTTTTTCCTCTGATCCTCAGCTAAGCTTTATTAGGGTGCACAACATATTGGGGGACACATTATATCACCACACCAGTTGATAGAATCCATAGGCATGTTTTATTTTGTTTCTCTGTTTCAAATAATGAAGACCTAAATTTCTTTTGAAATGTAGAATGGGCAACTCCAGAGTGAAGAGATTTAACATAGATGAGTAAATTCAGAAACAGCATACCAGGCTTACTTCCTAGAAATAGAGAGGTAAAGTTTGACTTCTATACATTTTATTTTTGGCTGAGTCAAAAATAGTTAAATTTGATTTTATTTCTATATTTGTAACAGAATTTGGTTTTGAAAGAAGTTCATTTTCCCATCTCCATGATCATCACTTTTGTCATAGACCTAATATAAAATGTGATTTTAATTTAAATCCTGAAGTCAAATAGAGACTAGATTTCTTACTTTCTTTTTTAAAGCAGCATACTTCTAAGATTAGAGGTTCCAGATGACTCTTTTGCAAGAGAGATGGTTTATATTTTCTCTCCATTTGTACTAACAGCAAAGTAGTACTTTGGTTGGTACCTACCACATGGAATAAATGTAGAAAGACTTGACTAAAAAAAAAATAAAATGAAATTACCCTCTATCATTTCCCTAAATACAAAAAAAAAAAAAAAGCAAAGACCAAAGTTATGTTTGAACCATGTTAAAACAACAACAACAAAAACAGCCAGGAATCTTGTGAACTCATCACTCTCCAGTATTTGGACAATATCTAATCTAAATGCTGGCATGTGGTTTTCCACCAGGCAGTCAAAAACACAAAAATTCTTGCTAGGAAATTTGACTTTATATCCTGCTTAGATTTCTCATTCACAAATACATTGGGTTGACTTGTTTGTATGGAGGTAGCTCATACAACTTCTTTCTTTTTTCCTCCAGCCTCCAGTACTTGGGATTGACCCTACAGCCTAGCGTATGCGTGGCAAAGCTACATCACCAGGCCCCCTAAGCTGCTTCTCCATTAAAAAATGTATATGTGTCTGTGTGCTTGTGTACACTTGGGCATGTGTGTGAACACTTTAAGTGTCATTTCTTGGAAATGCCAATCATCTTTGAGATAGGGTTTCTCAATGGCCTGAAGCTTGCCTATATCTGCTTGTTCTCTACCTTTCTAGCCCTGGGATTACAAGCATGCCTGCCACTATGCCTGGATTCTTACATAGGTTCTGGGGGCCAACATGGATCCTTACATTTGAGCAGCAAGTACTACCAATGGAGGCATCTCCTACATCCCCCGCCCCTCCACTGGGTTTCTTGAGATGAACAAAGTATCACAATGTGTCCCCACATTTTAAATTTAAAAAATATTTTATACCAAAAACACGAACAAGGAGTATAATCCTGAGCTAGTAATATTAGTTAGCCTGAGGTACTTATCATCTCCTGTTAAGCTGTTTTTTTATTCTCACATTTATGTTATTATAATTTGAAATCAGTGGAGTTTGAACTAATGAAAATTTTTGAAGGGAAAATGTCCATTTAGTTTGACTTGGCATTTTTGCAGCTGGATTTCTCTACATAGATAGATAGATACATAGATAGATGATAGATAGATGATAGATAGATAGATAGATAGATAGATGATAGATAGATAGATAGATAGATAGATAGATAGATAGATAGATAGATAGATAGACAGATAGGCAGGCAGGGAGTCAGACAGACAGACAGGTAATAGAAGACAGACAGATAGAGATAGATAGATAGATAGATAGATAGATAGATAGATAGATAGATAGATAGATAATAAATAGACAGGCAGACAGACAGACAAACAGATTCCAGATATACAATGTGGTTTTTTCTGGATTGGCTAAGCAATCTATGGACCAGCAATGGCCTATATTGCAGCTGTCCCATTTTTGGAGAAGTTCTTCAAGCACCCACTGTTCCTTTGCCATCAACTTCTAGTCTCCGATTGGTTTGCACTTTCCCTATGGCTCCATGTAAAGCATCTACTTAATTCTGCAAACTCTTCCTGTTTACAGGCTTTCCCTCACCCAAACCCTGACTTTTGTCTCCTTTCAATTTAACCAACTTTGTTACCCATCTCCATGATGGTTCCTAATAGCCACTACACTAAAAAAAATTCATGCATTTTCTGTATTTGCTGTTCAACAGCTATTTATTTTACTTAGAGTAAAATAGGAGTAAAGCTCCATGAAGAACAGAATTTTTGTCCACTTTGTTGATAAATATTTCCAAGTGACTAAAAGACTTTCTGGCTTATCATACCTAGTCAATATAAGTTAGTATTGTTATTTAAAATAAAATGATGCACAAATTGAATGGCAACAGATTATTCTGCTGTTTTAGAACACAGGTGAGCCGGGCGGTGGTGGCACACGCCTTTAATCCCAGCACTCGGGAGGCAGAGCCAGGAGGATCTCTGTGAGTTCGAGGCCAGCCTGGTCTACAGAGCGAGATTCAGGACAGCCACCAAAACTACACAGAGAAACCCTGTCTCAAACAAACAAACAAATGAACAAACAAACAAAAAGAATACAGATGATGTATCACGTTCTACTGCAGCTAAGAACCATATTTCCTGATCTATTTGCTGAATACTAATAGTATCCCAAAACATGCTGTTTCTTTTACCCCTATTATCTTTTTCCTTTTGAGACTAAACTTCCACTAATCCTCTTGTCTCAGGCTTTCAAGTGCTATGGCGGCAGACATGAGCCACCATGCCCAGACAGAACCCATGGTTTCTGATCAATAAATCAAAAATTATGCCCACACAGAGAATATTGGCTAATTGTTTGTGTTAGAGGTCATGTTACAGTCAGTGGAGATTTTTAGTAAATTTTTTTTCTAACTCACCATTTCATGCCAGGAAGATACAGACTTTTTTTTTTTTAATTTAATTTAATTTTATTTTACAATACTATTCAGTTCTACATAACAGCCACAGATTCCCTTGTTCTCCCCCTTCCTGCCCCCTCCCCTTCCCCCAGCCCACCCCCGATTCCCACCTCCTCCAGGGCAAAGCCTCTCCTGAGGACTGAGATCAACCTGGTAGACCCAGTCCAGGCAGGTCCAGTCCCCTCCTCCCAGATTGAGCCAAGCGTCCCTGCATAAATCCCAGGTTTCAAACAGCTAGCTCATGCAATGAGCCCAGGATCTAGTACCACTGCCTAGTTGCCTCCCAAACAGATTAAGCCAATCAACTGTCTCACCTATTCAGAGGGCCTGATCCAGTTGGGGGCCCCTCAGCCTTTGGTTCATAGTTCATGTGTTTCCATTCATTTGGCTTTGTCCCTGTGCTTTATCCAACTTTGGTTTCAACAATTCTCGCTCATATAAACCCTCCTCTTTCTTGCTAATTAGACTCGTGGAGCTCCACCCGGGGCCTAGCCATGGATCTCTGCATCCAGATCCCTCAATTGTTGGATGGGGTTTCTGGCATAACTATTATGGTGTCTGGCCATCCCATCACCAGAGTAGGTCAGTCCCGGCTGTCTCTCGACCATTGCCAGCAGTCTTTTGTGGGGGTATCTTTGTGGATTTCTGTGGGCCTCTTTGAAAGAGAACTACAGACCGATCTCCCTCATGAACATTGATGCAAAAATACTCAATAAAATACTGGCAAACAGACTCCAAGAACACATCAGAACAATTATCCACCATGATCAAGTAGGCTTCATCCCAGGGATGCAAGGGTGGTTCAACATACAAAAGTCTGTCAATGTAATACACCATATAAACAAACTCAAAGAAAAAAACACATGATCATCTGACTAGATGCAGAAAAGGCATTTGACAAAATCCAGCACCCCTTCATGATAAAAGTCTTGGAGTGATCAGGAATACAGGAAACATACCTAAACATAATAAAGGCAATTTACAGCAAGCCAACATCAAATTAAATGGAGAGAAACTCAAAGCAATTCCACTAAAATCAGGAACGAGGCAAGGCTGTCAATTCTCCCCATACTTATTCAATATAGTACTTGAAGTTCTAGCCACAGCAATAAGACAACATAAGGAAATTAAGGGGATACAAATTGGAAAGGAAGAAGTCAAACTTTCCCTATTTGCAGATGACATGATAGTATACTTGAGTGACCCCACAGATTCCACCCAGGAACTGATAAAGCTTATAAACACCTTCAGCAACATAGCAGGATATAAGATCAACTCAAAAAAAAAATCAGTAGCCCTCCTATATACAAAGAGGCCCACAGAAGATACAGACTTTTTAAAGGGAATATTTTTATCTTGAAAAATGTCTCTTTAGTCAGTTCTATAGACTAACGACCTATATCGCTCACTCCTGTAGACAAAGGTCTATCTGTAAGAATCAAGGAAAGGAAGAAATATGAGATAGAAAAGAATAGAGCTACAGCTTAGTTGCCAAAGGTAGGCAGTCATTAAGAGCAGCACAGAGCCTGGCATCCAGGGGCCACTCTTTCAGATCATCTTGTAGTTAGGTGGAAAAATAAAGCAAATGAATGGGGCGTGATTGAAAGGTTGACTACTCACAGCTGTATCCCACTGTATCCCTTGGATATTCTTATAGTCCCAGTAGCTCCAAAGTGGCCTAATTAAAGGAGGTTTAAAAGAACAGAGTAGACTATGTGGCTTAGATCTTCCCAAGTAGCTAGTCTAAGCAATATTAGAAGGTTCTGTACTGGTCAGAATGATGGATAGCATAAGTGCAGTCTGATTAATGTCTTGGGATGGACAAAGAGCTAATGCAGGAGAGTCAGTGGTTTGTAAATAAATCTTTTACTGACATCTTGGATGAATCTGACCTTTACAGTGACAGGACAATGCGTAGGTACCAAGAACTAGATCTAAGGGAAGCTTTGAAATAAAATCCTAATGGCAAACCAGTAACAATATCTACACACACCTATATCCTGTAATAGCTTGTATTACTAAACAGGATCATTCATGGATGTGTGTTAAATATATTGGCCTTATTTTAAGAACTTCATTTCTTAGAATACATACTTTTGTATATGTCAAATGTCTCAAATACATAAATCTTAACAAAACCAAAGCTAACTTACATTATAAGATAATATTGTGATTTTCTGTATTGAGGTCTATTTCTTGGAAGAGGGAAAAAACATTTTTAACCTAAATCTTTCCTTGCTTACATTTTGGAAATTTTTGTGTGCTTTTGAGTTATCTATTGTTTTATGAACTTAAGATGATGCCAACAATTTTTGGCTTTTAGTTTTGATTGGCATTTATTAATTGTAAATATTAATGAGGCCTCTGCAGTGTTTCAGAGACTGGTCCAATTCAGACTTCCTGGTTCCCATTTAAACCCCTTTCCCATGTCATTCTCAATCTCCCATAATCAGTATTCATTAGTCAGGTTCAATTTCTCAAGCCTCCACATGATGAGTGTGAACTTGGGGGATCTAGTTTCGAAGTCTGGCCTATTTAACCTAACGTCTTCTAGTTCTGTGTATTTGCTGCGAATGACAGATTTCATTCTTTTTGGCTGAATAGCAGGAGCAAGCTCGGTCATTAAACAGAGAGGCAATACAGCACAGTTAGTACCAGCACGGGACGAGGATTCACAAGACCGGAGCTCAAAAGCCAGCTTTCCTGTTGGTTGGATAAATGATACCAGTGAAACCACTCACCCAGATGGATTTGAGTTGTCACCTCCATTCCAAAAATAAATGAATGCTTCACAGAGCTCTTCTGAGAGCTCAATGGAGTAACTTGTATTTTCTGATTTTTAGTGCTTTTCTTCACTTATTCTCTATGCAGAGGATAAATGGATCTTCCTTGCTACAGTTGGAGCAATCTTTTTTAATTAATGGCAAATTAACAAATTTTAACATACACTCTTCTACTATGAATTTCCAGGTCATTCCTTTTCATTCTAAGCTGTTCCAGTCTGAACATATCTTTTTCTGCCTCTCATGAAAGATATCTCTGAAATGAAAGAAGATGAACTTTGAGATTGATAAAGAAGTTTTGGGATGGGGTGAGGCAAACCCAGCATAAGTCTCAGTGAAGAATTGGTCACTGTTAGCTGTGGATCCCATACTTGTTAGGAAGCCCCTTACATCTCTTTAGCTATTTTCTGTCCCTTCAACTGGTTCTCACAATCCCTTAGTGTTTCTCTTTATGTAGAGCAGAAGTATAGCTAATGTGCTATCTAAACTCAGTTCATTTATTGCTCTTTACTAACACTTTCCCATCTGCTACACATCTCCACCTCTTTCCCTGCCCTCTACAGAAGAAATAACTTAATCCCTTCTACTATAAGCACCTGCTGATATGTTCTTCTAAGCATGGCTTTACTTGTATTAAGCCTTTATTCTTCAGGGCATTGCTAGGGCAAGGTTCAGCTACCACAAGCAGTTGTTCATTCTCCTGGAGACAATGTCCTATGGAATTTTTCTAAAAGTAGAGTTTTACTGATGTTCATGGACAGAATCTCTTACCCTGTCATTGTTCACCTACCTAATTCTAGTGAGCTGCCTATCACTGAACACATGAGTGTGAATATGAATATATGCGTGCATGTGTATTCTGTGAGATACTTTATCAAAGCAGTAGTCTGCTACTAAAACTTCTGAATGTGATTAGTGTGAAGGCATATATTGCCAAGGCAGAGAGTAAAAAACACACCAGTTTCTATGGCAGCAATAACAATAAACAATGCCTAAATTGAAAATAAATAAATACCTGGATTTTTGCTAGCTGTAACAGTTCACTTTTGAGTTGATTACTATGAAAGTTTAAATTGGAAATTCATTAGCTTAGGGCAGAGCTTGGCATGTAGGAAGCCTTTAATGAATGTTATCTGTCATTATATTCAAATAATTGAAGACTAAGTAATAAGAAACCTAGTCAATAAATCTGATTTATCCATTCAAGTTTCCTAAGGCAGATGGCTTTAGTGGATGGTTTCAACCATATACAAGCTGGTTAATGTGGAAGCTCACCACGGTTAAATATATTTTATGTGTTAATCAGTGAAAATGTTTGTTTGTTTGTTTAACATACCAACCACAGTTTCCTCTCCTTCCTCTCCTCCTGTTCCATCCTTCCACCTCCTTTCTACATCCTCATCCATTCCTCAGAAAGGGTAAGGCCTCCCATGGGAGCCAAGGAAGCATGGCATATCATGTTGAAGCAGGGCCAAGCTCATCTCCCTTACAGCAAGACTGAGTGAGGCATCCCAACATAGGGAATAGGTTCCAAAAGCCAGCTCATGTGCCAGGAACAGTTCCAGGTCCCACTGCTAGGGGCCCACAAACAGACCAAGCTATACAACTGTCACGTACATGCAGAGGGCCTACACTGGTCTCTTGCAGGCTCCCTAGCTGTTGGTCTAGAGTCTGAGCTACCATGAACTCCAGTCTCCAGTTTACCCAAGAGATCTCATCTATTTCCCCTTCCCAGGGTGATCCATGCATCCATCTTAGTGTCCTCTTTGTTACCTAGTTTCTCTCGGGCTGTGAATTGTAGTCTGGATTTATTTTATGTATGAGTGCTCTATCTGCATGTATGACTTTATGCCAGAAGAGGGCATCAGATCCCACTATAGACGGTTGTGAACCGCCCTATGGGTGATGGGAATTGAACTCAGGACCTCTGTACGTGAGTTCTTAACTGCTGAGCCATCTCTCCAGCCCAGGTCAAATCTATTTTGAGGCAAGTCTCTGAAGTATTTCTCCTTTACAAATCTCTCTGAGACTTAACCTCACAAAGGAGTGTTCGTTTTCCACTTATCTTTTACAATATAAATTATTCCATTTAAGACACAGCTCTAGCTGGGCAGTGGTGGCACACGCCTTTAATCCCAGCACTCGGGAGGCAGAGCTAGGCAGATCTCTGTGAGTTTGAGGCCAGCCTGGGCTACCAAGTGAGTCCCAGGAAAGGCGCAAAGCTACACAGAGAAACCCTGTCTCGAAAAAAAACCAAAAAAAACCAAAAAAAAAAAAAAAAAAAAAAGACACAGCTCTATAAGGCAGTACTGGTTGTATGGCTCCATCACAGTAAGTTCCACAATGTTCTAAATTGGAGCTACCTTTTAAAAACACCAAGTATTGTTTACGAGGATTCTCCCTTAAAATATGAAACCCGCTCAGTAGTACCAGGCCAGAGACAAAGACATGCAGCCTCTGTGGACTCACATAATGCTTCTGAAAGACGTAACATGTTGACGTTCTTATTTCCCAGGGGCTCATGTAAGTTTTGAAATTAGTTATTTCAGAGTGAAAAAAAATTATGGCAAATCACCTCCTTTGTAAGTAGACTGAGGTTACTTCCTCCTAGTCCCATCCCTGTTAATTGTTTAATTTATTTATTGCTGTTTTACTTCATATCCATGTGATCAGCTCATTGGAAGCATATTATGAATAATAGCATTATTAATAGATCAATTCATCTAGTGATATAAAATTGTTGATGTTTTTGTAATAAGAAATAAATTTTTACCTCACGTGCCGAGGGGGAAAAAAAACAAATACTGCAGCTCCACTAAAGGAATGCCGAAATAAAATCATTCCTGGCAACATTCTACTGTATCCACAGATCAGTGTCTCACTCAGTCATCATCAGAGAAGCTTCTTCTTGCAGCAAATGCAGAGACCCACAGCTGGACAGTGTGCAAAAAAATGAGAGACTTTGGAGCACTCAGTCCTAAATGGGATGTATCCATTCAGTCCCTCCCATCAGGGCTTGTATGTGAAAGAGGAAGCAGAAAAATTGTAAGATCCAGAGGGGATGGATGTCACCAAGGAAGCAGTGTCTTCTGGACACAACAGGACTGAGGTACATATAAACTCACATAGAGTGTGGCAGCATGACCAGGGCCTGCAGAGGTTCAAACCAAATGGGTCCCGGCGCTGAGCAGGGAAAGTGGACAACAGCCTTCATTCCTAACCATGAAGCTATCTCCAATTCATAACTGCTTGCAAAAGAAAAATTAGTTTTTTTCCTCAGTGGAGTCTCATGGGGTATATAAACCACACTTAAGCATAGCCCCATACCCAGCAGAAGATGGCTGGCACTTTTGTAATTTTTTTTTCATATTGCTTTGTTTGGACTTTTTAAAAATCTTACTGATCTTTTGCTTGTATGTTTCCTGACTTTGTGTTATTATGGGTTTGGGGTGTGTGTGTGTGTGTGTGTGTGTGTGTGTGTGTGTGTGTGTATGATTCTTGTGCTTTTTCTTTTCTTTTTTCTTTCCTTTTTTGTTTGTTTCTTTTTATTTTTCCTGTTTGTTTTCTTCTTCTTCTTCTTCTTCTTCTTCTTCTTCTTCTTCTTCTTCTTCTTCTTCTTCTTCTTCTTCCTCCTCCTCCTCCTCCTCCTCCTCCTCCTCCTCCTCCTCTCCTCCTCCTCCTCCTCTTTCTCCTCCTCCTCTTCCTCCTCCTCCTTCTTCTTCTTCTCCTCCTCCTCTTCCTCCTCCTCCTTCTTCTTCTTCTCCTCCTTCTCCTCCTCCTCCTCCTTCTTCCTCTCCTCCTCCTTCTCCTCCTTTCTTCTTCTTTTTGGTTTTTTGAGACAGGGTTTCTCTGTGTAGCTTTGTGCCTTTCCTGGAATTCACTATGTAGCTCAGGCTGGCCTTGAACTCATACATATCCACCTGCCTCTGCCTCCCAAGTGCTGGGATTAAAGGCATGTGCCACCACTGCCTAGCTCCTGTTGGTTTTCTAAAGAAAGACAGAGAGAAGATGTGGAGTTGGATGGGAGGGTAGGTGGGGGAGGAGATAAGAAATGGGAAACTATGATCGGAATATATTGTAAGAAAGAATTATTTTAAATTAAAAAAATGGTTTTACTTTATTCATATGCATGCCTGACAGAAGAGGACACTGGATCCCCTGGAGTGAAATTACTGGTGATTGTGAGCCCCCTGCAGTGGGTGCTGGGACACTCTCAACTGATGGGTCATTGTTCTTGTTCTTTTCCCCCTTTTTTTGAGGAAAGTAATGTGAATATCCAGGCACCAGAATAACAGCTCAGTCAAGGTTATTTTTACCATGCTGAACTACTCTAGTCAAATTGGAAACTTTTTCCTGTTAAAGAGATTTTCATGTGGTTTTTCATTCAGCTACCTGTAGCCCTGGGCAAAGAACATAGCTCGAAGGCTGCTTGCTGGCAAAGTCATAACCAATTATGTTGACTGAAAATTTAAATTACCCCCCAAATAAAGGTTGGAATTATCCATGGCAAAGCAAAATATTCTGGGCATTGCTGCAGTGTGGTTTTATTACTGTAGCAATGTCCTCTTCCTGGAGACTTATATAAGTTGGAAAATTATTTTAGAGAGGAATAAATTAGGGAGGCACACCTTCTGTAAGGACACGGAAGTTATTCCCCACCTGACACCATCCATGCAACAGCTCTGATACCAGGAGGCATAGCTAGAACGGATTTTATTCCTGTTACCTCTGAGCCCAGGTACATAGTGTATCTGGGAGTTAGATCAGTTCAGTGGAAATTCCAGCCAGGCCGCCCACCAGTTTTAGAGCCTTTCATTCAGATGACTGTCTTTGTTTTTGAACATGGATGTTGTGGGAGGTGTTATTCTGTGCAGCTGGGAAACATAGAATGAGTAAATCTGTCAAAAGTCCTTGTCACGAACCCATGACCCTGAGATTAAGAGTCTCATGCTCTACCAAGAAGTTATTATTACCAACTATTAGGATATAAAGAAATGAAAGTTAGTAGTTAGACATTACAATAGAACTTGTAGTCATATTAGATATGTTTTAAAAATTGAGCAGATATATTTTAGACAGGTCATCTTCAAACCCTTCAGAGATCTACAGAATATGGCATTTAAAATGTTTTAATAACTTAGAAATTTTTCTTTTTTGAGACATGTCGGCTCCTGGCAGTACCAATCTACTTCAGAGAAAATATGGGCATTGAAGAAACTGCATATGGAGTTAACTTTCATTGTGGCAAAAGTTAGCCACTGAACAACAAAGTATCCTCGGATCAACAGGACAAAATGGACAGACAGAACACGAAACAAAGGACTACTGATTTTTGCCGAAACAAGTGTGGTTATGGCTTTATCAAAAGGCATCTTCTGAGGCCAGGACAATATGGCACCATCCCTGAAGTGGCCTTCACAATCTGGAAAAGGTACAGTGCCCTTTTCTTCAAAGGCAGCTGAACAGGCAGAGGGCCGATGGCTTCTGTTGTACAATGGAACAGCAGCTGAAAGCTCACGCCTCTCAATAGTAGACTGGCATTGAATAGAGGGATGTGGAGAAGAAGGGGATGCTGAGATGAAGCCATATATACACAGCCAAGAAGAATGAACAGCTAAATTCAAAAACCATCGACAATTTCCAGAATTTAAAATCCTGAATCATGACATGACACTAGTGGAATTCAGGTGTTTCTGGTACATGGACTGCTCTCACCCAATGTGAGGTTGAACTGTTGACCTTGTGTACATCCTACTTCACAAATGAGTCTGTCAGATATGCTAAGCCTATAGGCTGAAGATGATGCCCCAACACTGGGGAGAAACCTTAGGTGACTGTCCAGGCAGCTGGCTGCTTCTGTCAACTCACAAATTTTTTGGAAGTTGCTTGCATGCACTTCCTGTTTTTATTTTTGTTAGCTAATATTATTTTCTTCTTGGGTCTCTGAGGGAGTTGAAGATTAGTTAGTTATAGTTGAAGATTAGCTAGTTATAGTTGAAGATTAATTAGGATAGAAAGTGAATTAGATACATTTTGGACTTACCAAAATAGGATAGATAATGGAATTATTTTCTCTGATTTGTCAAATACAAATGGACTAGACATTGTTTAGGTATTTATTACTTGTATGTATTGTACATAGTTATTGTACTCTTGTATATAGTTTTTCTTTTATTAGTTATAACCTCTTTCCTTTTTTCTTTTTATTAAAATAGAAAAGGGGAAATATGGTGGTATTTTATTTGTACTGAAATGTGATTTTCATTGTATATTAATAAATAAAGTTGCCCAGGGGTCAGAGCTATTAGAGCCATAGCAAGAGCATGGTGGTGGTGGTGGTGGTGGTGGTGGTGGTGGTGGTGGTGGTGGTGCACATCTTTAATCCTGTAGATCTCTGTGTGTTCAGGGATACAGCCAGCATTGGAGACATACGCCTTTAAGCCCTGGAGGGCTGTACTTACAGGCAGTGATGAGGCAGTCATGTGTTTGGGTTTGCAACCAATGAGAAGGCAGAACAGAAAGACCATATTAAAGACAGACACACAGGAAGTAGGTCTCTTTCAGAGAAGTAGGACCACCGCAGGAGGAAGGGTATGGTTTTAGCTCTGAGCTCTGACCTCTCGGCTTTCTCTTTTATAATGGTTCTGTGTTTCTTATTTTAATAAGACGGTTGGTTACATCTACAGAGGTTACATCCTGGGGTAAAAGAAGGAGTGTGGATGAGAGAATATAAGCTGTAGAATACAAGTAAGTCTCTGGATATATCAGAAAGTTCTGTGGCAAAGGGAAACTTAGAAAAAGCGACACTGGAGTAAGGGGAAAAGTTGCAGCTTAAGACAGTCTGAGTGAAACTCCAGTCCACAGAAATGGAGCCCACCATGCCCACAGGAACAACTGGAATGGCTGTCTCTATTTTTAGGAGAGAGAGTCTGGTAAGGTATTAAAAATACATGCCATCTTGCTCCCACTCTACCTGTTGGAGTGCAGTTCCTGGCCTCATCTCTCAGAGCTGCAGATAAAATAAATTATAAAAGAATGAGATGGTACAGCCTGAGCACTCAGATCCTGTGAGGTCCTGCCTAATTTAGGTTCTGTTGGTTATCTTGTTTCACATTAGCTGTCTCAATCCTCGGGGGATGGAGGAAGAGAGCGCTGGATGAGAGGCACAGCTCAATTCAATGAGCACTCATTACTACCCTCTGATTTGGCTAGCACGACTTTATTCAATTTAAGTTAATGCAAAATTCAGAGGTTCTCAAGGAGCCTGCAGTTGATGAAATGTGCGCCACAGATAAACGAACTGTCTGAAAAAAATATGGCAGTACTTAATAAACAGGGAAGAAAAAGAACATTGTAATCTCAGGTTAGCCCAGAGTTTTCTGGCAAAAAAAAAAAAAAAAAAAATAGGAGCAAGTTTAGACCTCTGTAACCTCTGCTGTGGTAGTGATCCAAGTGAGGTCCATTAACCAAGAGTGGCAGCTGAGCCCATGGACAAAAGCAGAATGGTGAACAGTCCTGATGTCACACAGGGAAGAGAGCCTGGCCAAGGGATGTTTTGGCTTAGAGTAGTTAGCCACTAGATTGATAAGGATCTCCACCCTACGGACATAGAGAAAGAGATTAAAAGCACACACATTCTGCAGCTTGTGGTGGCCTCACTAAAGACACAGAGTTGGACTGGATATGTCTAATTCAGATGAAAAGGCTGGAGTGGCTTGCTCATCCAGAGGACTCGGATTTTATTCCCTGCGTCCACATGGAAGCTCATAACCATCTGTAACTCCAGTTCTAGGCTTCCAACAAACTTCTTCTTACCTCCAAGGGCATAAGACACAGGTGTGGTGAATAAACATGCATACATGCAAAGTGCCCATATACATACATATATATGGATGTGTATAATAATTAACTTAGGTTCCATCATATCATATACACATATAATGTGTTATATATATTATATTGTTTATATCATATATAACACAATATAATATATTATGTGTAATATATTACATATGTGATGTATAATATATAATATGATGGAACCTAAGTTAATTATTGCCATAATCAGCAAAGACCATTCCTTTCCCTCAATTTACTTGGGCATCCTTCCCTACTGGGTAAATATGACCTCCTTGCTGTCAGCCACTACGGTCATAGACTTTAGGCTTAAATCTAGTGGAAGCACAAGAATTGAGGGAAAGAAGCATGGGGAAAGCTAATGAATGGGCAAGAAGAGGGCACTCTCAGAATACCCATTTAACCTGCACACAGCAAGCTTGCTCCAGCAGGCCAGAACTCACTGCCTGCCCATGCTCCCTGTAGGGTAGGGGCAAATTGCGAAGCTGGTTAGCCTAGCCTGCCAACAGTCTCAAACCGTGAGCTGAGTCCAAGCAAGCATAACCCAGCTGGCTCCGTCCAAGCTCCTTCCTTGGTTTCTGTAGTCATGGCCCCGCCTCTTCCCACCCCTCTCCACTCCTCCCCACGCCCAGATTTTGGAGAAACCCAGTTTCCCTACCGCTCGCCTAAAGCTCTAGCGCCCCTGGGCCCCCACCGCACCTCTGTGGAGCTTGCTCCCACCCTCCACCCCCCACCCCCCATCCAGCCTCAGCTAAGACCCGGAGAGGTGGAATTTCGACTTGAAACTCCCAAGCCAGGGCCGGCGCTGGGCATGCTCAGTGCCGCGGCTCGTCGGGCTGCTGCTCGCTGCTCTGGCAGCCGTGGTGCTGCCTGGCTGGGAGGCTGGCGCTGGAGTCCACCCCACCGTCACCACCAGCTGCGGGCTTCCTGAAGGCCAAGCTCTCGCCTCCTCTGAGTGCCTTGCCCCCGCCTCGAGTCCCCATCACCCGCAGCATCCCACTCTCCATCTCCCCACCCCTTAGGGAGGTGAAGCCAGTGCTCGGTTCTGTCGGCGGGTGCCACACACTGTTCTGCGAACCCCAGCCGAGGACCCCTGTCATCGGATGCCTGGGATCGGAGGACTCTGGGCAGCGGTTCTCTCAATTAGCACTTTGCTCGGAAGTGGGGTCGCCGCGGCGGAGTTTCTCCTCCGCCCCTCAAGGCACACACTATGAGGAGAGGAGTCGGCTTCCCAGCACTGTGCCTGCTTCTTAATCTTCACGCTGCAGGTAAGGGCTTGCGGGGCTCAGAGCTGGAGCTGAGGATGCGATGGGAAACATGCTTAAGGACTCCCGGGAAAGCTTGCCTAGCAGAAGAAGGTTTGGGATAGCATCAGAGGGGTGAAAGGGTGCACCTGTTGGAAGGCTGGGGCTGAAAACTTAAGCTAAAATCAGCTCTTCCTTTTTACCTTTCACAGCTAAGAGTGAAGATTTTAAATTTGAATATAGGTTTGTCGTGTGTCCCCCCCCCCCCCCCATCCAGCTCCTCTGCTTGTGCTTCTGTGCTTTGCACTTGGTTGCACAGTTTGCAGGAGAGAGACAAGACATCCTGCTGGATGGAGCTCTTCCTACTGCAGCAGTTTCATCCATAAGGTCTCCGGGTTTAGCGAGCGAGCGCTCACAGGGATGCCCTGGCTCTAACCTGATGGGCCACATCTCCGCCCCTAACCGCCAAATGTATGGTTTATTAACAACGCTGCTCCAGGCTGCTTTGGCCCCTGCTCTTGTCACTCGAATGTTCTGAACCAATAGGAGTCAAGAAAGGTTTCAAACGGGAGCCTCTTCTCTCTTTCAGCACCATGGTCAGTATCCGCAGTCGGTAAAGAGAAAAGCAACCACACTCAGAAACCTAGGGATTATCCGCCTGTCTCCCCAGGATAGATTTGAAGAGAGACAGCGAGAGAGTGCAACCAAATAAAAATAGATTCGACACAAGAAACAGTATCTGGTCTAGGGATGCAAACCAGATAAAGTGCCTAGGAATTTCATATTCACTGGCACCTGGCACCTCCAATACAGTGGACAGACATGCTGGATTGCACTCTGTATGGTTCTCTCTCTCTCTCTCTCTCTCTCTCTCTCTCTCTCTCTCTCTCTCTCTCTCTCTCTCTCTCTCTCTCTCTCTCACACACACACACACACACACCAAAATAAAACATGGCAGAGAGGTTTTAGGGACCCCGCTGCGACAGCAGTTGTCCATGTAGTCTCCCTGTAGCTTTTCTTCGAGTTTGGTTCTCATCTGTTCACACGCATTTATTTCTCTAAGTACACCGAGTGAAAGTGTATTATGCTACCGTGACCATAAGCACACAAAAAATGGCTGTGGAATTGTAATCCCTGTGGTAGTTCTTTAATAGAGTGGGTGCTATTTTTCCACCTATGCAATAATGGGAGTGAAATTTAGTACTTTTTTTTTAAATCCTAGCTTAAATGCACTGTGTTCCTTAAATGTTCCTTAAATGCACTGTGAATTTAGAAGCAAACGATGTATAGGAACAATAAGGCTATAATTAAGTATGCATGTTAATTATTATAATTACAGCATTACATTGTGGAGTTTTTGGTGGTTCTCTGATGTCTTGAAAATTAGTGGGAGAAAAAGCTATGACTTAGCTATTAAATTATTTGGAAACAACTATAAAGAATCATTTAATTGCCACACACAATTATTTAATGTTAAAATGTAGGATGAAAACCATGCACGTTGTTCTTGTTTTACATCCCACACTATTTAATGGTGCCACTGACAGAAGTAACCATTACCAAAAAAAGTTTTCATTGCTACCAAGTTAAATCATTAATTATCTGATAAAAACATCAGTGTAGTTATTTTTGATAATTATATATAAACAAATGTTGGGGATTACAATTTATACATCTTGAGTAGTTATAAGCTTAACATTATAAATAGACTTAATATTAAGTATGTAGAAAACATTACTAATTTATTACAGATGAACCCCGAGGATATGAAAAATAGAGGACTTTGGTTCATTAAAGGGAAACCTAGAAGTCTGTATTCCTAGATAATACTTGGAGCTTTGCCTTTTACTAAAGTCAAAGCAAAGCCCTCTGTATTTTGTTTTCTTAATTTGCAAAAAGATTAACAATAAGATCATTCAAATAAATTTAGTTTCATAAGGCAACAGGTGAATTGCTATATAATATTTCAGATTTCAGTTGCGGTATGCTACATATACATTAATTGCTTTCTTATTTAGTACAGTGCTTTAGAATGGTGTTTTGTCAAAGCAGATTGCAAATATGATATTGTAGTTGTCTTGCCAGTTTCATTGTGAATTCAATTTAATTTTAAACAGCAATTTGTGGGTCACAAGCTGTCATCAGATTAAAATGCATCACAGTTACCTAATATTACTGTTTGGGCTTCTCATCAGAACTCCGATAAACACAGATTTCTTGATCTATGCTCCCACAGAATTAGGTAATAAGAAAATAAGTGGCTAGGAGCAAAGATCAAGGAGCCTCTAGACCTTTTACTTGTTGAATGCCTGGGTTTATCTCTTGTAAAGAGAGCCACACTCCCAGGGCTGAGGCTGGCTTTACAGAGAAGGACAGTGACATTTGTACATTTTAGCCTCCAGGCTGAAAAGCTAATTAACCCCTACCACTTGGGCCCAGGTTACCAGCAACTACTTTATGGTGGCACAAATGACAGTGTCTTAGAATGCTCCAGAAATGGGATAAATTAAATACTGAGGTGGGATGCAAATATTCTCAGCTGTATCGGGAACTGTTGCCTGGGGCATAGTCATGACTCTAAGGATAAGGCTGCAAATTACTTTCAACATGAGTGCCATCTCCAATTACTTGGTATGGCTGCCGATGGCATGGTGACCCTGAGGCCTGACAGTCTCAATGCGTGCAGGGCGGGGGTGATCATGATCTATTTGTAATGTCTCCATGAAGGGAGTACGGTGTGCAATGCAGTTGATATTCCTGGGTAAGATAAGCCAAAGGAGCCTCTAAGCTCATGGCTTGATAGAGAAGTTGAATGTGCTATGACAGCTAATTGCCACAGTTCTTAAGACACAACTCGTACTTATTGTCCATCCCGTTGCTCATCCTACAGGCAAGAACAAGATGCAGTAGTGTCAACTGAGAACATAATCTGGAAGGAGGGGGAAAAATGCAGGTTTCCACAGCTGTTACTGAATAATACATAACAAGTTCCTAATACAGCTAGGAACACTTACATCTCATCCCATCAGCCAATGTCTCCCATTTGTGTAGTACTCAAAGATACCCTCGTTTCTGTCATCATAAAATAGTTGCTGGAAACTTAGGCAAAACCAGATCTAATAGAACAGGACACCATTGAGTTAGTGGTGACAAATCCTGTCTCCTTAACTGTCCTTATTCTTCACACCTTCTGGGATCCAATGTCACAAATACATTCCAGTTTAAAAGTCTACATCATATACAACCAAGAGGCAACTAAAAGCCATGCCAATGATAAGATTGCTTAAAGAATAGTTGTGTGGAAGATCTACAGTCAGCTTATTTACTTCAGTCCTCCCTCTTATTCTTTGCCCAATGAGTCATATTCCAAATGAGGAGATTATGTTAATGTGGTAGTATTTTCAATGCCAAGGAGTAAATTCCTTCTGATAGCCTTAAAATGATCATTTCAAAGCTTTCCTTTCCAACTGAATGTTGTGATAAGAAAAAGACTGACTTCAACCCATGACACTGTCCTCAGCATTGGAAAAGGGGACTTCAGATTTCCCACCTTGTACTTTCTGAATGACACACACTTCTTCGGGATATGTCTCAAAGGTGGCCCTTTACTTCCAGAGAATTACTTAGCAAATTTATCTAGTCTTCCAGAAGGACAAAGTTCCTGTCACGGAGCTATATGAATCTAGGAAGTCATTTGCAGAAGTTAGATGCTTAAGAAAAAGAGCAGGCTACCAAGAAAATAATATAAGATACTTTCTAATTTTTATAGTACCCCTTGGTAGTCCGAAATCAAAGATTTCCCAAACCCAACACAGTCCTTGCAATGCCCCAGATCTGCTGAATTTCCCTCCCCCACCGTCTTTCATATGCACCCCCTACTACTTTCTTCATATTGATCTCTGGTCATATTGGTCTCTTTGTTCCTAGAAAATACCAAGCATGCATGTATCTTGCATATTCTTTGCCAAGAAAAGCTGTTTCATGGCATAACCTATCAATGATTTTAGATTTTGGTCTTTATCAAATATTACCTTTTTAGTGGTGATTTCTCGTCTTAGCTTCCTTCAAATGCCCCTCTCTCAAATGGATATCATCTCTTCAACTTTCTTCACAGTGTATATACTTTTCCTGTTTATTTTATTATTATTATTATTATTATTATTATTATTACTATTACTATTACTATTATTATTTTGGTTTCTCGAGACAGGGGTTCTCTGTGTAGTTTTGGTGCCTGTCTTGGATCTCACTCTGTAGACCAGGCTGGCCTTGAACTCACAGAGATCCGCCTGGCTCTGCCTCCCGAGTGCTGGGAATAAAGGCGTGCACCACCACTGCCCAG